>NW_009646445.1:807826-895113 GCF_000708025.1 Charadrius vociferus | reverse complement strand
TAGTCCTGGAGATTGACTTCTCAGAGCTTGTTCTGGAGGAAATCATTGGCATAGGGGGCTTCGGAAAAGTGTATCGAGCTGTATGGATAGGAGATGAGGTTGCTGTCAAGGCAGCTCGCTATGACCCTGATGAGGACATCAGCCAGACCATTGAGAATGTCCGCCAAGAGGCCAAGCTCTTTGCAATGTTAAAGCATCCCAACATCATTGCCCTCAGGGGCGTGTGTTTGAAGGAACCTAATCTTTGCTTGATCATGGAGTTTGCCCGTGGAGGATCGTTAAATAGAGTGTTGTCTGGTAAAAGGATACCTCCTGACATACTAGTGAACTGGGCAGTCCAGATCGCGAGGGGAATGAACTACCTGCACGAGGAAGCAATTGTTCCCATAATTCACCGTGACCTGAAGTCCAGCAACAGTAAGTGCTACACAGTGAACAGCCAAGGTGGTGGGATATGGTTTTGGAAAGAAATCGTACAAAGAAAAGAGGGGAGTATTGTTAACTTAGCAATCCTTTTTTGTGAACCACTGTATCCTCTAATCCAATCCCAGAGGGGTTTATTTTTCTACAATATGGTGCTATGGACCACAGGAAACATGTAAATGCTTTCACTTTGTAGAAGCAACTTAATGATTGGATGCAACTGTAATTGGATTTACAACTGTAAATGGAGCGTGCTTCTGTAGTAGTTCATGTATGTATAGTTTTATTGGGGTTTCAGCAGACTCCTGTATGTTGGAAAGTCATGTTGAACTTAAAATGTGTAATCTCTGTCCACTTGTTGGCAGGATAAATGCTCCTTTGGAAAGATAAACGCTCCCAAACTTTAAGTCCACTTGTTGGCAGGATAAATGCTCCCAAACTTTCGTTTTACTTGCTAGATTTTGCTGTATAGATGAGATGCAAGCCTATTTTCCTTATGGGAGATTTAACTCATCCCTGCTGAATCAGATCTTCTCTATATCCCTCATAGAGCTGGTGTTGACAGAAACATTAATTCAGGTAAATGAAATGTCCCAGTGGGTGCCCTTGTACGCCCAGGACTTCAGCTGATGTTTGTGCTGCTTTACGTGGGATGCAGCTGACCTATTAGAGCATGAGGGCTGAACTTTGGTAGTTACGACTCTGGAAATCATGGTGAATAGCTACTCTGTAATACTAATAGCATTGTTGTCTGCCACTTGGGTATAGTTTTTGTAGTGTGTCTGTTTTCCCAAACTTAAAATTGCCTTGAAGTCAAACGCACGCATAGAACATTATTTATGAGTGTGGTAGCAAACTGCTGCAGTAGTTTAAACATCATCCTCTCCTTTCTTGATGCCTGCATGCAGCTGTTTAGCCTTTCTCTATGGTTGTCTATGTCTACATAGCAAGAGCAGACACGTACCTGGATGTTGGCTGCAGTGGTTTAGATAGGTGTGTTGCTATGAACCCATTTTCATTTATGGCTTGAGTTAAAAAGCAGTATGAACTGGGTGGCTGGGATGCAGGCACATGTTTTCTTTTGCATTGAGAGCAGTAACATCTAGCAAAGAGGTCTGACAGATGGGAATTTTAATATCTTAAATAGATCCACTAGAGCTAGCATTAATCATTACAATGCTGTAAATTTCCAGGCCTCACAGAATCTTCCTATGGTTTGTTTAGCCTCAAATCTTGCGGCAGTAAATTTACATAGTTTGTTGTGAAGGGAGAAAGAAAAAAGTATTATTAACTCTTGCTAGTGAGTTTGAAAATGGGAACTGTGAGAGCTTTCAAATTAGTTTCTGTAATAATATTCTTGTACTATTAAAGTTTCCATTTTTGTTAGGATAAGGCCATCTTAACGTCTATAAAGATTTCCTAATATTAAACCCTTCCCTTACAGGTGGCGGTATACGTGAGTGTATTGATAAATGCTGTAAAACGAAGGATTGGCTTGGTTAATGGATGACAGGCTGCATCTGTGAATAAGAAATAGTTGCCTTTAAGTGTTGGGCCTTTCCTCATTATCTAAGAAAATATGTACTTGCTTATTTTGCTAATAGGCTATTAAGACTTAATGCTATCTGAACATTTTTGAGGTTTAGAATGAAAGCTATTTCTAAAGTAAAAAGCTATTAGTTCCCAGTGTTTCTCTGTTTTATTCAGACTACAGCTGGCTAGTTGTAAAAGGGAAACTTACCAACCAGAAAACCAGCCCCACTGGAGGGACACCAGCGTACAGTGTCAAAACCCAAACACAGATATGGATGCTAGAAAGCATCTGGTACTATCAGTAGCAAGAGTAAATGTCTCTTGTCACAGTACTAATCGGCAGTACATAATTGTGCTTCACTGTAAATTGTCAGTGAGAAGTTAAGGGTTTTGCTACATATATTACTAGAATTTTCCTCATTTGGGAGGAAGCAATAGTAAAGGAAGAGGAAGAATGAATGGGAATGTCTGTGGAAGGATTGAAAGAATTCCTGTGTTTGGAGGGGAGAGGTAGAGAATTGTGGTCTTGACCAAAGATACCATCAGATCTAGTACAGAAATGATGGCTATAGGAAAATTCTAGCCCAGCTAAGTCTGCAGAAAACAGTATTACATTCGGGGAAACTAAATAAATGTAGGAGCTGGTACTGGAGGGAAGGACTCCAGATATTTTAAGGAAAATTCATTGTTTTCTAACTCTGTTTTGAAATAAGATGAATTAGTAACTTCAGGTATGGGCTTGACATATTACAGCAGCTGTTTAGTTTGACAATATAGAGTTCTTCATTCTGTGCTGTGTGGTGGAAGAGAAATTTTTAAAAGTGTATACTATTTTAAACATTTGAAAATATATGTTCTTTTCTAGGTGTATCTATAAAGTAAGTAATTGGATTACGACAAGGGCTGAGCTTTTTTGCGTGAGGAGGAACTGTTGGTCTCTTTTTGTTTTGTTTTCCCCAAAAGCGTATACTGCCTATATGTGCAGGTGGACTTAACTCATGATTATCTGTAGGCTAAGTATCTTTGGACTGCCCAAGTCATGTCTTCCCTGAATACTCTGTCACTGCATTGCTGAAATCCCTTTTCCATTATATGTGATAAGCATCTTAGAAGTTTCTCTGCTCTGTTTTCTATAGAAAGCTTTTTACAAGTTTTGTGAAGGTTAGTGGACTAAGAATATTATTGCATCCTGATTTATAAGTGTCTTGGGTCTTCTGTGTGTTTTTTTTTCTGATGTACTTAGTTTTCTCAATTACTGTGGATAATTGAGAACAGATTATGTTGTTAGCTGTGTGCCTGTAGAATTACAAACTTGTAGCATTTTCTTTGCACAAGTTATCACCCACCAACTGATAGGCAGTAATGTGTCCCTGGAGAAGGAACAGCTTCTGCTTGCAAGAACTTGGAAAAGGTTCTTGCAGGCACATTTCTTTCATGTACTAAACATCTGCAAGTACTGTAGAGCTGTCATGGGAGCATCAGCTGTATTGATCTACTGATTGGTACTGCCTATGTTTAGTAATAGATAGTGATTCTCATACATCTCATCTTGCCTTCAGGCACCAGCTGGGACCTGCACTATCCATCTGAAGCTGCAGGATGAGTTAGTTGGGGAGTTAGGGAACAAGGTGGGGGAGTGGGAAAGAACAGAGTTGCCTTATTTAAAACCAAATTTTCTACTAGAATAGAAGAAAATCGGAGAATGCCTTGCTTTCAGATGTCTGCCTATATTTAGGCAGATACAGAATGCATAAAGACAGTACTTCATGATGAACCTTTTAAGAAGGTCATGTTACATTTTTGAACAGTAAAATAAGTCAAGAACATAAGGTTTTGATTGCTTTGAGAGGTAACTTTGTTTCTTGTAGGGACTGAACTTCAAGGGATTATTTGAAGATTCCAGGAGGTGTCTGTTTATTGAGATTCTGCTCATCAAAGATCACTCTCCAAACCAGTTGTCTGTTTTCCTTCTTTTAACCAAAAAGGTGGATGTTTTTTTCTGTTCCATCATTTTTCTTCATGTTTTTTCCTCCTTTTCATTGTCATAACTTTGCATTTAATTCTAATATGTTTAAAGTGTAGGAAAAGTTCCCTGTACGTTTTAAGTACCGTGTTTGTTTGAGGCAGATTTTTATTGTAAATCTCAAGGTTCAGAGGGCTGCCTGTTTCACTGCTTTGGGGATGCTATCAGGAAATGAGTGCATAAAGATCTTTACAGAACAGATTGCACACCTGTAGTTTATTTTTAGTGACCCTGACATTCTTTTGCTGAGTGTCAGTTCAGTTGCCAATGAGTCTGGTAGGTGAGTGTTCCGGTGGCATTACCAACTTGCATGTCAGTTGTATAACTACACAAGAGAAAGAAGATAACTCGGGAAAGCTATTTTGTTCTGCTGTGTGAGGAGCGAAGTATTTGTTGTTTTTTTTTTCTTTTGGCATTTGATTCAAGAGATTTAATTTATTCCATATGAAAATTAGTCTTATTAATCTGACTGAATCCTCTCTGGCTTCTTTTTCTTCTCTTCATCTGGTGATGCTGCTAATCTTTCCCTCTTCAGCTGCATGTTGGCGCTCCACGGGGCGTATGTTACAGAATTGGTAGTAGGCCTCTCTCAATGTGAAGGCTCCTAAATAATCTGAATGCTGAGCTACAGAAAAAGGGCAATGAGGAATGCCCACTGAAAGCAACACCACTGCATTTAGCGCAGCTCTTAAAGTTTCCATTTCTCTTATCTGTGATTTGGGTCTCATTTCCGGCCAGAGGAAGGTACTTGGCTTACAAAGCTTAGGATCCAAAAGGGCAGTCCTGTTGGTTTTGGTGGAGTATTGTAAATAATGAAGCTGGTCCAGTTTGTTTCTATTTGTCAATGTTAGATATGCCAACGTTGCTGTAAGAATAATGCCAGTTAACTAATGCTGCAGAGAACTAGCAAAATCATATTTGCTCTTTTTTTGACTGGCTCAGCAAAATACATTTGTTATTTACACTACACTGAAAGATTTTGCTGAGGATGTTCATGCCAGTTAGCAAAGTGCTTTATAAAACTCACCATGTTTGTGTTCCACAAAGTGGCACAGAAGATTAGCAGTGAAGTGGCATGGCCAAGGTCAAAAAAAGAAGTAAGGACAGAGCTCAAAATAAACCCCAATAATTCTGATTCAGTCAAGTCAGTAGTCCTTCCTTTCTAGTTCTTTGAAGGTGTTCAGCTTTCCTACTTTATGGACAACCAGGGTAAGCTTGTGGTATCCTGAAATTCAAAGCTTTAACTTTCTAAAGAATTCCAGTCTCTGCTATAGCTTTGCTTATTTATTTTATTCAGTGGTTAAGCCTTTTTTTTTGGTCATAAAGATTCTAATCGAGCTGACTTTCATGTGGTCTCTGGACAGTTGCTTCTAGGACTTACAATATTCCTTGTTCTTTCTCTTTTTTTTTTTTTTTTAAAAAAAAAAAAGTATGGGCAGAATTTAGAAGCAGGGGTTCCTTGTGACTAGTTCAAATCCAACCAAGGACAATAGGACTTGAATGTTACCTATCAGTTTTTATAACACGTGATTAGTTACCTCATTCCTTGTTGCAGTATTCATATCCCAGTCCATTCATAATTGACACGCTTCTGTTGGTCTTTACAGAGAAGGCAAAGTACTTAATGTAAACCTTTTCCTCTGTCTGGCAGTGTCATAGAGGTGAGCTCTTCCAGGGTCTGCTTACAGTATGTTGGCAGAGCAATTTGGAAGTCTGCACTATTGCTGCTTCGGGTAATTCAGTGTAATTTGCTGACTAACTCTCCAATGTTGTACCTTCTATCAGAATGGATTTCCTTTGTCATTACAATTAAAATGAGTGTGAGTAATGCTTCATGTTAAGTATAGTGAAACTATTTCAATGACATCTGAATGTTTTACGCTGGGTGAATAATTGATCTGGCCTTAGGTGGGTGGTCCCTTGCCCTGTAAGAGGAAAGTGGTAAAAATGTGAGATTTTTTTTTGGGGGGGGGAGGGGGACACAACAGCTGTGAGAAGTTTTATGCAGATGTTTTCCAGTTCAGCTCAAGGAGCAAAAATCAGTGAGCTTCTATTTTTTAATTTTTTTTCATATTTAAAACCTGTGTACAGTAGAAATCAAGCCTTTCAAACAGCCTGAATATACTCCTAAGGGTGATTAAAGATGACTTTTCGGGTTCTGCCCTTAAGCAATTATCTGATTCTATGGACATGTTATATGATATTGCTAATGGTGCATAACTCCTAGTTCTGGTTACTCTGCTTATTTCTCTGTCTCCCCAGAGTATCAGCCTTTGTGCTGATATCCCAGTCACTTGTATTGTGGTTAAAAAAAAAAAATTCCAAATAGCTATGATATTTTGCATGTGGTAATTTGATGATGAAATTCATGCCAGTAATACTACAACATTTTGTTGAACAGAATGAACAAAAATTAATTTCATGTGTTACTAGTTCAGAAGACGTAAATTGTACCTGAAGTGCTAATTTTTAAGTTGCTGAGACACCGGGAATTTATGGAAGTAGAGTGACAATTTACTTTGAGGTTTGTTGTTTGGGTTTTTTTTTCCTTAGCTTGTCTAAATTAATTCAACTACTTCCCTCTCTGAGAGGTTTGACAGATGCTTTCATGTTGCAGTCTTATTTTCAGTATGTTTTAGTAGATTTCTGAGAGTTCCAAAATGAAAATACATCTCCTGTAAGTGGTTTGTTTCAGTTGAAGATGAATCGAGGGTCTTCAATGTTAATTGCAAGTCAAAAATAGAAAGACTTTATGGAATAAGTTTCATATCCACAAGATCACTTTGGTGTTCTCCTGCCCACACCAAGTAGCAAAAAGGCAATTTCACAGATGGAATCCCTTATCTTTGTAGACAAGAGTGGAAAGAGTTCCTCTCATTTTTAAGAAGTGAATTTGTGTCTATTACTTTTAAAAACCTAGCTAATACCCTTTTCATGTCTTTGTGCCACTGCATGTATTTTTCCGCAGGGTTCTTTCTGTTCCTAGAAAAAAATAACCAAGATTTATGACACTGAGCACTTTCTTCAAATTGTGCATATGGAACCATAGAACAGATACAAGCAGACCTGAGCACCGTCATGCAAGAGGAGTACCTAGGCGTCTGTGTGCCGCTCCCATGAATTCACTGGCTGACCATCTGTGACAGAGCTGGGATAAATCTGTTTTTCTGAAATTTATAACTAGCAAGTCAAGAGCGAGAACAGCCTTGTGGCATTTCCGGGAAGCTAGAATAACTTTTTTAGTTACACTTTTTTTGGGTGTTGCTCCCACGTCAAAAACTTGATTTGAATTTTGAGATTTCTGTCAGCAGCTTCACTTTTGGTTTTCTCGTCAAAAAACTCCTTTCAGAATTTCAACATCTCCAAAGCAAACAAACTCACTCTTGAAGAATCAGAAGTTAAGCACAGTCCTGCTCTTTGAAGTGATGATTGATTGTCCAAGATGATTCCTTAATTTTAAGTAATATCCCATTTTGAAGATGTTTCATATTCCCTTGTAACAAGACAAGGAGAGCCTTAAGCTGTTGGAAAGAATACAGGATGTAGCATGTGACTTTAAGTAGCTGCTCTTTGGTACGTGTTTACTTACTGATTCTAGAATAGTTTGAGTTAGATTGGTATGACTTTGATTTCCAAAAGGTTGGCAAAGTTGACTAGCATGTCTGATAATTGCTTCCTAATTGTCTGACTGTGAACGGAAAGGTAGATTCAGCCTTCCTCAGACCTGAACTTTTTCCAAATACAAAAAAGAAATAGTAACAGAACTTCACATGCTAAAAAGATAAACTACTGCAAGTGTAAGGATTTATAGTTGTGTTGTTTGGTTTGATCAGTGTTTCTTAAGATGAGGAAGAGGACTCGCTTGCGCAATAGTAAGTCTTTGTGTCCCAGCCTATAGAAGAGTCGTTATAGTGGTAATGGCAAGGATGGTGAAGCATCATTTAGGGTTCTCATCAGAAGGAAGTAGCCAGAGGATAGACAGCCGTCCTCTGAGCTGTGAGTGTTACTACCACGCACGGCCCTTCCACTCCGCTTTCTAAAAGCATTGTTACATTAATCAAGCATTTATTGTAACTCCATTTTTTATTAAAAACAAAGGTACCCTCATAAAACACCAAACTTTCTAATGCACATATAAGTTCCAAATTATCTCTGAAATCCTGTTTGTGCTTTGAGTGCTGTACTAAAGTCCTGGATGACTTTTAGAGCTACAAGCCAAGCTCCTAGTTTGGTGTACAACGTCTTCCTCTGATGCTTCATCAAACAGGCTTCTGGAATTTACTTTGGCTGTTGAGAGAAGTTAAGATTTGCTGTTTGTATTACAACTGGAAACCTTCATTTAAAATGTGAGCATGGCTTCAACCTTGCTGATTTGTAGACTTACTGTTTAGAGGTGTAGCAAATGATAGTCAGTGTAACAAGAGCTCCACTTACTAGGAACAGGTAAATCTGTCACTAAGATTTTGCTTATTGCAGCAATTGTTGTGCTTAAATTGGGGATTCCGGGAGCGTTCTTGGAGTACTACAAAGAAGTGCTAGTATGGATAATTGCTGTGAAGATGGTATGTGTAAGGGCAGTGGGATATATGTGACCCAGGCCATGCGGTCCACCTGCCACAAAAGTATTACAGGATTTCCTGTTGTTTCTCCTCTTTGGATATGAGCCTAGGAAAAGATGTTAGAGAGAATAGTCTTTAGTTGCTTTTGACTTTGCATCGTTCAGGGATTCTGAAAATAAGAAAAATCCTGTAGCTTTGATTAATAGAACTTGATATACCTAATTCAGCTTGTTGAAGTGTTGTCCATCTTGTCCTTGGATTTATTGATTTGTTTTTTTCTTGTTTGATGTAATCAGTCACATCGCATGTAGCTTTGATACAATTCTGGTCATTTAGTAACTGAGGGACATTCCTAATGCTTCATCAGGGTACTGTGTAGTCGCTTATGCTCTTTGATCACAGAGTAAGCTGGGTCAGAAAACTAACAGAAATCTAACACATGAAAAAGTGAACAGCTTTGTGATAGCTTCACTGTATGAACTGTTATCTTGCATGGACTTCCATGTGCAATGGTGCAGGACTGCCCTCTCCCAGCTGCTGGCAACTTGTTCTGCTCAGCTTAGGGTAAAACTCCACAGTATTCAAGAAAGTCTAAATTTCACTATTGTCAGCTGTAGCTTGGTGCTGATTGTGCATCTCAAAGCATTTTAACATTTGTTCGCGTGATTGGAAATACACCTCTTCCTTTTCTTAAGGTTTTTTAATCAAATCTGATTTTAAAAAAACAAACAAAAAAAAACCAACACCAAAAAACCAGCTTCTCTTGTGGTTTGTGCTGCTGCTTGTGAAGATTTTATGTCTTCCTTACGTTCTAGATTGGAGTACCAGTCTATTCCAGGAATGAATAATACTTGGTGTTATTGACTGTTTCATAGAGATGTCTTAATTGAAGCCAGAGCAAAACAGTTCTGTGCTACTTTTTTTGATCACGAATTTCGTGTTTCTGTTTGCCTGGAAATGGCTCCCACTGAACCAGCATTATTATTAAATCCCTTTTCAGACAGTCCCTTGAGTGGCAATTAATGGATGTCATTCACGTGATTGTACTGGTCCTTTTCTTTTTTTTTTGTTGTTGCCTCATACAGTTCTTGATTTGTTGCAGGCTCTCAAACTGATGTGATTTGGCGAAGCACTGTGTTGAGTACAGATGTAATTACGTTTTTTCCTTGGAGCATTTAACTTATTATGAAGAGTACAATAATCCATGCTTGAGCTGAAGGTTGTTCCACTGTAAGCAGTATGGTAGGATTTAGTCTGAAACCAGACCTGAACAGCTCCTTTTTTTTTTTTTTTTTTAAAGGAAACTCACTTGAGTGTTCTCTAGGAGCATTCAAAGTGTTTTGTACCAGATCACTAAAGCGATAAGACTTTTTTCAGCTTGGTTAGGTGAAAGGATCGATTCTAAATATATCGTGGCTCTGAAGGCCTTTCCTGTCCCTTCCCCCATTATGCATTAGCTCTTTAGAGTTACTGTACTGCACGGCTTAAAATCCAAGAACTGCTGTGCTGTCACATCCATCACCTCCTCTAGCTTGATCAAAGAGGACAGTCGGCCAGCTTTATGGATTTGCTGAACCCTCACGCGCACCCAATAATTAAAAAGCTTTTGCTTCCAAGGTCTATATATTTTTAAAATCTGTTGTTGCTGGATGGTTAGTAACAAAAGAGAGAAAATATTTGCTTCTTACTGAAGACAATGTTTGTATTCTTTGTTTTTCCTTCTAAGATGTGGAATTTTGAGTGAGTCTTAAATTCTGTGCTCTACGGGATCTTATACAACACTTAGCCTTCTGCACCACAAACAAATATTAGAATAAAGATGCAGTCCTACTGAAATGAACAGCAGAGTACCCAACAGAAGGTAGGTAAAGGCTGCATGCGGAAAGCCCGGTCTCAGTCCATGTGCAGATCTGTTAATCACTTTAAGTACTTCGAATGCAGGATCAAGAGCAGATTGCTCATTATCTGGATACTTGTGAAGCAAAGCTGCGCAGGCTGGCTATGGAAGGTAGAGCTAAAATTGCAAATTAGATTTTGGCAAACTGCTACAATATGAGGGCTCATTTTGGAGTGAGTTTTTTAAATCCTTTCCCAAAAGCTTAGTTCTGTCCTCAAGGCAGTATGCCAGTGTACTGCCAATAGGAACTAATGATTAAAAAAAGGAACACCTGGCAAGCTCAGTCCCTTGTCCCCTTTGCAATAACGCTGCTTTTTTGACTTGCTAGGCAAACTGCAGACTTACTAGCTAGCTTCTGACTCTCTGAGACCGTGACTCATGCAGCAGCATGAAGCAATATGTTAAGACTATCTTTTTATCTAACATCCAGTATTTCCCACCACCACCGTCTGAGCTGAAATGTATCTTGGGAAGTTTTGCTTATTCATGGGAGGGGAAAATGGGATTGGAACAATCATAGAGCGTTCAGTTCATCTTGATGCAAGAGCATTTTTGTTTGATCTATGGATACTTTTCTCATTCAAATAAGGACTGTTCAAAAACTATAGGACTATGGTTAATATTTGCTATTACTATAGTACCTTCTAAATAATAACACTGAAGATTTCAGTATGCATTACACTTCTTCAGAGTACAGTGGAAGTTTTTACTCATTTTCCAGATAAAAGCAAGTATAAAAAGTAGTAATTGGCCCATGAAAGAGGCGAAAGATGCTTATCTTATTTTCCTGAATTAGTCTCCATTTAAAAAAATAAATCCACATTTCCATGAATTTTACAGCCTCTCAGTAGTTGAAAGCATTTGGACTGGAAATAGATCTAGAAGGCAGTCAAAGGGATTTGGACAAAGCGAAGACTAGACCTAGATTGTGGGGAGATAAGTGTCAAAACCCCCCCCCCACAACCCTGTAAACTGAAATTGGCTGTCCCAATTGTGAAATTCCAGGGTGTCTCTGTCAGGGAAGAAATTCAAATTTAAGTGTAGTATTAATATTTCATTGTTCATGGACCCTCTGGCTAGGATAGAAGTTCTCAGAAAGTGCCTTCAGAGCTGTCCTAGCTCAGATAACTTTATTCTGTGGTCTGAAAAACAAACCCTTAGAAAACATATGGGGTTGAGTGAGGAAATTCTTTGTTCAAGACAAGGTTTCCTGTAACAGATTGGCTCGGTTTTGGACACATTCTGCCATGGGTGGGTGGGAGAGTCTGGATCCTGTGATATTAATCAGACTTTTTTTTCCTGCTCTGGCACACCTTCAGCTTCAGTAAGCCTTTATCTGACTTCTGAAACTTGTGTAAAGCAATTCTTTGATAACTTTGGAATTGTTTGGAAATGGAAATATTCTCCATTTCCTTCAACTCTTGCACTTGAGACTTCTGTAGTGTTGGCAGTGAGAAGTTTAATGGTAGTACCTCCTCATACAGGTCTGAATTTCTCTTAAATCTTACCATGGAAAAGACTTGCAGCTTTTAGAACTGAAACCCTGCTTCTGTTTTGCATTTAAGGGTCTCAGGCTGAAAAAGCATTGGTTTTCATAAAGGTTTTACTCAATTCTTTTCTGTAAAGCTCTTGCACCTGCGATTTGATGGACTTGGTATTTGATACATCTCTTCACAGTACTTGAGTTATCTAAATGGAGGACGTGGATGGGCTGATGCTTATCCACTGTCTGACAAAACTTTTGCCATTTTGCTTTTTGGTAAGTGAAGCCACAGTAAGCTGTCTGTTTGCAGGATGGAGGAAGAAATAAAATGTGTCCAATATTCCCACTCACAATAAGTACTCAGCTGTAGCAATGGTCTTTCACACTCCAGCTGTGCCAGGGTAAGCATTCATCCCCCTCTTTGTAGCTGCCTGTTGACGTTACTGCTGTTGAAAACAGTGGTCGTACAGTAACAGATGAGCAAAGGCCTATGGGAAAACAAATCTGGGGCTATGCTGTTGTATCTATAGGTGGTTGAGTTGGTCTGGAGTGATCTGCAGAAACACCCAACTGTAGCAAAAAATGCATGGTAGTATTCTGGGAAAGAAAAGATTAGTTAGATAGAATAGTGTTGTTCCATGTGAGTTTGAGTTCCTTCACCATTTTTCAGCCTTTGAGATCTTAACTAGTGTATTCTTGCTTCTCTTCAATCTAACAAAATAAAAATAGATATGGTGAAGCACTGGGACTAAAGGAGAAATCTAGTTGAGAGTCCAGATAAGAATATGGGAGACTGGGGAAGAAACTTCACGAAGTCTGTACAAGGTAGTTGGGTGGCTACTTAATCATTTAGCTATTATAATTAAATGTTTCTAAACCAAGTAAAATAATAAGGATGACATATTTATCCTATTTATAGGCCTTCCTCTTATCACTCTCACCCACCCATCGCTGTTGCTGCCATCTAGCTTTTGGGCTGTGTAATGAGGTGGTGTGACTCTAAGGAGACAGAGTACAGCACAAAATAATGAGTAGGGGTTCTTGGGAATGGGTGTGAGTGCGATGCGCTTGCAGGCTAAATCCTTTTGGTGGAGTTTTTCCTCATGTTCTGATATTACTGGTTTCCTCATTCATTTCCTCAATTCATTCTATGATTCCTGCAATCTTGGATGGCAAAGCATTTGACCCACAGCAGTGCTAACGTTGGTGAAGACTGAAACAGAACTACTGAAGTGCACTGACACAGGTATTCAGATATTTCCACCACCTTTGGGTTTTTCAGGCCTTCTCATGTCTACATCATCAAGCCTGTTTGGTAGTTTGCTATCAGGGCCTCACCTGGGACCTCCACCCTCCCTCTGTATGTAGGTCCAGGAGCTCCCTTTAAGCTCAGGCTAACTTGAAGTACTTTTGTAATCAGATTTCCTTACATTTCTGGCAAACAAGCTTCTGGTACTTTCTTCACATTGTTCTCCCAACCTGTTTCAAAGCACCACTGTCTGCCCTGGCACGCTAGAAACGCTGTTAACAGTAGGCGCCTCTGAAGTATTGATAGAGCTTCAAAATACAACAATAGAACACACGAGTTAATGTTGCTTCATCACTAGGTAGTTGCCCTGTTGTTTCACGGTCTGCCTAAAACTGTAGTATTTAAATAAAAGAATGGCAGGTATTCTGGCACTAAAATACTGACTGTATTGTCTCAGTTGGGGAAAAATAATATGGAAGTTAAATGTGAAGCCAGCAATCATCCATCAAGTCAGAGGTATATCCTGGCATACCACAGACAACAAATCCAGCTTTTTTCCCCTACAGTAGGTATCCTTGTCTTCTAGCCTTCTCCCTTCCGTATTTCTTCCTGTATGCTTTCAGTACTCATTGCACTCAGTGCCTCTCTTACTTCTTTTTTATTTCTCCCCTTGCCTAATGATTGTAACCATTTCCAGCAGGCTTGATTTTAATTAGCTACTAGATTTGTGTTCTTGTGTGCCAGGCTTACTGAGCAGCATCATGCACAGGTTTGTAGGACTTGGTGTGAACCGTAAGCTGGACCATACAAGAGACTGCCTTGGATTTTTTTGCAAATTATTTCATGTTTCTAAATATGCACACGCACATACTCTGGACTGGGTAAGGAAGCATGAAGTTGCTGATAAAGCTGTTGTCATGAAACATGGGGGCGGTGGGCAGTTTGGTGGTTAACTACTGTGGTGGTATTGCAAGGTAATCTTGCTTTCCTTGTTATTCTGTTGTTACTAATTTTTACCTCTTAAGTCAGGAAGTTCTTTATTTTCTTGGGGTGCTGTGTGCTAAACAAATTGGGAATACAACAGCAGAGTAGTTGAAGAAGCTGAAAACAGTATAGCCTGAAAATTTTGGTATGCCTGGCTGTTCATACTATTTTGTGCAGTAGACAGCAGCCCCTTTCCTCTACCTTCATGTATAAAAATAGGCTATTTTTGCTGTGGGTGATTATGCTGTAATAGTTCCTCCCTGAATGTTGTTCTGCTTCTGAAGTGATGAGTCAGCTTTTAGCACAAAGCAAAGGAGTGTTCTGTTCAGTGCTACACTATGCAGATAAACCTAATCCTTTCTTTAGGCTCAGAAACCAGAAAAAGGCAATTATATGGCCGTATTTAGCTGCTTTGTCACTTAGTTTTGATAGTGAGGTGAAATGAGGAGCCATTTCCTACTAGTTCTTTGATGTTACTAGCAACTGGATCAGCATGGGTTAAAGTGTTTATTTTTCCTTACTTGCTCTTTCCCACTACTTTGGCCCACTGGAGACTAAGGATGGTGTCCTGACTGTCCAAAAGTGTATCTGAAAACTAAAACAACCCTCCCAAAAGAAACAAGCAAAAAATTTGACAGTGTTACTGGTTTCCAGGGAAAGTTTGTGTTTGTGAGAGGAGGTTATAAGGTATTTTCTGGCTCTGCTGGTGTAATATGAGTAGAACAGAGGTTTAAAACAGCAGCTGTTGATTTTGTTGCCAAAAAAAAATTCTTAATTTCCCGTGTGAAAACTTTCCTTCTGTGAAAGTAATCTACCCCTTTAAACTATTTTTTAATGCGTGCTGGTGATAGTATGGTGCTGAATGAAAAATAGGAGGTGTATTACTGAGGTCTTATAAAGTGACCAACTTATCACCTAAGTAAAGCTTTATCACTTTTGTTTTAGTGATTGGATTCAAAGATTCAGTGCAGATGGTTTATCTGTTTATGTAGGGCAGAGGAATGTGTTTGGAAGAAGAATAGATGGCTTGAGAAGAAGAAAATTCAAGGAAAGGGATTGAAATATGTATATTCTTGCAGAAGGAAATAGATCCAGACCAATTGCTGATGCTAGCATAATTGGAAAGAGGAAGAAACATGTTGTAATAGAAATAAGTTGGGATAAGCAGAATGAAAAATATATCAACAATGCCGTTACTTGTGTTGGAACACTATAATAAAGTTGAGAATCTTCCCAAAGCAGAGTTTGGTCCGCAGTTTTAAACTTCTTACAGCAATGGATAAGAAGCAGAAGTGATACTGACACATTAGGTGTTGTTTACACAGGCTTCTTAGGGTGTATTAAAATGTAGGTACAAGTAGATAAAAGGATATCCAGCTTTATACCCCAATCTTTACCTTGTCATGGTGTATTTGTAGATCTGATATCATGTCTTTCTCGTAGATGCTTGAGTAATGAAAATACAGCTGTTTAATATCTGGAAACAAGGTCTTCATTGCAGTAGGGCTTTGTGTGTTAGTCAAAGATGTTCACCATTGACTTTTCAATTGATTCAGTGATCATTAAGGTGAGTGGTGCAAGATGCAATGAATTATGACCTCCAGCTGCCTTTGTGGGCCAAGGGACAGTTTTATTTAAGACTGATTTAACAGTAGTACCAGTTTGACTTACATTAGTTATCCTACTAATAGAACATATATTTCTGAAAACTTAGTTTTAAAAAAGTTTGGTACACTGAGATAATCTTGCAACTACGAGTAAATTCATTTTCACCAGATGGCTCTGTAACATCTGCTGTGTTGAGGAACTTCTCTAATTGAAATTTTCTACTTATACCAGACCACAGAGATTCACGTGGTTTGAGTTTGAGCACTTAGTACAGATGTGCCTGTAGTCAAGAGAGGCTCCTGTAGAGAGTGATTCAGAGCATGTATATTAGGCTTATGCTTGGAATCACCTTCCGGAGAGGCTTTGTCTTTTCTCACTATGTTTGGAGCCTAGGAAGACTGCCTTCTGAGGTGCTGTGAGTTTGTCTCATCCAATCCAGCTTTCGCTGTAATGATTGATGAGGAGAGAGAAGGGGAAGAAATTCACCTTCTGAACATGTGAGGCTGTGGTAGGTGTACATCTACTTCACTCAGGCAAGGGAGAATTTCATCTCCGTAGAAACATTTATCACTTGTCTCCAGGGCAGCCCTTATGTTTTATTTTATAGTTTATGTCAGCGTTGAACTTGGCTAGTATTTAATCTGTTAATTTTTTTTACTCCAGTCTGTATTCCTTCAGAATTCATGTGATTCTCTGTTTTGCCTGACTAAAACTAACCAGTGGCTTTGGGTAGTAGTACAGGATGTCTGCAGTAACAAAATTTTAAAGCTGCAGGCTTCAGTGTTTTCACTGCAGTGATTTCTCCTTCTGAAAGGACATTGAGTAGTCCTAGATATATATAGTCCCAATCCTAAATACGCTAGTGCAAGTTCATGAGTTTCTGGTGAAAGTTCAATGTTCTAACATGAAGCTCCACCTTTGGAACTGTCCTTAAGGGTGTCACTAGACCAACAGCAGCCTTAACTCTGTCCTTCTATTACATAATTCTGCACTGTCTAGTGCCCCACAGAGCAGGCATCTCCATAATGACTTGTGATGACAGGACAGAACTGAAGATCCAATCAAGCTTTTTGTATTGCTTTAAATACTAAGGCAGATGTTTTTGTCTTTCTAGTAAAGCATAATAATGTGGAATGCGGTGGTGCAGGAGGAAGAGGTGACTCAGTGTCAGATAACTATTGTGTCAGTCATACTTCAGTGGGTCTGTTTCTGCGAAGTCTATTTTCAATACAAATCTTTGCTTAAACAACAAAAGTATCTGAGTTGGCCCTGGCTTTAGGAAAAAAACCCCTCATTCTTCATGATGTCACTGATATACAACTGTGACTCATGAAACTGAGAATCATCCCCTTTGGGACCTGTTATCACTGGGATCTGTGTACTTCTAAAGACTTAATTACTTTCAGTAAGACTGACATGGGATTCTGTCAGAAGCCTGCCAGATACTAATACATATACTGAATGATGCTTAAACTGGAGAAGGTAAACTGTCTTCACCTGACCTCAAGAAGTTGGTTTTCATCACTTCCAACTCTGCCAGAAAAGCTGCTAGCTCAAATCACAGAAAAAAGATAAGAGGATCTTGGGTACATCATCAGTTCTCCCCCCCGCCCTCAACTCTTACCAACTAAGAAACCATATTTAAATTGTACCGGCATTGAATGAGTTAACTCCTCATCGCTCTTTGTGCAGATTGAGACTGGAATGAGAAAATCCAGTTCTATGAGGGAAGTCTCTAATGATGCTGCTGTTTCAGCATCTTGTGTTGCCTACTAATGGAAGAGTATTAGACCTGGTGAAAGATCTGGTTAATGGCCAGCATTCAGTGATGTGCAGAGTGTACTGAAGGTGCTCTTTGTAAACTTTATCAGTCTGCTTCGGCTCTGGCCTCTTAACTATTGCTTAAACAGCCAAAACAACTAAATCAAACCATGTCTTAACCAACTGGGCTTGTTCTTGTGGAAAATATACTCTTCCACATTACTGTGATTCTGATGGGGTAAATGCCAGGACTTGTTGACTATGGATAATTCTATGATAATACGGATCTTGATTGCTGAGTTCACTTATGGCAACAAAGGCAAATTGAAGCACGCAATTAAGAAAGGCTGTTTAGTATCTGTGGTGGTCTTACAGGACTGGGTACTGCAGTTACTGCTGTGAACACAATGGTTATTGTCCATGAACTATCAAAGTCCCAAGCACAAAGTATCCTAAATCTTCAGAGAGTAGGCTGCCAACTGCCACCTATAGCTCTGAACTGCTTGGAGACAACTGAAAATGCTGTAAAGTTAGTGATGAAAGTGAGTCACGGAGTACTTCCTTTCCTCTTTGTTACTGCAGCTTGTTTTGTCCTGAGCAGAAGCCAAAGCATCACATAGATGAAAACCTGTGTTAAAAAGTACTGAAAATATAATGACGAATTTTCTCTTCTCTAGTGATACACAGTTGTTCGTTTACTTGCTGTAATGTCAGACAGTATGACTAAGGACTGCACCAGACTGTCTTGCCAAGTAATCTTTGAATTTTGCCTTATACTTTTCTGCTAGTCAGTCTGTCTCGTCATCAAACCAGTAAGTGTTGGCTTTTTGCCTTTGGTTACCTAACCGACCGCTTTGTTTATGTGGTGCCTACTTCTTGCTCTGTACCTCAGGAAACTTTCTCACAAGAGTCTGATATGAAAATACCCTTGATGCTTTTTGTAAGGCACCAAAGATATTCTCAAAGAATATGGAGGAACCTCAACAGACATTTTCATTTCAAAGAAAAAGAGTCTGGTCTTCATCATAACCTAGTAAGAGGAGGCCCAGTGCTTAATTTCTACGTTTGTATCTCTCTAACTCAGACCTAATGTGTCTTGATTGACTGTTGTCTTTCAGCACTTGCAATCTGCCTGGCTTTCAGTAAATTAAACAGTGGGGTCCCATCATTACCAGAGTCGTCATGGTAATAAAGTTCTTGATGAACTCTTAGTAGTTGAAATTACACCTCTAAATCATACGTACCTGTATCTGGATAACTGCCTGATCCAGGGAAGGTCTTGCTAGGAGATACCAAGGCCTATTTGGATCACATTCCTTTGTTGTGTCATCGGCTAGGACACCTTGAGGTATGAAATTGTGTCTAGCAAGGCAGCTCTTCATCTGAGCTGTTGTGCTAGACACATTTCTCAATATCAAATGCTTCTTTTCCAGAGGACAAGTTCCAAGTCGTTTGGGAATATATGAAAATGTATGTGAGCACTTTGGGATTATTAGTCCTGTAAGCACATATGTTCATGATACCCTTCACCTGAAGTTGCTAACAATTTTTAATGCTAGTTTAAGCCACTGTGCTTTGCTTTGCACTTGCAGTATGCAAAGAACATGGTGTTGGTGATTTGCTATATTAAGTTGTTTTGCTGTAGCAGTTGGATCCTCAAAGCTGTCTGAATGTGCTTGTAATACCCGGTTTGCTTCACCCATCCCTTTTGCATACTGCCAGTTGGCTCCTACCCATGCTACTTAAGATCAGCTTTTAGCCTGCACTACAGAGAAAAGAAGATGGTTTTGAGTTGGTAGGAGCAGTAGTACATCGCATACCTTCATCTACTACTTGGCTGGTTCTGTGCACGCACACAGGAAGAGATTTCTTGCATAGAATGGGGAAACAGTGATAACACCACTAACAAGCTGACACATACGTTCCTGCCGATTCGGCTCTCGTCCTTCCCTGGTTGCCTGAAAACTAGGCCCAGTATCTTTGCTGCCAAATAAATTCTGTTTTTAAGGCTGGGATTGTGAACAATTTTCAATTCAATTTTCTATCTTTTTTTTTAAACCTCTTTGTCTCATGCAGATCTGTTAAATCAACAGACCAGAATGAGAAGATTTACTGTTGGTAGATTCGCTGTGTTTTTGCTGTAGGTGCTCTATATTTGTGTCTGAATTATTTTTTTTTGTTAGGCTGATCATCTGGCCACTGTTAGCTGTCCTGAGTGATCAAATCTATTCAAAGATGGAAAGGTATGTTAACTCTCTAAGTGCAGGAAGTATGTTGCTTGCTTGTTTCATATTGTGGTAGACTAATAGGAGTGCAGAAGAAATAGCACTTGCAGAAGAGAACTTGCACTCAAAGTATTAAAAATGAGGCAATAACTGGTTGTAGATAAAGCTCACAAGCAAGGGAGACCGTGTTGATTAGCATGAGTAAAATGCATTTGCAGTGTCCTAGCAAATTGGCATATATTCTCCATAAAAGAGATTTTTAAGAAGCAAACTGAAAGGAATTAATGTTTCACCTATTTACAAGATTCTTCATTGAAATCTGAGTAAACACAAGAGGGAGAGTCACAGTTTTCGGTCTGAAAAAATCTGACAGATGAGCTAGGGAGACTCCTAGCAGTTACAAAGGAGCCTATCGATACTGGCCCAAGATAAGGAGAACTGAAACACATGATGGAGAGAGGTATGATTCTTAAAATTAATTTTTACAATTTTGGGTTGCAGGATTATTATCCCAAGCAGTTATTACAAGGAAATAGGAGGGGAACCAAGGATGTAACTTAAGGAATCAAGGACTGGCAATAAATCCAGCTCTTTCATTGCCCTTCTCTGTGGTCTTTTGTCATGGTAATTTATCTTACTTAGCCTACATCTGAAAAAAGAACAAGTTCATGGATACAAAAGATCTGTGTAAGTACTAATTATTTTGTTAGAACTTAATACAAATCAGGGTAATTAGATTTAAATAACCTCTTGCCAGGAAGGTATGTACAACCCACCTATGATATCTGTCTCTCTGTCCTGCTATTGAGTTCATTCAGACAGAATACGATCTACCTTGTGAACAACCAATTTGCTTGTTACTCGTGCTTATGGAGGGAAGCAAAAAACCCCTAAAACCATGCTTTCTTGTTTCGAAGTTTTACTTTACCTTTACAATTTCACTGTCTATATTACTGCATTTAAACTTAAAATTAGATTTTATTATTCTGCCAGTTCTTTAGGCAGAGTGGGTACATGCTAAAAGAAGAAACTTAGTACATATATTCCAGGAAGTTTTTCACTCTTGAAATCAAACAGTGACTTGTTAGCTATTTCTGTCGTTCATCTGCTAGAAAGAAGGAAGAAAATTAGGCTTACTAGAAGAAGAGGCAGCAAGGAGCTGTACCTTTCTGTACCTTTGTTACTTGAGGTGGTTCTGTTCTACACTGAAATGTGGCTCTAAAAATACGTATGGTTTTGCCCAAATGAAGAGAATAGTAACTCTAGGCCTCAAACTCCTCCTTCCTTTGCAGTTAGGAAAATGGAGCATTCAATAATGTTAGAAATGAATTTTGCAAAAGGAGCAAGAACCAAGAGCTTAACCATAGGTCTAGTTCATTCACAACTTGAGTTGGCCCACAGAAATATTTAGTAGTATTTTGCAATTTCTGAAGCCTTGTAGAAAGGGTAGCTGATTTTTTTTTTTTTCAGTTTTCGGAGAACAAGCAGTTTGTTTAATAAAAGTAAATGCAGTATTTTAACATTTAGATGCCTAGTAATTATGCAGAAGGTTTGAAATAACAGTTTTGGCTTTTATTTCATGGGAAATCCCATTTTGGTTATTGGAGGGAAGTATGAGACTGAATGTAAGATTTTTTTTTTTATTATTATTATTTTTCCCCAAAAAAGCTGTGTTAGCTCGAGACTGATACTTGAGTCTTTTCATGGACTGCTAAAAACAGTCCTGAAGATGGCTTTTATATGTCCTGTAATTTTTGCAATGCTTCTGACTTTTATAGGTTTTGTTGTGATCCATGATTGTTTGGTTGTGGGTTTGGGTTTTTGGTTTTATTTTGCAATTCACACACATGTACGTAGAAAGAGGAAAAAAACCCTCTCTTGTACAGACCTGTGTCTGTAATGACATTAAAAACAGTAGCTGCATAATGATGGTATCTTAGTGGCTTGATGCCAGTTGCTGTGAAGTCGTTGGACTAATGGTAATACAAATATTTTTTTCTTTGTAGCTCTTCATAAAGTGGCTGAAAATCATTTCACAGGCTATGGCTACGTTAGTTATGAAAGTTTAATGGCTTGTTATGTTCTGTTGCTTAACATTACATTGCTGGCGCAGTTTGTGTGGTCACTTTACATTAAGATAAAGAACGAGGATAATGAGGTGCTGCTAAAGCAGAGTGGATACTTCTGGCCTCTGGCTTACACTCATTTCACAGTACAGCTTTCTGACAAAAGAGGAGTATGTGCCTTATACCAAAGCATTCTTGAAGGTTTTTTTTTTTTTTTCAAGTTCTTCAGTGCAGACTCCTTTGCCACTGAAACATGGTAGAAACTGTGGCAGCTTAACTAAAAGTAGTTTCATAACGATGGGGGAGGGAATCTGTAACATGGTGGTATATATGAAGTCTTGAATTGGGCATGTTATTACAGATAATCAATCTTTTTTTTTTTAAATTGTGACTTTAAAAAAAAAAAATCGGTGTATGTAGAGCTTCCACTCCTAACACATTTACATGAAGGATATATCCAGCCTGTGTGTGTATCTGGGTTTAAAAAAAAAAAGTCCTCTAAGCAGTTCAAGAAAAAGATGCTATTACTGGCTTGCTGAGAGAGGATTAATTAGGAAATGTCTTCCCTTATCTGGATTTCTAGAAGTTACAGTGGTTCACTTCCTCTTAGCAGAGAATTATTGTACAGAATGACACTAGGCACTATATTAAATAATTATGTTGTTATCTATTTGTTCTCTGGGGCTTGGTATTTTTTGTTAAATTGGAAGTTAATTGCTAGACAGCTGTTCACTTGTCAGATGAAGGGATCAGCTTGAAATAACTTGTAACAGAATGTGGTATGTTTGAATAACTAAAAGTCACAGAGCCTCTTGAAATTTGGGAAATCTCCAGGAGGATTTTTTGCATGAATACTAGCTTTACTCTGCATACCTTTTATTCCCCCTCTCCCCCCCCCTTCCCTTTTCTCCAGTACTGATACTCGAAAAGGTGGAAAATGGAGATCTGAGCAACAAGATATTGAAGATCACGGATTTCGGCTTGGCCAGGGAATGGCATAAAACTACCAAAATGAGCGCAGCTGGGACATATGCCTGGATGGCTCCTGAGGTCATCCGCTCCTCCATGTTCTCCAAAGGCAGCGATGTGTGGAGGTATTGATTTGGCATTAAGTGATTGGATACTAAAGAGTAACTACCCCTGCCAGGAAACCTCTTATGTTTAAGAATGATTAATGGTGAACCAAATATTAACATTCAGGTCTTAAGAAAACTTGATCCACCAGCTTCCCATCTGTGAGACTCTGACTGCTTTATATTAATTCTAAACATTTTTTACTGTAGAAAGTAGTGGATCAGCTCCTGCATGGCTCTAAATTTTTGTTCTATAAATCTACTTTCAGGTTATCCTAGGATTCATAATCCTGATTCCCTCTGCTTTATCTAAAACAAACTTTTTGTGCTTATTTGGCTATTGGCTGATGTAATCAAAGGCCATAAAACAATCTGTGAAGTACTTAAAATTACCACTTTTTTACTGTTTTACTAACAGTAAGATCATTTTATGTTTTGGTAGTAATCTGTCATTGATGTGTATGTACACAAACACACTGTACCTAATCGAATTCCTTGTGCAGTTTCACCCAAATACAATGTTTTTCACTTTCATAATAATCTTATGAATTATTTCCTCCTGTTCTAGTCTTCCACATAAAGTACTAAATCTCTGCTCTACGTTCATCTGAGTATGTAATCCATAAGTAGTAATTTGCATGTATATGTTCTTTTTTCTATTCATGCACCGTGACTTTTGAGAATAGGAGCTACTTTGGTGGGAGGAATGTAAGAGTCAGCCCATAGACTTCCAGAAACTGAGTTTGAATATCACCATTAACTGAATTGGTAAATCCAGAATTTGGTAAATAGCTCTAGGACAGTGACTTGTGGATGTAGTGGCACATAAACTTAGTACTGACCGTCTGAAACAGGTGAAGTAGACGTAATTTTGTTTTTCCTGTAGGGAGAGAGGTATTGAAATGTCAGGGTGACTTTGTCTTTAGAGCAGTAAGATTCTGTTGCTGGCCAGTAATGATCTCACACAAGCACGTGCATGCTGTGAAATCTGTCAGGATAAAGAAATATCCCAGCTGGCAGAACTGTCTGGCTGTTATGGCAGAGATTTGGTGTGGGGATTTTCACTTTCCTTATCCATTTT
Organism: Charadrius vociferus; assembly: GCF_000708025.1. Classification (NCBI taxonomy): domain Eukaryota; kingdom Metazoa; phylum Chordata; class Aves; order Charadriiformes; family Charadriidae; genus Charadrius; species Charadrius vociferus. Next base: position 871,148 of record NW_009646445.1, on the reverse strand, counting down.
TGCTGAATAGATAATATATTGCCTTGTGATAAGGCTGTGAACTTGTATTTTGCACACTAATGGTATGGATAAAATTCTGACTCTGTAATTGAATGTGGTAGCCTCTGTAGTTAATCTGAGACGAATTGAGCAAGAACTAGGCTTTTAGTCTGAGTGAAGTATGGCAGAAATGAAGACCTCAGGACTGTACACCATTTCTGGGCACATGATGACAGTGCTGGTTTGTACACAGCTTGTAAAGCTCAAACCTCAATTTGCTCTTCTCTGAAACAGTGCCAGGAATGGCCTTTAAGGGTACCTTGGGGGAGAGGGAGAAGGGAAGGGGGAAACAATTTGCCTATGATTGTAACTTGACTAATCCAGGCATGCTGTGAACAGATCAGTAGATGTTCCATGCCAGTGTCACCTCTCTTAAAAAAGATAAGATGTAATAGCTCAGTTAGTGATTTTGATGAAGGTAGCTCCAGTGCCTCTATACCTGTGCAAAAATACCAGTTTGGTCATTGACTGAGGGACTGCGAATCACTTCAGGAGTTAAGCGTTGTAAATAACTGAAATAATTCGTTAGTTTTTCAGAATAAAGTTTTTCTGGTTTTAAGATTCCTTCTCTCTTCGTATAGTTACCAGTCTTCACTTGAAAACAGGTTGAGTTCCTCTCAGTGCTCTTCCTGAAACAGAGGGTCATCCCCATTAAGAGAGCTGTTACACTGACTCTGAATAAGCCTTCTGTCTGGTGGCCAAAACCTCGAGTCATAGTTAAACAAGCTGAATAGAACATGGTGTTAGAGGCATGTAAGCAGAGGACAAATACTTGCCAGTGCGGTCACTACTATTGTGTCAATGACTGTAAGCACTGGATTTTACAGAAGCAGTCATGGACATGTGTAATAAATCCTGTCCCCACCCAAGGATGCAACTTGAAATTCTTAACAGGATGAACTTTTTCATCCTATTAGACTTGCCCCTCCTCTAGTCCACTTCAACCTCTTGGTTAATCACTGGAGTTGAGGGAGTTTTTTGACTGACAACCTTTCAATTAGTCTGTGCAGCATCAACAAAATTGGCTGTCTCTGTCTCTACCATTCACAAACCCTTTTATTTCAACACCTTTTCTATAAAGCTTATTAGAATAATACTGCTGGCTGAATTGTTGCCTAGCCTTTTAACGCGAGTCTTGTTCCGCTTGTGTTCTCGCTGCACAAACAGGTGAAGATACTGAAGAAGATGCTTGCCAGGACTGAAATTTCCTGAGTCAGTCTTAACTCATCATAAATAACTGCTTCATACAATTCCTTTTGATACATGTATCAAGCTCCATTTTAAAATCTCAATCTGTTTTGTTTGGGGTTTTTTTTGTCCCACTCTAAAGGAGAGTTGGCGAAGAACTTAAAAGGCTGAGGAATGCCCCCACACACTGGTGTCTGTCGCCAGCGTCTGGGCCACTGTAAAGCTTGTTGATAATAATAGTATATCTTGCTAGTGAAAATTTGTTGCTATGAATTTTGCTGTGCTGCACCCACAAGCTTTAGATATACAGCAGAAACCTTGTCCTTATATTGCACAGAGGACAAAGAAGCTACGGTTTCCTTTAAATATGTCAGTTCCTGTAAATCTATTTATGTGTTTGAGAGGAGAGTTACATATTTGCTTTGGATTTACAGGGGTGAAATTGAAGTACAGCTATTGCAGCTTATCCAGTACTGCACAGCAAGCTAATGTTTGTAGGCATGTAATTCAAAATTCCACGACATCTTAACTACTTGAATGTATTTCTTGTTTGCTGCACACTTCATTTTTCACTTGTGCTGCTTAAAAGACAATCATGTTGTCAATATGATTGGTAGGCAGAATATAAAGCCACCATACAACCTTCATCTGAGTTCCCTGTGTTCCTCAATTCAGATGCTTTTAAGATGTGTCTACACTGAGACCAGTGCAATAGTTAGGAATTTAATTTTCATTTAGGAATGGAATACCAGAACTTCCTAAAACTGTCTGATTAGCAGATCAGGATGTTTCAGGCATTCAGTGGTGGGTGTAGGGACTTCAGTCATTAAAATATTTCATTTGTATTAAGTGTTGGCAGGCACTTCCATCCACAACTGACTGCTTGCAGGCTTCCGTAGTCTTCTGTGTGTAATGAAGCACTGGCAAGACTTCAGTACCTGGCAGATAAGGATTGACTAGCAATATTGATAGAAGCTCACATAGGACAAGTGTACGCTTCTGACTGTTGTGAATAAGGAGGAAATGTCATCTCTGGAACTGCCAGTCCAATAAAATGCAAAATGCTAACGTTAATAGCCATTAAAATGTAATGAAGTTTTTTTCTTAACAAAAGTAATGTTCTAGTTTCTGTTGTTGTTGGGATCTCCTTGTTGGGCTGATAGTTCCTTTCTCATGGACAGTGCTGAACTAAGGGAGATGGGTAGAATGAAGCTATGGTACAAATGCCATTGAACTGTAATAGTGAGAAGAAATTACTGGGTTGGTTTTTCAAGTTCACAGACTTACAAGGGAGGTGGCAAAATCACATGTGAAATCCTGCAGACCTCCAGCCTCCGTCTCCCTGAAAATCCAGTGTGTAGGATTGAACCTGATGTTAAATGGCTTAAGAGATTACTGGATCACTGGGAGATGGTTAATTATTCATACAAGTGTCAGTTGACTTGGACACATGGTCTGTATCACATGGTTCATTTTGTAATTAAAGTCCAAAAATTACTACTGAGTGCTGGAAAAATAAATGAGCCAGATCAGTTTTTCTTCTTCCCTGTTGAGGATGAGGAGAGGGCCTTGATTCTTTCTTCCTATGCTTTTTTTTTTTATAAATCTCTTCTCTCTCTGGCTTTTTCCTTTGTAATTCCCAATCCCCTGCTCGAGAGTTAATGGAAAACACTCTGTTCAGCACCTCTCTTGCTGTTTAATCACTTGAGATGATTGTTCAAATGCCACAAAGCGGTGTTTCCCCTAGTTCTGTGGAAGCAGTATTCTCGGCAATGATGAACTGTAAGTACGTGAAGAAGAGGTGGCATTCAGTTTTGTCGGAAACAAAGTGACCTTTTCTGCAATATATACTTCTAGTGTCACATTAGAAGCAACACCAATCTGTCCGTTCCTTTGTCTTTTAAAAATCACCCTGCAGAAGAAATGCTTTGAGCACATCAGTATTGCTTTCCTAACCATTCCAATTAAGATAAATATCTAATATGTGTTTCATCCAGCACAAGTGGTAAAGCAATAACACAACTCCTTGGTAGTTTTTCCTACCTTTTGATATCAACACTTGCATCCAAATGGAAGAGTAACATGAATGATCAATCAGATTTAGATAGGCCAAACATATGTTCAGTCCAGTATTCATTTTCTTTGAGTGTCTTATGAATCCTAGAAGGCCAAAAAAGATGGGAAATCCTTAAACTCCTGTTTATTTTTTTCAAATTACGCTCTTGAGACAGTAAGAAACTGAGAACTTTGATGGAAATAAATAATCAATTATTATTATCATTATAATACCACGAGTATGAATTACATAGGAAAAATGCAAAAGGTTGTGTAGGTGAAACAATATGATATTTTGCTTAATCAAGTAAACCAGCTGTGTTAGCAGCAAAGGTGGAATCTCTAGTGACTGCAATTCCATATCTAAATAGGAAAAGTAGGATTAAGACTGTCCAGTAAGGTGGCATCAGTTACAATGAATGTTAAAGACTTGGTGGGGTTGGGGGAAGATTGCAAGAGTACAGGTTGTGATAATGAAAATTTTGATTGCTCCCAAATGGATAGGGAAATTCTTGCTTTGAAACAAGAAGAGATTAATCTTTTAGCTTCAGAAGCAGGGAGCTTTTAGGGGGAGAAGCTGTTTTTCATTTGGTCTTCAAGTGTGCTTAGGAAGCCTTTAAAATTGTACAATATGACCATAGTCAAAATACATGTGTACTTAGATTCAATATCTTTGGAACAGCAATTAAGAAAAATTAGTCTGTTACAGTAGTCATTAATCTTCCCGAGATTAATGATAACATTGAGGACTTTTGTGTAAAAACAATAAAAGGGGAATGCACAGCATGGATCTCTTTTAAGGATGCTGTGTTAAAGCTCAGAGTGAATGCATAGGAAAGACTTTAAATGAATGAAGACGACAATGGAGTAGAGACTACTGGAAGACATCCTTCAAAAAGTTGAACATGTAGCCAAATGAGGAAAATTAGGCATGGACTTGAGTGTTTTACGTTCAATTTGCCAGCACTTAAGAGGATTAAAAGGGTTTTGAGGAGAGCCTTGCAAAAAGCATAAAAACAAATAAATTGCTTTCAAATGCAGCACAGGTGAGAACCCTGCGAGAGAACATACAGCCCAGAGTGACCAAGATGTAAGATGCAAAGAAGATAAGACTGTAGCAGAAAAACTTAGTGACTTGCGTCTGCTAAAATGGAGCAAAGAGAGGATTTTTAAGATGAAAATTCTCTTTAAGGGAGCCGAGCTGGAGGACATCTCATACTGGAGTACTGTCCACAGAGGTGTTAAAACTGACTGAATGGTAACAAAATTGCTGGGATTTACAGTAACACCCAAGATTTCTACAGGAACATGAGAGAGCCAGCTGAGTTAATAGCTGTGCTGTGTAATCTGTTGCTTAAAGCTGCCTTAATACCAGAGAAATGGAAGACAGCAAACATGAAGACAGGTCTTAAGAGCTTCCTGAGGATCAGCAAGTCTGATTTTCAGTTCTACTAAATGGTAGAAACAACACTAAAGAGTGGGGAGCTGGTGGACATATAAGCATACCTGGGGAAGAGTCAGATTTTGTAGAAGGAAATCGTATCTTGTGAAAAAATGAAAATTCTTGAAGGAGTATGTGGACAAGTAATAAGATTGCTTATACCATATTTGGCTTTATAAAAACTTTCAACAAAATCTTTCGTCAAAAGCTTTTAAAGAAAGTAAATTGGTGTGAGAAAAGAGGACCAATCTATTTCCCATCCTTTGGTCAATTCTTAATTGTTAAAAGAATAAATCAATTTTCTTGGTGGGGAATTCTGCATTCAACATAATCATAAGTGATTTGAAAAAGCAATAAGTGGTTAGGTAACATTTGTTAATGATACCAAGTTATTCAGGATAAGAAAAATTAATCTACTGCAGAGAGATGAGGAAAAGTTTTACTATATTGAATGATAAAATAGTTGAAATGGTAATAAATACAAAGTAGTACCCATGGGAAAATTTCACGTGTACAGTGATGGGCTCTAAATTTTCCTGTTATGATTCAGTAAAGATACTGGAGTTACTGCAGGTAACCTAGCCCGTTTTGTAAGGAGTCAGAAAGGCAAGTGGCAAAACAGGAAATACTTTGCCTCTCCCGTGTCTTTAAAACTTTATGTGATTTTTGGCGATTCCAACATAAAAGGTTTAAATGGAATGAGATTGTATAGAAGATGTCAAGGTCAGTGAAAGAAATGAAATGGCTTCTGTTCAGGAGAGTAACTACATTAGGATTTAGCTCGATTAGGATTTGGGGGGCTGGAAAGAAGATGACTTAGGCAGGATGTAGTGGGAGCCTGTGAAATCATGGATCGCGTGGAAGGAGCTGATAGGGAACATACGGTCATTCTTCCCTGTATTGAAAGAACTACAGGGAGGCAAATGAAATTACCAAGTGACAAGCTCAAAACATACACATGGAAGTATATTTTGGCAATGCGTCACTGAATTTGTGGAACTCATTACCACAGAACTCAGTGGACAGTAAATGGGCTCAGAAGAGAATAAGACAGATCAGTGAAAGAAAAAAACCTGTCAGGTCACTAAGTATGAAGAAGCCTCTGGCTCAGGTTTCCTAGAAGCAGAGGGAATATTCTGAGGATATGTTGTTTGTCATATACCTGGGGGGAGAGCGGTCCTGGAACTGTTTGCATAATTTCATAGTTAACATTTCATAGAACATCTTAAGAACAACTTAATTCTGAAGGAGTATTTTTCACTTATTTTTAAAAACCACAACCCACTAAACAACTCTCCTTCACATTTCTGAGAGTTTCACTGGGTTCTGGTTTGAAATTTGCTAAATTAGAAGTTTTATTTTTTTCAGATTGTTCCCAGTTTCTAGAGAGAAAATGATTTTTGCCTAAAAGGTGAAAATGGGATCTTATTTCAATATTATTTAAAAAAAGCAGGTAAAATAAGACACTTTACCACCTTGGCAGTCATGATGAGATTGTCCAGAAAACTGGAATTTCTTCAGGGTACCAGACTCACCCTGATAGGTTCAGGTACTTTCTTGTTGCTTAACGAAGAATGTGGTAAAGTCAAAGACGTGTTCTCTTTTCTCTTCCTGGTAGTTACGGCGTGCTGCTTTGGGAACTGCTAACAGGAGAAGTACCATTCCGAGGAATTGATGGTCTTGCAGTAGCATACGGTGTTGCCATGAATAAACTTGCCCTTCCAATCCCTTCCACATGTCCAGAGCCTTTTGCCAAACTCATGGAAGGTAAGCCAGCTGTGATGTGAGTATGGTTTGTGCTGGTTTTAGAGTGCTGTTCAGCATTGCCTCCTTGTGTTGTTTTTGATACCCAAGAGCACAGATCTCTCAAATGGCTTTATTCAGTGGTGCAAGTTATTATGGGAGGTAGACTTGGCTGTTAGCATCCTTTGACAGTTACTCTATTACAAGAGTAAGATGTGAAAGAAATTTCCCTGCTATTTTTTATCAGTTGGCTTTATAGGAAAACGGGGGCTGTTGCTGTTGTCATGTAGCTTGTAGTTTTGTAGTAGTGAATACTCACCAACGCCCAAACTTCACGTATTTTGGTCTAGTTTGAAGTCTTCAACTTACTTTGAAATGCATAGCTTGAAGATCTTGCTAGGCGGTGTCAGATTGATTTGGAATGAAATGTTATCCTACTGACATTTCAGGGAGAGGGTTTAAATATGGCTTTGACATTTGAAAACAACCCAAATTTTCAGTCAGAATGGTGTGATTTTTTTGCTTTGTGTGTGGAGATAGTTCATGCCCAAGGGCGGGCTACATACCGAGGAAAGAAATATAGGAGTTTGTCATCAGAGCTGTGGTAGTTATTAAAAAGGATTCCATGAGGTAATTTTTGGGGTGCACTTATGTGACCTGCTCTGATGGCTGTTGCAACTACTGACATATCTCCTAAGCTTCAGTTGTTCCTCCCTCCATCCCTCCTTCCTTCTCTCCCTCTCTTACAGTAGTAGCTTTAGAGTTTTATTCCCAAGGATTTCCAGGTGTTTATATGTAATAAACATTTTTGTACCAGAAAGAAAAACAGGTAAAAAGAAATCAAGCATGTTTTATAGCCTTAGTGAGAAACAAATGAGCCTGAACATAGAACTGACATTTTGTGGCCTTTGGTGGTGTTTTTAGCCCCAAGAAAGGAATTTGATTCATGCAAGAAAATGTTTCTGATGGATTTCTGTTTTTAGAATACTTTTGCATTTCTCTGGTCTTTTCTGTAAGCTACAGGCTTCACTTAAGTTAAAGCAGAAAATTTCATGTACTATTGTGCTAAAAAAAGAAATATCCTACTGGATAGTAAACAGCAGCAGAGTTGCAGGTATGTTAGTTTGGAAGCAATGTAAAGCAAGAAACTGCATCTGAAAGATGTAATGGAACTACCAGCTCAGTGTTGTGCCAGAGCAGTTTATTTTGACACGGTTTCCTAAAACAAGGACCCTGGATTTCTTAAATAGACGTGAGGTATCTGCTGCTGGGGTTAAAAATAATGCCCTCTATTGGGAAAGTCAGGTAGAGGCACATGGCCTGGGCTTGAACCCAGCAGCACAGGGGTGAGCACCCACATGGCTTTGGAACGCTTGGCTTCTCCATGTACAGGGGGAAGAAGAGAACAAGAAAACAATTACTTTCTGCCCCTTCACCAAAACTGTTTTTCAAACAGGCGTCTCGGGTGAACTCTTGTTCCCCTAATGCTGCTTTTACGTTTGAATTACTGCCCTGGTGGTCTTCACCCAGACAACAAAGCTGAACTTTCCCTCTTCACAGAAAAGACTTGTATGTTACAACTGTCCTCATTAGTGCAAATAATAGCAGATCTCAGCCTGGGAAAATAAAAGCCACGGGCCACCTGCATGGTTATCCTGTTCATTCACTCATGCATTTGGCTGGCTGCAGCACTTTGTTTTACTTTGGGTCATGTTTGCTTTGCCATGCTCAAAACCTGGGGTAAAGAGGCAGGGATTATGGCACTGACAGTACTGCTGTATCGCCCATTGCTACTAATTGGTCAGCAGCAGGGGACCTTCAGAGCGCTCTTTAAAGTCCTCAGTTCTCTATTTTGAGAAGAGAAGCAATTTGAAATCCATAAACACAAATGTGTTCCAGCTTATGCCTCCTGGAACCTGATCGGATGCTTAAATACCAGCATCTTGATACCAGCAGTTTTGAAACCAAAGCTCCCAAATGCAAAATATCAGTAATGCTAAAATGAAAGAAAAGACCTGTAAAACCAAGCCTCAGCAGTTACACAGATTTTCTGAAGTGTTATTTATTTTTAATTACAGCTGTTCCTTGGTATATTTAAATCCACAAAACTGATGAATGAATGTCTTTTAGGACATCACCAAAATTTATTTAAGAATACTTCCTTTTTTCCAACTGTAAGGTCTAGAAAACTTTAGAATATTTTTGTAACTCTTGCCTTGTTCTGCAGTAATGTATCTTAAATCCCGTGACCATTTAGAGGAATGATCGTCTGAGCATATTGAGAGAGACCCATGTGTTAGTTTCTTCCATTCATGCACAAAAGCTGTATTTCCTAAAAGTATACTTGAATGCTAAGTTTTCCTGTTTGGTTCTTCTCAAATTTTGGCATGTAAGAGTCCAGTGGTACTAAAGAGAATAAGGATACTTGTTGAAGAAGAACCTGTGTAAGTGCCAGTGCAGGACAATATAGAATGAGAAAGCGATGTTTTCTGCAGGACTAGAAATAAGGGTGAAGTAAGAGGAAGGACTGAATAAGACTTTTCTACTCAAAAGTGTTGTTAAGTCGAACATTTCAACTTAATGGCTTTTTAAAAACATGTTCGTAATGATTTTGTAGCTTGAGATGTTACTTCATACCGTTTTCAATTTCCGTTTCTGTTCTCAATGTTCAGTTCCCATCACTAAAAGGAGTACCTTTTTGTACTATTGCTAGTTGAGTTGCCTCATGTGGTAAGATGGGTACCTTAAATTCTGTGGTTTTAGAGCTCTGTAATTGGGTAAGTCATTGCATTAGATTGTAAATGAAAAAGCTTGTTTATCTGTGGTTTCTGTTAAAAGCAAAAGAAAAAAGCCTGATCAAACAATTGTCTCTCAAGAACCCTTAAAAATAAGAAAATTCCAAATGCTGTATTCAATGTCATTATTTATTTGAATCTCCTATTTTCAGTCAAATTATGCCCAGTCTGCTTTGCAGGAAAGATTTTTCAGTTCTGTGGAAGAGATTCATAATGACTCAGCTTAGTATTAGAGTTTGGCATTAGAAAGAACTCTGATAGACATCCTTCTGCAGTAGGGCTGTGAACTCTGCAGTGTAAGTGTGACAAAAGAACTGTTCGCAAGAGTCTTGTATAGTATCTCCACTCTGTGCACACATACAACTTAAAGTAAAATATTTAAGGAAATTATTTATGTTTTTTAATATTTGCTTGATAATGTAACTTTCTGTAAAATTAGTAAACCTCTATTTTACTTTGCACATTATTGTGGTAGAACTGAGAGACCAGGTAGTTCAAGATCTTAAGCGATGTTGGATATTGTATAAGCGTGAAAGCATGAATTCCATACCTGACTTACGATCAGACAGTAGTCAATACAAGTGGGAAATGGGAAAGATGGGATAACACAGATGGTGTGCATGCCACTCTTAGCCACTGGGGATCAGTAAAGTACTACTCAACCTCTCAAACCTCCATACTAAGAGATGCTTAGTAATTGCTTGTCTTTGTCCTACTCTAGATTGTTGGAACCCTGACCCACACTCACGACCTTCCTTTGCCAGTATCCTAGACCATCTCACCGCCATAGAAGAGTCTGGTTTCTTTGAAATGCCCAAAGATTCCTTCCACTCCCTGCAGGAAGACTGGAAACAAGAGATCCAGGAGATGTTTGATCAGCTCAGAGCCAAAGAAAAGGTAAGGAGAGAAAAACACTCCATGCTTGCGCTCTCTGGATTATAACTCTCCCATTTCATAATTCAAACAGGGATAATTGTTTAGTGCATCCCAGAGTTAATTTTGTATGTTCTTTAATGGAGCTTGTAATAAGTCCCCAAATCAATGGTAGGTTATGATACCCACAAGGGCAGAATCATGAGTAAAATCAATATCTTCATCCTGAGCTGCTATTCTTTCTAATACTTTAGTGAGCTTCCATTATACACTGTACAAACTGCTATGGTGAGTTGTCTTCATTGTTTAATGCATCTGATAGATGCTAACATTGAAATAGTTAATTGAGAAGCCCGACAATAGCTGTTAACAGTAAAAGTAGGAGGGGTAGTTTCAGCATATATACTCTAGCAGGCATTGCAGCTTTGGTTCTGTCAGGTTTGTGTTTTCCAGGTTTTGAGCACAGCCAAATTGGGTAGACTATAATAAACATGAGCGCTACCAGGGGAATGGTCCAATAACTGTCATAATTGGAGTACATCTGAGTAAATACAAGGAAGCAAAAATGCTAGCAGGAATAAAAGGAATTGTGACCATCAGCCTCAAAGAGTAGAAGTGAAAAAAACGAAGTTTTCTTCAAGCATACTTGCAGAAAGCACAGCTTGCTGCATCTACGTTAATGTCCTTACAGAGACTGTCGTTACAGTTGTTGGTATGAAGTACTGCAGTGAAGTCACTAAAGTAATAACACTTTTCTAAGTTGCTTGCCTAAAAATAAATTTGTAATAAGCAGGCAACGTAATTTGGACTCGGAAGTTGGGTTTAGGAGGCAGTGAGAAAGAAAAGGAGAACTTGGGGCAGGGGAGAGTAGTCCTACAACAGTACTTGGAGCATTTCTATTCATATATTATAGTAGGTTTTGGGAAAAATAAATAGCTAATGTGCATTTCCCTGCTGCTGTTGTCCTGTGGCTTAACTGTGTTGGAACAGTTTTTGAAAACCAGAAACTTGAACAGACAAACAGAAGACCAAACAATAGTAGCTAGACCGCCCTTGGGTTTTGAGTACTGTATTCCTCTGTAGCAATGGGGAAAAGAATTTTATATCCTATTCATCCCATGAGTAAAATGTACCAAACCTTCATGGTGATGGAACAGGTAACAATGACATTATTAAAAAAAAAAATAATCTAAACTAAAATCTATCTGAGGTTTAACTTGAATTCTTCAGTTTTTACCTTCTGCAGTGGAATTAAGCAGCTGGAGATAATTATTCTGAGTGCTGAATTCTTTTGTCCTTGTGGTTAGAGGAGAGGAGTGCAGCGAGAAGACATTTTGAGATCTCAAGGACAATTTCAGTTGATTAATTTTGTCAACAAGGGAAAGACTGAAAAGTTTGTATCATGTGTCTTTATGCCTAAGGAGCAGCCATGCCTGGTGGAAAATGATGGGAATGACCTGCCAGTGATGTTTTCTTCGTTCATTTTTATGGTAGAGCTCTGTGGTTTGCTGGTTTATGATGCATGAGATGGCAAGGGTATTTTTAAACAGTTTAACTCAATAATGAAGTTAAAGGTAGTTACTGAACAGGAAAGCAAGGATTAATTATTTTCGGTGTTATGAGTAAATCTTCCAAAACTGGTTTCCATATGCATGATACTCTCCGATGGCTCTTGTAAACATGTCCATGTCAGATATCCAGCATATTTTCTTATGACACTGAATTTAGGATTCAGTGCCTTTTCACAGAATCACAGAATGGTTGAAGTCGGAGGGACCTCTGGAGGTTATGTGGACCAACTCCCCTACTCAAGCAGGACCACCTAGAGCCAGTTGCCCTGGACTGTGTCCAGATGGCTTCTGAACATCTTCAAGAATGGAGACTCCACACCCTCTTTGGGCAACCTGTGCCAGTGCTCAGTAACGCTCAAAGTAAAAAAAGGGTTCAGAGAGAATCTCCTGTGTTTCAGTGTGGGCCCATTACCTCTTGTCCTGTCAATCAGTGCTGCTGAAAAGAGCCTGGCTCTATCTTCTTTGCACCCTTCCTTCAGGTTTTCGTGTACACCGATAAGATCCCCCTTCCCCCACTGAAGCCTTCTCTTGCTAGGATAAACAGTTCCATCTCTCTCAGCCCTTCCTCATAGGAGAGGTGCTCCAGTCTCTTAATCATCTTCATGGCCCTTCGTTGGGCTCTATCCTGTATGTCCATGTCTTTCCTGTACTGGAGAGCCCAGAACTGGACACAGGATTCCAGGTGTGGAATCACAAGTGCCGATGTCTGAATTTTAATACTGATATGAAGGGTCTTGAATGACAAGCATAGACGTTCTTGAGGATTGTTTTATGCTTTTGGCCTTCAGCTGAACCTTTAAACAGTGGTGCTAGCAGTGCTGTGAACACAAGTCATTGCTGCTGTGCCTTCAGAATAGGTAATGTTAGTCTTAACCCACAGGTCACAAGGTAGCTTTTCATTTCTCCTTTCTTATCTCCCTGGAGGAGCTGCGCACATGGGAAGAAGAGCTGACTCGTGCTGCTGTTGAACAGAAGAACCATGAGGAGTTGCTACGAAGGCGGGAACAGGAGCTGGCAGAACGCGAGATTGACATCCTGGAAAGGGAGCTCAACATCATCATCCACCAGCTGTGTCAGGAAAAGCCTCGGGTGAAGAAACGCATGGGGAAGTTCAAGAGGAGCCGGCTCAAGTTAAAAGATGGCAATCATATCAGCCTGCCTTCAGGTTGGTGACATGTTAGACTGTGTCAGGTTGAAATGGAACAGGTGAACCTCTAGCTTTGGTAGCTTCTTTCTGCTTATACTTAGATATCAGAAAGTATTGGATGTACTTAGGGAAAAACATGCCTCTTTGGGATCAAGAAACTGAGTTTCATGTTCTTGTGGCTGGCATTCCCTAAAGTTCCAAGTATGAAGGACAGAAATAAATTTGAGATGGTACATAGAATCATAGAATTGTTGAGGTTGGAAGGGACCTTTAAGATCATCAAGTCCAACCATTAACCTAACCTGACAAAACCACTTCTAAACCATATCCCCAAGTACCACATCTACCCCTTTTTTAAACACCTCCAGGGATGGCGAATCCACCACCTCCCCAAGCAGCCTATTCCAATGTTTAATAGTCCTTTCAGTGAAAATTTTTTTCCTAATATCCAATTTAAACCTCGTCTGGCATAACTTGAACCCGTTTCCTCTTCTCGTATCACTTGTTACCAGGGAGAAGAGGTCAGTCCCCACCTCTCTACAACCTCTTTTCAGGTGGTTGTAGAGGGTGATAAGGTCTCCCCTCAGCCTCCTCTTCTCCAGGCATGTTTGTTTAGTCTATGGCAGTATATGGTTCAGAAAAATTTAGTGTTGCAGTTTAAAATGTTAATACTTAAAATGATCAGTTTAATAAAAGATGTACATAAAAAATGATGGAGGTTCTTGCTCTGGGAATATTTTACATAATGCTGCTGCAGAAACCGTAACATACTGGATTTCTTGGTGCAGGAATCTAAAAATTATCAAAAATACATTGTTAGCTGCAAGAGTACAGCCCTACACTGCTAATTCATATGCGAATTCTGATTAACACACAAGTGATGTCTAATACCACCCTTCTGGAAGAAATGTTAAATATTGTTGAGGTGTCATGGAAATTACTCTTAAGAGTGAAGATGGTGATTCTCAGACATACTGAATCCTCAGCATTTTTGCTGTGGATTCTGTATAGAGATTCAAATTTGTATAAGAACAAAACCGTGGGTTTTATAAATCACCTAAGGCTCATCATTACCTCAAGGATGATGACTTATGTTATAGTCCATGTTTTCTGAGAGACATTGGCTGTTCAGAAGAGCAGTGATGATAAAATGTGCGTGTGAACTATGTCTTTCTTTAGGTCTATAAACACCTATTGCTGGTGGTTTTGCTTAGCTTAAGAAACTGAGAGATAAGGTGAAAGGAATTTATACTGGGATATACTTTGGTGTAAACGTCAGTCAACACATGAGGATCTATGTGTGTATGTGCATGTATCTCACACATACAGTAAGAAGATACATCTTCATGAGTGTGAGCGTACATCTTTGTTCTGAAGTAACTGTGTGTACAATGAGGGGATAGCAATTAGCTGTATAACTTCATTTCTACATAGGTCCTGTAAATTGCACTCTTTGAAAGTTACCATAAATTATTATTTCTTTTTTCTTATATTAAAGAAAAGAATTTTAACTCTCTCTTTCTGCTTTTGTTTTCATTTTTTTCTTTTTCTTTTGGTAAACAGATTTCCAGCATAAATTCACTGTGCAGGCTTCTCCAACGATGGATAAAAGGAAAAGTTTGATCAGTAGCTGCTCCAGCCCACCTGCAAGTCCTACCATTATTCCCAGACTCAGGGCCATACAGTGTAAGGAGCTCAATGTAGTATTGAATTTGGGAAATGTGCAGTCTGTCTGCGTGGTAAGATGCCAAGATTCCATATCTAGGACAGGACTGTTAAAAAAGAAAAAAAAAAAAGTTTTGCCTTGTGCCCTGCATGTGTGCATTTAAAGAGAAAAATAGAGCGTGTTGGTGATGGGGGGCAGTATCACCTTCTTTGGAGTCCAGACCTTACCCATGTTCTTGAAATATTGCTGTTTGATTGTATAGAAAATACATTCCTTAGGTGTACATGTTAATTTTTAAAAATGCTAATTTGCAGAATACATCTATGGAACATTATTGAAGTGGATTAAGTTACTGTTGGAAGGAAATGAAAACAAGAGTGCTTGTCATGAAAATAGTGTTCACATAATAAAACAGAATTAGAAGACAAGTATGTATTAGAAATATGAAAGGGATGTTAATAAATGTGTAGTGTTTGTATTGGATGTCATGACACTTGTGTGTCTGATACCAAATTGGCAGTTCTAAAAGAAAAACCAGTGATGGAATAAAGCTGTAAAGTCTGTCTATACTAATTTTGAAGGGATCTGGTTGTTAGATCTGTGTTGATAAATGGCTAGAATTATGGGAAATAAACCTAAATGGATGTTTCCATTACTATTCCTGTTCCAGCCTATATTTTATTCTTTATGTTGTTGTGGAACCAATTCTTTAATTTGTGTATCTGTTTTTCTTTCCCATTTTCCACTGTTCCTCCCACTTGTGAAGTGACTCCCGCTGAAAGCAGTAAAACGTGGGGAAGAAGCTCAGTCCTTCCAAAGGAGGAAGGAGAGGAAGAAGAGAAGAGAGGCCAGAAGAAAAAGGGACGTACTTGGGGACCGAGCTCGCTTTGTCACAAGGAGCTAGGTGCAGGAGAAGATGGGTAAGAGAGGGCCTGGAACCAGACTGTTTTCCAGATTCTAAAACTGTTTATTAGCTGGCTCATGGGAGATTTCCCTGTCCTCTTGCAAACACTTTTCTGCTTCCAAACTTACTTGCTGTACCAGACATCTCAGAGATTCAGAACAGATGACAAAACTGCATTGCATTCAGTCCCTTGCTAGAGGGCCAGCACTGACTGATGCTTTCACTGTCTGCTTTACCCTGTTATGTGTATTTGTAGGCAGTATAACTTCTTAGCTGTGCAAAATTGTTTCTCTAGTAGCTTTTCTTTATTTTCAGGATCAACTTTCTGTAGTTTCATATCATAACTGAAACTATTCTTTTTTACAATCCTCAGCTATGTTTTTTTCCTGTCTGAAATGCTGTTATTTAAAAAATATCTGGTAGAGCCAGGCAAATACCTTCTCTGTAGGCTTTGGAAAAGGACACGTGCCCTGAGTGAATACAGCCTGAAAGTGATTTTTGCAGAGATACAGGTTGTACCTCTGTTTCTGTAGACTCTTGTTCTGTGGCTTCTATTTTTTGTGTGTGTATGTGTGAATTATTTATACCAGGACTCCAATGGATCGTTGCCAAAACACTGCTTTAAACATAAGAATATTTTGATCTTCTAAGAGGTCTGAATGCCTTGTGATTTTTAGTGGAGTCTGAAGCTTTTTCCCCTGCTAAATTGATAGTTTGGCTATTGCCATATTTTTTAGCAGGCAAAATAAAATAACTGGTTATAATTGATCTTTAATATAATGTGCTCAGGTGTGAAATTCTGGGAAAACAGATGTTTACATAATGCATCAATATTGCAGTCCTCTGCAAGAGGGCCTGGACCTAGATGTTTTAATGACATTAAAATATGTTCTCCCTCAAAGGTACCCTTGACGTGTTAACAGGGCAATGTGGAGAAAGCTTCTTTGACACCTACACTTTATCTATGCTATAGATGAAGTATAGGATTCTATGGAATTAAAGTAGATGTCCCACTTTACAGTCATTAGTTTTATAAAAGGGCAGGAGATCACTGAAGCTGGTAGAAGAACACTTCTACCTTGAAATCGTATTCTTAGAATTCTGGGAATAAAGCTGTTCAGTTTTCTGTTTATTGCTGCACAGTCTGAAGCATTAAATTGCTTTTGGGCACATACAACGGGAAAGGAGTTGCTTGCTAACCATGTTGCTCTTAAAACTATCCCGTTCTCTCTACAACTGAGATGTTCTGTAGTATTCATCACCTTTCCAGGGAGACTCTATACAGCTATGGCGTTTTGCGGAGTATCTGAAATGTGATAGGGTTGCTGAGAAGGCAGTATGGTTAACATACAGTGAAGTACTGCTGCTTGCTGAGATCATGCCAGACTGCAGACTTCAATTTAAAGGGAGCAGAGTTGCAGTAAATGTTAATGACTCAAAAGGTAGAGTGCTTGCTATTTTTAGTAGTTTTTAATTCTAATTTTAGAGGCAGGGGGATAAAAATTAAGGTAAAGTGAAGACCTAAATTTAGGATGGAAAAGTCCAATTTAAGTCTTCTCCATGACACTGTTCTGGTAGCAGCAGTACTGCTATTCCAGCTGCTTACACGACTCTGTGATCAAGGGAACTTGAATCTTCATCTTATTTATCACTTTCCATGTGTTCTCCACAGGAGGTAATTCCAAATTTATGCAAGAATTACAGTGGGAAATGCAGTGAAATTCTCTAGCATGAGTAAACTGACCTATAACACCAAGTAAAGGCAGTCATGAAAAGATTATACAGTGATTATTCACCCTTCTGCATTTATCTTCGAGCATGAGGAATATGCACAGCAGCAGAAGGTTGCTGAGCTGAATTGCAGAGACTGGATGAAGCTTTATGTTGGACTAGTGTGACAGTTCGGTCGTGATCGTATGGTGTATTCTGAAGGATATATGGTGAAGTCTTAATTGTCTTCAAGCTTGGCATTGATTAGTTTCAGAATAATTGATTCGTCTGTGTTACTACGGTATGGGTGATAGTATTACTGGTTTTATGGAAGGTGACACTGGACGAGGGATAGTCACAGTCCTTTAGCAGTTACCTTGTAAAATCCTGCAAGGTGAATAGGGGTGAGCCTGGGAACAGACACTTTTTATTCATGACAGTATTGTGTTAATGCCTCGACATAGTGTTACAGAATGGTATTAAGACACCAGAGATGCCATCTTACAGTTGTAGGAAAGTTTTTTGCAATTTGCTGAGCCTTGTCACCTTATCACTTTTAAAGAGAGGTGCTTTTGAATTCTCAATAGGAAAAGGCAACAAAGAAGTAACTCAACCATAATACAACAGCGTAACAGCCTTCCTGTTATTTAATCTAAATAGATTACGGGTAAGAAGTCTTTAGGGTCCTGAATTGTCATGCTGGTGACTGAAATAGATAGTTTTGCTGCTAGTGCTTTCAAATCATTCTAGTTGCGCTTTCCTCAGAGCAGTAACAGGAATGTACTCTTAAGTCAGCATGTTTTGAATTGTTTTCAAATGAACACTACTGTCTAATTAAGAGGTTGTGCAGCTATCCTCTGCACAGGTCTTCAAGGTCTGCTGGTATTTTGGGGGAGAGAAGGAGCAAAAAATAAAAGGGAAGGGTGAATATTTTATAACCCTGAGGCAAATGTAGCAGGCCTTGAAATTATTCTGGTAGCTACTTATCTTTCTGTTCAGATTGAGCTGTGCTTTTTCAGTAACAGCAAATCTTCAGTCTGTTTTTTTGCAAGGGAAGGTTACTCTGAGATGTTGTAAGGAAGCAAAACTAAGTTGGTGGGTCCTGCTGTTCAATAAAGGACAATTCCCAAGACCCTTTACATAGCTATAACTGTAAAGTGAAGGCTAAACTGAAGATTACTGCTGCCTATCACTTACAGCTTTTCTATCTCTGCATATAGAGAACACAGTATATGTTTTCCCAGCTCTTTGGAAATCTCCCTTTCCTCAATAGCTGTCTACCCATATTGTAAGACCTTTGACATTTACTTTTGGAGGTTATCACACTCCTAACATGGTTTGGTTTTGCTCACCAGCTTTCACTTAATATGCTGCTTTATTTGTAGTATTTATCCTAACTATGCATGTTGTACACACGGATAATTTAGATACAACATACATTATTTGGTGGCTTGTGTTACATAGCTGAGTACGGTATGGAGGGAGTAAATCAGAACAGACCCACACACTGAATTGCATCTGAGTTGTAAAACCATCTGGTTGTCTGTCTTGACAAGTAGGATTGAGTGCTATGCTGTCTGGATTCAAGTTTGTAGCAGTGTATTGCACATGCCAGAATGGTTAATGAGGGCGAAATGATGGACTTTGAAGACAGCTGAGAGCTGCACAGGGTACTTTTAGTGTAGTGCCTATAGCACAGTTGTCAACCAACTGAACATGTGCTGAATCAAGTCTAGACCTTGTGACCTTGCTATAGCAGTATAGTTTGGTGACAAGTAGGGCATCCCAGTTAGGTAGAGAGTAGACAAAAAATACATACCAAGACAAAAAAAAACCCTTGATATAATAAAACTTTGAGATCCTGCAATGGAAGCTGTTTTAAAAATGCAGAGTGATTCTGGTGGAAAATAAGAATCATGAGAGACATCTTCTATATGGTCATATCCTTCCTTCTTTGTGAGGGAAGGATTGGAATGAATTGCGTGTTTCACCAAAGAACACGAAAGTTAGTAATGGAGCTGGAAGAGGTCTCATCTCCTAAGTTTTCTGTTCTTTCAATAACAAGTTGATGCTCTTGTGCGCTTAGCTGACATCATTCAGACTATCCACAGATCTCTTTAGTCCTTTCATTCAATTTCTGTCTATCCCTAGTGTCTGTTAGCTTTTCACCAACACTACCATGTGTTTCTTGTTGGAGTTTGGAGAAGGGCACCAGAAATCTCCCAGTTTGGACTATATTGATAACTCAACAATAAAACTTTAGTGAGCAGCAAAACCTTCTGACATATCAACACTCAGTAAAGTTGTTTCTGATGTCATGAAAGTACTGTGGGGAACAAAGAGCATGATGGTTATGAATACCTATGAATAGGGACTACTAAGTTCAGGTGCCTGGTGACATACCTTTAAACACGGGTGATGTCAAAGTAGGAATTTAGTTTGAGGTTTGTCTGGGACTTGTTTGTTTTTGTGGGTTTTGGAGTTCTTTGTCTGTAAGTAAAAGAAACAATGGCATGATTTATGGTTTTAGTTACCTATCTGTCCATAATCTAGAACATACGCTTTTAACTGTCTGTACTTCAATGAAGTGTTTTCTTTAGAGGAGAAATATCGGGGTTTATAATACAGAGGCCTGACTTTGCTGTTACAATGACTTTAGCATATTATTGTCCCAGTGAGCACTCTTTGACTTTCATTGTTCGTTTGTATTTCACATGGAAATGTTTTTGGAGATATTTTTCCCCTCCTCCTGCTGAGCACTTTTTTTTACCTGCCATGGTAGGTTTGCCTTGGTTTAAAAAGAGAATGTTTCATCTGATTTTTGTCGTGGTGCTTTCTATTCTTCATTTGTAGCTTTTGGTTATCTTATCAGCAGATATCTTTTTACTGCCATGGTGTAACAAATGAGAGGGACTTTTTGACTTTTTTTAGTATTTTAAGGTGCTGTAAAGATGCAAAATGTCTTGCAATGGGAGTACTTCAAATCTATGTTCTTAAGATGGATACATGCATACCCTCAGTAGAGCAGCAGAGAATATAAAAGAGAGGAATGTAAATTGGTTGTGAGCATGGTACATTTTCTCCCATCTTTGTACTATTTCAGTCTGAAAGCTCTGGTAGAAGGATACAAACAGTGGTCATCCAGTGCACCGAACCTCGGGAAGATCCAGAGAACTGCGCCTGCTTTTCCAGGATTCACCAGCTTAGCAGAGATGGGTAAAGGAATTCCCTGGACTTTATATTCTCATCCCCACTTCCCTTCACATTTGAGTGAACGTCTCCTTTCTTGACCATCACCCGGTACCTTACAGCAATATTTTCATTTTGGTGGTACCCACTTTTCTTTTATTCTTTGCGAAGTAACTACTTTCTCCTTCTGGATTTTCTTTTGTTCACCTCTCTGCTTGTGCTTCTTATCTGTTAAGTTAACAAGCTTCTCTTCATTCCCTTCTAACTCCATGCTACCTCTCAGCTCCCTTCCTGTTAATGATATTTAGATGTGCTGCATGGTTACACCTTCGCTTGCAAGGAGAGATCCTTCTAATTTTCCTACCTTTTGCTCCTTACTCCCAAAGACATAAATTTGCTCTGGAAGTAACAGGGGTGTAGATTGCTTCTGAAATGCTGTTCTGCAGTTGATCCCAAATAGATTAAAGTGTCACTAATTTCTTCCGCTTTGATAGTGTTTCCAGTTACTTGCCTCAGCCTATCTGCTTTGGAGACAATAGCCTGTGAGTATTTGGCAGTTGGTGAATGATGCTTGCGATGAGGACAGTTGCATCTTCTGAGGAAAAGCTTATTTTCATGTATATTTGTAAGACAGTGAGATTTGCCAGTGGAAATGTTACATCCATGCAAAGTGTGTTTTCATTTGCTTTCCAGATGATGAAGACAGCGAATGTCTTAATGGGGAGGGCAAAGTGCACCCTTCACCTGGGCACAATCAGTCATACCTCTGCATCCCATTTCAGAAGAATGAAGACTGGGATGGCCCTTCTAGCGATGCCAATGAGGAGTCCACCCCTGTGAACTCTGCTACGAGTACCCCGCAGCTGACACCCACCAACAGCCTCAAACGTAGTGGCTCCCACCACAAGCGATGTGAGGTTGCGTTGCTTGGCTGTGGAGCAGTGCTGGCTGCTGCAGGCCTGGGTTTTGATCTGTTAGAAGCAGGGAAGTGTCAGCTGCTGATCGAGGAGGAGCCAGAGGCACCCAAGGAAGAGAAGAAGAAGCGTGACAGCATTTTCCAGCGAGCTGGACGCCCACGCAGGAGCACTAGCCCACCTTCCCGAAAGATCTTCAAGAAAGAGGATCCCATGTTGCTGCTAGGCGAACCATCCACATCCCTCACCCTTCTTTCCCTGTCTTCCATTTCCGAATGTAATTCCACACGGTCCCTGCTGCGCTCAGACAGTGATGAGATTGTGGTGTACGAAATGCCTGTCAGCCCAGTGACAGTCAGGGCTCCCTTGCCAGCCATTACCAACCCACTAGTCAATGTCCAGATTGAGAGGTTCAAACAAGACCCCAACCAGTCCCTGACTCCCACACATGTGACAGTCTCTTCGCACACCCAGCAAAGCGGGCACAGGCGCACACCTTCTGATGGGGCCATCAAAGGGAGTGGACTAGTTGTCAATGGGTGCCCAACCAGTGGATGTCCTTCCAGTAGCTGTTTAACTGGAGCACTGGGAGCAGGTAGGTTTTCAGCCATCTTTTTTTCCTCTTCAGAGTAAAGACTCAAACAGTATAATTGTTAGGAAGTAAACATGTTGCTTATAGAACATCCATTGTGATGGCCAGCCCCAAGAAGAGCTTATGGATGCTGTCTTCACACAAATAATGAACAGAACAATGCAGTAATGGTCTCTGTTCCAGCATGTCTGCACTAAGGAATTCTCTCTGCTCCACTGTGCTGTGAGGCAGAGCGTAGTATTGTTTCTTAGACAAAGATGGTACCAAAGTAGAGATATTGTGTGTTTTTAGTGTTTCCTTGGGATTCCATCTCTATTGCCTTTATGCGATTGTTTGTATTGCTGTTACAATTTCAAAGTAAATTTTGATCTTTAAGGCAGTGAAAACTGTATCTTTAAAGTAGTTTGAGGCTGCGCCACTGTTGCTCTTATTCCTTTTCAAGGAAGAGGGATCTTCCTGGGTAGGTAGGGTTCTCACTGTTGCCATCTTTAGGAGTGGTTGTGACTCGATAACTTAAATGCTTTCCTGTTTTCTTGCCCTAGTAATTCAGAGGGGAAAAAAAGGACTAGAATAATAAATTAAAATCTCATTTAATTAAACTTTTCCCAATGGTAAAACAAAATGTGAGGTTGTCTGCTGAATGGCAGTCTGCAGTAAAATGTGGGTTAATGCAGCTGAGGGCACTCATTAGAATGGTATTCATGAAAATTAAAAAGTTATGTTGTATTTCTAAAATAAAAAACAAAACAAAACACCCCAAAAACCCAAAACCAACCCAACCAACCAAAGAGAAAACCTAAAACCCCCCGCTGTCCCCCACCCCTAAACAAAAACAAACCAGGAAGCATCCACAGTAGGTAGTGTTAAAGGGCTCTTCCAGGAAGTTGGTCCTGCTTGCTGTAAACATGTCACACATCCTGCTGTGCAAGTGTCTCCCCAGTTCAGTCAAGCTGTTAATGGGTAATGTGCCCTCTGAAGGATTTGGAGAGTCCTCACTTCCGGTAGGAGGTCAAATCCAACACTCTCCAGTCTGAAAACTGAAGAAAGCAAGTGAGAGGATGAACAAAACTTGCTGCTTGTGCTAGGTCATTGAAACAGGTGTCTTGCAGTGTACTGAGAACAGTGTAGGGATAAATAAGCCAGTTAATCACTTCAGATTGGTGTAATCTTGAAGATACGGAGTTTGTAGATCTGAATGGCGGCTTTCTGCTTTGAAAATGTTTTCACAGTATACATAAAATAAACTAAAATCTGTTGGAACCATTTAGCGGTGACATCTAACATGTTTCCTTCTTCTCTTAAATTCTCTGTTTTGGATAGGTGTATTAAAAACACCTAGTCCAAGTAGAGATCCCAATGAGGTCCCTCGCCTGCCAGACCCCAACCTTGTTTTTCCTCCAACCCCGAGACGATGGAATGCACAGCAGGACCCCACACTGGAAAGACCCAAGACATTGGAGTTCCTGCCCCGGCCACGTCCTGCAGCCAGTCGGCAGCGGCTTGATCCCTGGTGGTTTGTGTCACCCAGTAACGCCAAGGGTGAATCTTCTGCCAACAGTTCAAGTACTGATACTCCAAGCAATCTGGACTCTTGTTTTGCTAGTAGCAGCAGCACTGTAGAAGAGAGACCTGGACTGCCTGCACTGCTTCCTTTCCAGGTGGGTCTTCCTGTAGAGGAGCGGACACTGTTGGACATAGATGCTGAGGGGCAGAGCCAGGACAGCACCATTCCGCTATGCAGAAGTGAACTTAACACACACAAAGCTGCAGCATATGAACTCAAGCAAGAATTCTGGTCTTAGTATGAAATCTAGTGGGGACAGTGAGCCCCTCTAAATTCAATCCTACTTTTTGCACTGAGAATGCACTTTGAAGACAGATGAGATGGAGGGATGCTACAGAGATCATATGGTGCTGCCTCTGCTGAAGATGTGTTGTTCGACTGCCTGATTTTTGTCTGCAGTTGGATGAAACTTGGCAACTCTGAGCTGCTGACTTTTGCTGTGGGGTTTTTCTGTAGTCTTCCCTGCCCTCTTATTGCAATTTGAATCTGAAATGAGCTAAAATTACCATATCAAAGTCTTTGTTACTGACCTTGTAGGATTTGGCACTTGCAGTTAAGTATATTGGTATCTATCCTGGTATTAATCAGTATTTTCAAAACTCTAATATTACACTACAGCAGACACCAGTGTTTGATGTTTTCCCAAGGAATCCAGGACAGAAACAAGTAAATATCTGGAGACTACCTTCTCTGAAATGTATCCAGATCATTAGATAGGCCTGGGAATCATGGTACCCCCACTGAAGGAGCAGAAGTAGCTACCTTACACTTGCTTGTCCTCTTTTGCTCATGTGATGGTGCAAGGTGGAACAGATTGCAGAGGAAGGGCATGGCATCTCCACTGATGGAGGTCTTTGAGGACATACTAACTAGACTGTTGGGAACAAATAGGCGTAGTTGATCCTGGCTTCAGGGCAGGTTGGATGGACTTCAATGATCTCTTCAGGTCCCTCTCAGCCCTATTTTTCTATGACCCTGTGCTTTGAAAAAGGTGAGGGCTTTATGGCTGCTTATTCTAGCTTTGTTTTTCGTTTCAGACCTTGATTCCATCAGCCTTCTTTTCCCACCCCCTGTATTCCAGGCTCATAGTCAAGCTGCCTCAGCTTTGGGAAGGGAATTAGCAGGTGCTCTTTCTTTAAAGCTATGTTAGGTTGCAGCAGTCAGTTGTGTCCTCGCTTTTTTCTTCCTGTTTTTCCTCCTTTCCTATGCTTTTTAGGAGTGGCCCTTGACTCCCAAGACTGTTCTTATGTACACTGATACTTGTTTAAGGCTTTTTTGAAATTGAGGCTTGTGGTGTTAGTAGTTGGATTGTGCAAACAGGAATCGGAACATCTGGATTCTGTCTTACTTTGTCACTGACTCACTGTGTGACCTTGGGCAAATAATGTAACCTCTGTGCCTGAATTTCCCCATCTGTAAATAATAGGGATAATACCTACCTCACAGGGGGAGGGGTTGGGACATATATAATAGGTATAAAGTCCTTTGAGATCTTTGAGTGAAAGGCACTATAGACATGTAAAACTTTTATTCTTGTTCAAATATGTAAAAACTCCTAACTTTGGAGCACAAACAGACCCCTGTCTTGAAGGAAGAAGTCACACAAATAAGGTGTGCCTGCGCTCATGGTTTTCTGTACAGAGACTGCAAGTGTGTCTGTGCCTCTGCAGGCATATCTTAACTGGCTTTAGTGGGAGCTTCACTCTTCCCCAGTTTTGGCATGATAAATAAGGGATGTGGCCTTTATGTGAGTGTAATGGGCTACTCTGCTTTATTGTAGGGTACAGCATATCTATTCACTCTTTTTGTACAGATCTGTGCTCATTTTGCTGATCTGCTGACCGTTTGGGTACAAATACCTGATTTGAAAGTGGTGTCGATGCAGTGTTGAGCCTGTTGGGGAGTCCAGTCCTGTTGTGAAGGCAGTGCAGCCAAATACTTTCTTGCAGCTGTTAGCACAGAGAACCTGAGTGCTTAGATGTTTGTAACCTGATGTTAAAAAGCCGCATGTGTGGGGAAGTACTGTACTTAAGGTTTTTTTTAATTCTGTTTGAGGGCTACAACCAGCATGTTGCCATTAGTCAAATGCACCCTTTCTTCAAGGAGCTACTGTATATTTTTGTGTAGAAAGGTCGCACACTTCTTGTTTATCGCGTTCCATGAAATGTGTTTAATGGCAGAAGTACTTCTTGCTGCTTTCCCCATTGAAGGCTCCAGAGCTAGCTTTAATAATGCTACACAGGCTGCTGAAGCTGGATAGAATGTTGACTGTGTAGACAAGGTATTCTAGTGCTGGGCAAAGACACTTATGTTTCTGACACTTTGTTAAATGTAGGTCTTAAGCATTATTGATTTCTTAAGCATTTATCCTCTTGCTTTCCATTTCTGAGAACTCAGTTTGTGATCCCGGAACTAAAAAACAAACAAACAAAAAAAGGCAAACCCCATTCAAACAGATGGTTCGTTTCGATTGTGCTGTAGAAATAAACTCAAGGAAGGCCCGGTCAGAGATTGTCAGAGAGACTTGAAGCAGGACATTAAAACTATCTATTTTTCCTAGTCTCCCTTACTCTTCTAAAAAGTCTGAAGCAAAACTGGATCAGCTGTTCTGAAATGTAATGCTTTCTATGCAAAAAGTATCACTACAAAAGTCATCTGCTCCGCAAAGATAGCACCTGGAATAGCTCTGTTCAAATAGAAATCTTTTAATGTCCATTTACTTGTGTGGAATGGGAGGTTACATTTCTAGGTCACTTTGGTTTAACTCAGACACTAAGCTTTTTCATAGTTTACCAGTTACTTTCTCCATGTGAACTGTAAGGTTTCTGTCAAGTTCCCAGCAGGCAAGACAGCTCTAAAGCCAAGTTGTTCTGTTACCTCTTTTGCTTAGAAAAATTGAGGGTGAAGTATCAAAACACCTTCTCCCTAGCTCCCTTTTAGGTAATCGCTTGGTGAAGGTGGAGTGTAGCTGACCTATTAGAAGTATTTTGCTCCAAAGAGCATCTTCCCTAACACAAAATGGACATTGCTATGTCAAAGGAACTGGGTAGTATCGATGACAAGGAGTCAAGGCTCCAGATCGGGGTTTACAACCTAGATATTCCCTATTACAAAGCTGCCAGAAAGACTAGGTAGAAGTGTAATTTGGGTTTGTTTTGGTTTTTTTAACACTCCTTGGATGCAATTATCTTCACTGACTCTGGCATGTGTAATAAAATGAGGTAGTCTTTGAGCATCAACCCATAACTGTTCCAGTTGGGGCAAGAGCAGTCTGTTGTAGAAACAAAGCTGTCGGCTTTAGCAGGTGGTGGGGTATTCCCTGACGAGCAGAGGGGGCTCTTGAGGCAAAGAGTTGTCAGGTGTTTTACTTTATGCATCCCAAAAGCTGTTGCAACTGGTGTCCTGAGGCCAGAGGCTATGTGCATGTTTAAGCTAGCTCGTAACCTCTCACTATATCCATCTATCCCATCCTGGCTTGATTTCTCTTCTTTCTTAATCTGTTGGGTTTTTTCCTTCCCAGCTGTGGGAGCTGGGGTGCTCCAAATCTCCAAAGCAGTTTAGTCTGCAAGACACTGAGAAGATACGAGCTAGTCAGCTCACAAATCTTTTTTTCTCCTGGCTACTAGTATTCCCGTTTATCAGGGAGACAAAAGTTTCATAATTATGTTTATTGACATACCTTTCTAGCAGTGTTCTTGAGGAAGATGGTGAAAATCTTGCTATAAAAAAAAACCCTAATAAATGTATTGTTTCTTAAATACCTGAATAAGTTGCACTTTTTTTGAGAAAATGAGGAAAAGATAATATGAGAGCACAAAATCACTGAGCAATGTAAAACATAATGCCAAAAGAATGAGGTAAAATGTGTTAAAGTAATTACAGGGCTCACTAAGAGGAAGTGACAAATTTTTTTTAACTGGTAGTAGTAAGACTGTTGCTGAGTGAAAGTTTTCTGGTCTGGAAATGTGTAATTTTTTTTTTTTTTAAATAGTCAGCTGGCAGTGTGTATCACTAATTCATGTAACTGATGTGCTGATTTAGGAAATAGAAAAAAATTTGCCAGCCCTTCAAAATATGCTATCCTTGTAGCCTGTTTGTTGTTCCTGTTAAATTGGAGGGAAAGTGCAGACATAGCAACCAGTGCAAAAAGAACAAATTTTTTGAGAAGTTTCTACTGGTTTCACAGAAGTTGAGTGTGGGACAGGTAGAGAGAAGAAAATCTTTGTGTCAAAACTAAGATGATAATAGTTATGGATTTTTTCTAATACTGTTGCTTCCTATGGACTGCACAATGTTCTGTTTTGCCAGCAAGTAGGTCTTATCTCCTTATCTGCTTTCAATACTATTCAGAGGTGCAAATGTAACACTTAGAGTTGTTTTTTTTTTTTTTCTTTCAGATTGTTATTGCAGTGGGTTGATACTCAGTATGGGGCAGGGAACCTCTATGAAGATACTCTTGTAACGGTTTTCTAACAAAATGAGTGTTTTCAAAGTGAATTTTTCATGATTGATGTGGAAAGACCAGTTCTGGTTTGGCAGGCTTTTATGCTGAAGTATTTTTCTGTACCTCTAGGAATGGGAGTAGTTGCCTTCCTCTTCATAGCATGCTGCTATCTTAAGACTTTAAGGACGATACTGCATAGAGATGTTACTTTGATTTGTCATGAAACCAGATACCTCGCTCTGTTGAAGGTGAGGCAACAATGGTCAAGTAAAAAAAGGTCTTTGTCATCTGGAGTGTTCTGTTAAATAGAAAATGACAGGAAACCTCCCATCTTGAGTCATCTTTCTATCTTGAGCTTAACTTCTATTTGAAACTTAATTCATCTCTGTGGGATGAATATGGGAGCTGGAGTCCCGTTAGATGTATGGAACCAAACCTAATACTGTATCCCAAAATTCAATGATAGCCTGTTACTTCTGTAAGTAATTTTAAGCTAACGTTACTGGTTTTGTTTCTTTGGGGTTTTTTGAAACCTTTCTTCTTGGAAAAAGTGCTTATTGCTTTCTAACGTGTTCCATGCATTTTGGAAATATTCTCAAGAATTCTCACCGACTCTATGGCAAATAAGGAGGCTCATATCTTGCATGGTGATACAGGTTATCCTTGCGGCTTCACTTTTCTTTGGTATGAAACGAGGACACCTATATTTGGATAAGATGATTTCTGATCCTTATCCTGCTGCTGTAGAACAGTTTCTTAGCTTCCATATTTAGAACTCACTTAAGGCTATAATTTGGGTAAAACTGGACAAGAGAGAAGGGGTTAGGTATGTGTTAAAACATTTGCAAACAAGCAATAAATACAGCGTGTATGTGCAAAGAGAACCAAAATATACACATGCTGTATATATAAGAGGATAACTTTCAGACTTCATAAACCTTTGGTTGATCATGTAATTAAGATACCTTTAGGAAAGAATGTCTTTCTATGTTTTCCTGTTAAATTTCCTACTGTAAGATTAGAATATGGTGGTTTGCACAGCCAGTGATGTTGTATCTAGCTGGATAGAAAGGATCTTTAACCAAACTTTGATATTATTGCTTTTTCTATTTCCAATCCAGTTTGTGGTTTAATATTTTTTTTTAGTTAACAGACAAAAGAGTCTTAAGAATTTGTATTTATTTTTTCCTCAGCCCTACTTTCACAGTTTCACAAGGCAGTATGGAAACACATTTATGGCTTATTCTGCTGCTTCCTCTATTGAATGCTCTAGTAGAAAGCCATGGGCTGTAGATAGAATGTGCATTTGCTTTTGTTTTTTCTCATGCTCAGCTATTTTAAGCAGCTTTGCCATTGGTCTTAGATGAATACAGCTTCTGAAATTGCCTACATCAGCTCTATTTTTGTATCTTAAAATAGTCATTCCCAGGCTAAGAGGTGTGTGTGCTTGATTAAAAGGTTATTTCCCACAGGTGACTGGGTGGTGGGTCTGATGTAGCTACCAGAACAATTATTATTATTCTTCTCCAGCAAGGATCTCCCTTTTTTTGCAACTGGAAGTCTTCAGCATTTCATCAATATTTGTATACACATTTAATCTCCTTCTGTACATGAGTGAAAATAATCTTTTTTTCTTTAGTTCTAAATGACTAGAAACGTAATTTTCTTACTGAGAATGGCTTCTTGGACTGCTTGGGTTTTTGTTTTGTTTTTTTTTAAAGCCTGTGAAATACATACGTATGTGTTACATGCATCCTGTATTCCTAGGTGCCTTCTATCTCACATGCCTCCTTGCCTAGGGCCTGAGGTTGTTTTTTGGAGAGAACTCCTGGTTGTAGTCTTCAGTATTGTAGTGTTCTTCACCACACATCAGGCCAAATACCAGCACAATAAACATTTCATGTTCCCATCTACTGATGTGTGTACACCCCTGTGGAAAGAAGTCTGCTATCACTGGCTCTCCTTATCTCTTGGTTAGAATTCTGCTGCTATCCCATCTTTATCAGTTATTAATTCTTGTTACCATAGTACTTGGGGGCCTAAGACAGAAACCAATACATGTTGTAGGTGTGCTTTGACCTAAAATGTTTCCAAGCTGGAAGTAGAAGACACAACTGGGAGAAGTTAAAGCAGAGGTTGGCAGGAAATAGCAAATAAAAGAGTGAAATTATCCTTCTTAATGCAGACAGAGGGATACTAGCTGCTTCGTAATATCTTGGCATCATAGGTAAGTAATTTGAGGAATGTGGTTACTTAATTTCTGGTTGGTTTGTTTTATTTTACCCTGAACTACCTCATCTGTAGAGATGGAATGGGAAGAAAGCATAAGTGTTGGTAAGAATTGCTCTAGGTAGGCAGTTGATGCTGGAATGATGGGAGGACAGAGGCTTGTATTTGGCTCTGACATGCAAACTCCTGATGGAGAAATAAAGCCAGCAATTTAGTTTTATAAATTAAGATTATACTTGTTTTTACTATGTAGGTCTCCAAAATAAACGATAAAAGACAAGTTGGCATTTTTCTTGATGGCTTCCGACCTGTGGAAGAGCTGCCTGTCCACAGACCAAAAGGTGGTGATTTCTTATTGGTCATCATGGCTTTTAAAAGTGAAGATCTGGGGGTTTTTTGAAAACACATTTTTGTAAATAATTTCATCTGCTCTTAAAGTGGACCTACACACAATCTTGATCATTTCCCTGTATTTGCAGTATTGTTTTCCTAGCATATCCGATCCTAATACAGTCCTTGTTATATCTGAATGCTAAAAATGTGCAGACAGCCCAATGTAGCTAATATGAAGAAACCATGACATACTTTTAGTGTGTAGTGCAGTGGATTTCTAAGCTGAGCTTGAAGTGGGTTGCTGTTAGGCCTGTAGCTGATGGGTCAGAGGGATGCACAGCTAGCAAAAGGGTGCTTAGAACAAATTTGCAGGAGGAATGCCAAAGTTTTATTTGCTTAAAATAAATTATTTGAAAAACAACTATGTTGGGGCGGGGGGAGGGAAGGACCTTTATTATTCAGAAATACTTTTTTACGATCTTGTCCGTGCTCAAATTTTAGCTGGCAGGATAGCTAGTGAGAACCTACATTGTGTTCAAAAGCTGTTGGCTGAAACCCCAACATAAGACCAGAATAATGCATTTTGTATATGCTATTTCGAAGTGATTTACACTGTCTCCCTGTTCTACCTTGATTGTTCCAATTTAGCATTTTCTCAAGAACAGATGTTGAGGTTGGATAACACTAAACTTCCTTTTCTTGAAGGGAGATATATGGGTCTGAGTAAGAAGAAACGTTGTTCTAGCCGTGTCCTGAGGCTTTTGTGTCTTGCTGTCTTAGCAGTAGAGGTTATAATGGAGCAGGAAGACATGATAGTCTTTTTCCAAGCTTTATTGATAAGGATGCTGCTTACAGCAGACTTCAGTATATAAACGAACAAGTTCTTTGGGAACGCTTGTACTTAGTTTCTCCTCCTTGAGTTTCAGAACAAACCTGCCCTCTGATTACTGTTTGGCGTAGCTCAGTTGCACACTGAGCTTCTTGAGTTTAACGACATCTGGAGGAGAACTGAGCTGCCTCCTTGGGTTCTTCTGGAATTTGTGGATGTGGCCACTTCTCAACTTGGGTAATGTTTTTCTCCCAGGCCAAATCTGTGTCATGAAATGACTCAACTGATTGCCCAGATATTGATAGTAGGCTTGTTCTTCTGTCTTGCATGCTTTAGTGAGCAGCTCTTACTTCGTCAACAGGGTTAGCATTTGTATCTGAATAGGGCAGCTAATACCTCTGAGCTGACTTTTCACGCTGCATCTCAAGCAGGTGCTACTGCATCAGTTCTGCCATTGCTCTGTTTTCAAGGTTATCTTGACAACCATAACATCCAGAAATCTTAGACTGTAAAGAATAAAGACACAGCAAAAAAAAAAAAGGGAAGAAGAAAAGAAAGCATAGGAGTGTTTGCCATTTGAACAGTTTGAGTTTGGCCAGTGCTCTTTGCAGAGAGTAAAATCCATTCTTGTGCAACATAGGTCTCTTTGGGAGACAGCTAAATTTGAAGTGGAGAATATACCTAGTTCCACTTAAAGTCAGTAGGCACCAGTGCCCCTCATATTTGGCAGTTACAATAAGAAACCACGTAAAGCCAAGAACATCTAGGAGTAAAAGTTCATATTTAGGGCAATTAACTTTCAAGTTAAAAGGCAAGAGGCCTCAATTCAAGGAAGCTCTTCATCAAATCCTTAAACATCACTGAAGTCGGTGGAATGTATCTGTGGGTCAAAATGCACAAGACCTCAATTCAGCAAAGCTCTTTTAAATCTCAATTGGGGGATTGTCCTGTAGAGATTAATGGTGGAGGACCAGGCTCTGTGCTTGGATTGTCAGAGGAAAGAGTCAATTTACCCGAGGAAGGAGTTCCTTCACAAGCCTCTGAGTAAATGCTGGTTTTATTGCTGACTCTTGTGGCCTTTCCATGACTGCATATGCCATGCCTATTTGACTGCTAATTCTTACCGTAAATGGGGTAAGCTTTGAGAATGTTTTCTGACACAGGAGGAAAGTTAAACAGCTTCTGCATTAGCAGATTGCTGGTTGTAAAGGGGCCCTAAGTGGTGCACGGAGGTTGTATGTGCAAATGTCAGTTTAACCTGAGGCCTTTTCTCAGGTGTTTTTTCTCATTTCAAAAATGCATCCCTCCAGGCTGGTGAATAGACCTGACAAGTTCAGCAGTGATCAACATCCACCACTGTTGCTAGAGCTCGTGGGTTCTTTTGTCAGCTGTTGGCGCAGCGCTTCGTGCTGGTATATATGATTTCTTTGTCATAAATTCAGGACAAGCTGGAAATATCTGAGATATTTTGCCCGACTTAAGTTGAGAGCTTATATGGAGTGGGCAAGGCAACAGTAGTGGAAAAATCAGGGAAAATACCTGTGCTTTTAACAATGTCTCTTCTGTGGCTTTGAAAGTCCAAGAGTTTCTCAGCCAGAGAATGTATTTCCCTCCTCCTTTTTATAAGCTACTTCTTTCTTTTGCCTTATTAATTGTGGATCTGCTCCTGCTTCTATTTAAAGCCAGATGCAAAAATCAGTGACCTGACTTTCCTAGGTACAATGTTGTAAATCTGAAGAACCAGGTGAGTAGATTACTCTTGTGTAAGATCATGCCCCCATGTCTGTTCTTTTGAGATATGGGATAGTTCCTGCTTGTGTTGAAATCACTGTGTGGAGGGTGTTGGGTACTTCAGAAGGAACTCTGCAGGACTGGGATTCATCTTACAACTTAAGTATTTCAGTCTGGTTTTGGAGACCTCTGTATGTCTTCTGTTCGTGGTGTTCAAAAGTCTGTTGCTATGGAAGTAGCACCTGAAGGTATGTTTTGCCCGAAGAACCTGCAATGAAGCAGTTAATTTAGCAAATGGTAATGTACCCCAGAGTTGAGTAAAATAAGAGGCCACCAAGTTTTTCTTGTTTGTGTGATGAAATGTTGTCAAACTAAGTGATTTGTTGGAGCCTTCCTTTAACTTCTGTACACCAGTAAGCTTAGAGGAAAAGAAGATTGCATTATTTTTTAAAAAGCTTTATTTGTGACCCGGACTTGTTGCCTCTGACCCTCTTGGGCTTAAATAGTTAAATTATATTAATGTCCAGTTTGTTTCACTGTAGGTAACACATCAACTGAATACTCTTGTGCATAATCTACTGTATCTTTCCTCTGTTCTGTGTCAATGTATTATGTGTATTTGGATTACAGTTCTTTTTTGTATTAAATTATTTTATGTTATAGAACAATATTTAAGTGAAGCAAAGAGCTAATGAAAGTTGTTGGCGTTTTGGGATTTCTTTTCTCTTTGCTCTTTTTTGGATGTACTGTAAATTGTAAACCAAGGATGCCAAGCAGGCTTGGTTCAATGGCTAAAATTATTGTATTACAGTGTAATGCTGATCTAGGCCTTGTCTCAACACTAGAGCACACAGACTTGAATAAAACTGTTATAAAAGTGACCGTCTTCAGGCTTTGAGTTCTTGGGATTGTGCTTCGAATAATTTTGAGCAGGTATTTAGAATAGCAGTGGCATTACCTTGCTCTGAGGAACTCAGAATTTTTCCCAGGGCCACAAGAAGTTTATTTTTCTTTGCTAGGCACCTCGGTCCTGATCAGCTATTCCAGCTCTGGCTCCACCACAGGGGTTTTGAAACATGTTTTTGCAAAACCCCAGACAGCTTCGTATCAGCCTTGGCACACAGTACCTGTCTGCTAACCCCCTTCTGGCTTTTCTCTGAACAGGGTAATTAATTGCATACCATTTTTGTTAAGGTTAATATTTCTGTTCTGTTAGCTTAAGATTTTTCTACTCTTTATTTAGTATCCCAGCCAGAATGTGGATCTGGAGCTAATGCAGTAACATGTTTTGTGCGTGATGACATTTAACAGATGGTTTAGATTCACTTCCGATGCTGTGCCTTTGTCTCTGCCACATCATTCAGTGAGACACAGTTGCTTGAACAAGGATCTTTCCAAGCTGTCTTTCATCCACTGTTGGTGTGAAAGCCAGAACACCACGGTTTTGATTCCTAGGTTGTGTGTTTGATTCCTAGGTTGTGCCTTTGCTCTTCTCTGCCTCTGCCATCAAGCTGGGAGGGGAGGAGCTTGGACAGGCAGCTAATTAATTTAGTTAGAAATAATGGCATGCAAAATGAGTGGCCTTTTCACTTGTTTTAATGAAAGGTGTTATCTTTCAAACTATTACCCCTCCCTCCCTCCTCCCAAATCCTGAATGCCTCAAACTAAAACAAATATTTTATTTCTACCTTCTGTAAGGTTTTGCAGAGGAGGATTCTGTTCTAAAAGAATCAGATTTTCTACGTCAGTTTACTCGCCTGTCACAAGCATGAGGTTGCCATAATGTTCAAGCTGGCCTCATCAGGAGCAAAACTCTTGATGCACCATAGCAGATAAATTTCTGCTGGCGAATGCAGCCTGTGTCGAAAATGGCAGGAACACAAGGCGCTAGGGCTGAACATAAAAAATAAAACTTCAGGTTTTCTAAGCAGGAGAATCTGACCACTTCTAGCAGAGAGGGAGGATCCTAAATGAAAGCTGCCAGGGTCAGCATGGGTGCAGAATAAACACCCTAGCAGATGTTTTAGGCTGTGTGTTTTTTCAGTTGTTGGTGTGTAGGCAAGGGTTGGGTATACAAATTATGCAGCACAAACCTTGACATAGGCCTCCAGCTGTAAATGCACTCAAATGAGGAAATCATCATGTTAACATTATGGTGTTCCTCAGATGGCGTGTGCTGGAATAGTACATGTAAGCAGTGCTCTGAAAGCCCACTGTGTACCTTGATGTAACTTCTGATGGCCTTCCAAGGCCAAGCACATCAAGAGGAAAGAGCCCAGACATTCCTATATGATGCAGTTGCAGCTCATATGATAAATTAATCGGTTGTTTCTAGAGAAATTTTGACATGGTTGGCCCTTCTTACATGGAGGAAAAGGGAGAGGCTGTCCCACTAAAGCTTGGCTTTGCAAAAACCTAATTAATTGTAACATGAGAGGTTTGCAAGTGGATTGCTATCAGGATCAAGGAGATGAGACCTTAGAAAAAAAAAATGGTGGAGTGAACATGGCAACAACAAACGTTGGAGTATCTTTACAAGGGTTAACAAGCTTTATCTTCATGCTTGGACACAAATGACTCTACTGTTTGCTCGGGAAACAATTGCGACTAAGGATGAGCAAAGTTCTGGGGCTTCCAAGTAGACTTCAACATGTTTGTGGTTCTTTAGTGCTTAATCTGAAACCTTATTAAATAGCATGTGATTTCCTTTCTGTTAAGTCCTCATTCATTTAACAAAGAACAAATCGAAGTGGAATGAAAAGAGGCAGGATCAACCGACAGTGCTCCAACACAAAGTAGAACAAAACCATAATCACGTTACTAAATATAACCAAAGCCCGTACACTTCATGCCTGCAAAATTTGCTCTGAAGTTTATTCCTTTCTGCCAAAATCATCTTCCAGCGTTGTCCTGGTTTGAGGTAAAACAGAACCTGTTTTCTTCTCAGTGGCCAGCTCAGCCCAAATCACGACAGACATCTTAACTTTAATAATAAAACATGGATTTGAATGTTTTCATTCAAAAAAGCATGAATGGGGTTACTCTGTCACAAATCGTGGACAATATTAAAAGAACCAGCTCTGAAGGATGTGAATGTCTTACGCCATTGTGTTCTCCAATGGGACCCTGAATCAGTAAGCAGAGAACTGATCATTGAACAAAAAGCTTACTATTTTTGCAGCACTTTTGGTTACCTTCCTGCAGTTGTGTCTGGCTCTTCAGGTTTTTTTGTTACAGATACCCCCGATTTCTGTGACCAGATCTTGCAGTACCTGGTTAGAGGTAAGAGGATCTTCTAAGCTGGTGTGTGTTCTAAAGGAGGGTTGTCGTTGGTATGGCTTGTGATGGTGACTTGTGACTGGAGAAACTGGGGCAAAGGAAGAGTTCTGAAGGGGGGCGGGAGGAGATGGTTTCTTTAGGCTTGGCTACCTGCAGAAGAGAAGGGCTGGGAGGAACTGGAACAAGCACCGAGGAGAATGTGGGTCAGAGCTTTGCTGGGATGCTACAGGAAATACAGAGAAACCAGCAGAGTTGCTATGGAAGAGGACATACCCTGGCTGGTATCTGATGATGCAGCTGGTTTCCGCCAGAAGAACAGAACTTGGGGTGCTAACTTCCCACTGCTCTTGTCCCAAAGACCTTCACGTTCAGCACAATCTCCTTTTCATCCTTATGCTAAGATGGAGCCCTCACTCTTCACAGGGGCTCTGCCCATCTCCAGGACTACCCTCACTCAGTTCAAATTTCCCATCTTCCACTCTGTCCAAAGCTTCTGCTCCCAGAGCCCTCCTAAAGGAGCCTTCTAGGTCCCCTGCCTTAAAGTCTCTGTACTTGCCTCTGTTGCTGTGCCAGCCTCTCCTCGAGGGTGACCGGTAAACTGCTCTGATGTTAATGTGTTGCAGCATCTGTGGAGGAGAGTCCGGTTCCTGCTCTGCTGGCGTAGAAAAGCAAGCCAACCCCGAAATACTGATCTGCTCAGGGGGATTTTTGAAGCCAGAGAAAAAGTTTCCGAGAAAGACCGAACCTAGGGTTTTCACACCCTATCTGGTGTGAAAAAGAGGTAGGATTTACATCTCTGGTTTTGGGGGTAGAAAGAGCAGGGTGTCACTGGAGTGACAAGAAGCAAGTACAGCAGCAAAAAGCGATGCCTTATCAGGTCTGAGCCCCTGCCAAACTGAGGGAGAACCTTATCTCTACAGCCCCAGTTATCTCACTGCGTCTTCTTCCGAAGGAGCAAATGTGAGTGGTGTCTCTGGGCAGGAAGAGCCTTTCAGGCAGGCTCTGGAGCACAGCTGTAATTTCTGCTACTTTTGCATTTGTTATGCATTTTCCTGCGGTTTCAGGACCATCTCAAGTCGGCGCTCAAAGGATTTTTAAATTCAGACCTGCTCAAGGCAAAACCAAATTCCTTCCTTAGGATGAGTTGCACCAGTAATGTTGCTAACACGTGAGCAGAACTTCCAGGTATGTGTACATATTGTTATGAATTTAAAAACTTTATTCTACCCAGCTAGTAAAACCATTCACACAGTCACACAGGAAGTGAAGGTTTTCTGAAGAGCCTGTCTGTGCCATTGCTGCTGGTGGCAATTATCTTCAGTGGTGTCGAGGTTCTATGTGTAACGTTTTGGTTTCCTCAATGAAGTTTTTATGTCAAGGAGCAGCAATGTCAAGTGCTGCTCTGTAAGGGAAGATGAGCTGGAGCAAAGGGTGACAGCGGGGCAGTGGTCTCACCCATGCACTCCCAGGGTAACTGAGCAAGGTGAGCAGAGCAGGTCTGATGACAGTAACCAGGGCCAGTCACAGTCCAGTGATTTCCAGGCAGGTCCATAGGGAAAAAGGCAGGTCCAGAGTCAAGCCAGAGAGGCAAGAGCGGGCCTGGGTCAGCAGAGTACCTGGGCAGGCATCGCCATGGTCATAATTTAGCTGAGTGCGCATGGTCATAATTTAGCTTGACCATGGGCAAGAAAATGCAGCTACTCCGTGAAACAGTGGAGGCTGTGAGGAGGCTTCTCACGGCTCTTTTTCCCAGCAGCAGAGTCCAAGGCCACCCAGTTGCATCTCTCTGGGCTGGCCTTGAGCCCAAGCGGCCAAACCTGTAGAAGGGAGAGAAGTTACAGAGGCTGCTTGGGTATTCAGCGGGGCAGACATCTACTCAGTGACAAATCCATTATAGTTCATCATTATCTTGGTTTGTGTTGTTCTAGCTCTGCAGTTCATCACTGTAATCAAGCACCGTTAGAGGAAGAGAGGAGGGCCAGGACCCAGGAGCTTTCACGACCACTGGGGGTTTCAGACCTTAGCCTTGGCCAAGTCTGGTGGAAGAAGCAGCTCCTGCAGCCTCAGTGCTTAGTGTCTCCAGTACAAACAGCTGAGACTAAAAACCCTTCTCTGCTGGCTTTCTTCTCCGCCTACGTGCAATTTTCCATCTTTATAATCCAAGCTCCTTTTCTTCAATCAGAAAGCTTTCTCTGGAGCCGTCTGTCATAACTGTGTTTGCCAACTGGTCTCACCTGCATGCAATTCTGACATTAGGACCAGGCTGCTCTTGCAGCCATGTGTCAGCTCTTCTGGCTTAGCCTGAAGTATTTTTCCCTTCACAAATTACATGCACGGTAGAGCAGCCCCTTTTTTTCTCCCTGATTATACACATACCTTTGAGCAATGCTATTTCAAGCAATGTCCATCCTTCTCCTGCCTAGAGATATGGATGAGGAATCAACATTATCTGCTTTTAATTCTGTCTTCGGGGTTCCTCAGCTTAAACAGCCATCACAAAAAAATGTTGCCTACCTCTTGAGCACAAATTCTTTCCCATCCAACTAAACATGGAATAGATTTTCTTAAAAAATGTTGTTGGACAGTGCAAAACTGAAAGTGTCTGGCAAGCCCAGGAATTTGCTGTAATAACTTGCTATTTATGCAAATCCTTTCTGGACTTGTATCTACACAGTCTTCAGGATGTAGGCACTATCTAATGTCTCTCCAGAATAAGAGGACTTTCGGGACCAGGCAGGGCCAAGGCAGAAGCTGTCATGAGAGCCTTTGAGCACCAATAATGTTAAGTATTGCATGAGCAACCGGTAAGGGTGTTGGAAAAGGTTTTCCTTTCCTCATCTAGACGGTGCAGTGGTTGGGTAACAGTTGGCAAGTTTGCATGCGAGCTTTCTAGAATAAGAGCAGAGCTTTGGGACTATGGGGCTAAGGAAATCCGAGGACCTGACCAGCTCTGTGCAACTCCTGTTGTTTTTCTCATCCAACAGGTAATTCCCCTCGGGGCTGTACGGCATGGCTGAGCCGCCTCATTTTGATGCAGTTTTTACCTCTTTGGGCTCCATCTCAGACTGGCAGTCTTAACCTTGTGGCAGACCCTTTGTAAACTTACTCTTCTCCAAAGGCTTGATCATGCATTGGGATGTTGCCTGTATATATTCTAAACAAAACCAGCTGAGAGCAAGCCGTGCTGGTCCACAATGTCCCCCTCAGCCTCCCTTTTGCGACTGTGCAAACCATGACTTTAAGTGCCATCACCTAGTCCTATAACTCATCCCGTCATTTTCTTGGCCAACGGGTCTGCTTCAGTTTGCTGGCACTGACTGCCAAGATCCACCATGGGAAAGCAGACTGAAGGTGGGAGACCTTAGAGCTGGCTGAGGGCTTGGATTCATCTTCCTAATGTTTCCTCCATGGCTCATTACACCCCTCCTTTAACAGCTCTCAGAATGGGGATGTTTATTATCCACACACCTCTGAGCAGACCAGTGCATAATATATCAGATTTTTTTTTATTTATTTATTCTGTGTGTGGGAGTATACGTGATTTAGATTATGCAAGGCTCTCACCTTTCTTTCAGTTTGTTTTATCGAAAGTGACCCTTTGCTAAATTGACTGAGAGGATAGTTGAGTGTTTCTCTCGGCGGGTAGTTAAAACAGAAGCTGTTTGAGTTTGTGCTCTGTGGTGACTGCACCCATGGGGAGGTAGACCTCTCTGCTGGCATCCCCAAGGCTTTTGCAGGTGCTGCCTGTGACCTGACAGTGGGTCTATTCACATCCTGCCCAAGGCTTTGGTGGGACAGTGGGTGAAGATGCTGTGGGGTGTCCCTCGGGGGGGGGGGCCATGCTGCCGGGTGGCCATGGGAGGGAGCATGGAGGGGACACACTCACAGCTTCTGCCACCTTCTTGCCCCTGAGCCCCATCCCTTAGGGAGGGCATCGCTTTTCTTGTTGTTAAAGGGCATTTGCCCGGCACCCGTTACTGTTATACCCAGGTACCTGGTGGACGTGCCTAAGCTATTCCACGCAGGCTGGGGAGCAGAAAAGCAGCAGGACTTGGCCAGAGGCACTTGGTGACCCTGAAGCAGAGCCCTTGCCTTAATCACACTTTTCAGGTATGAGTGCACATCGCCACATGAGTGTGAGCAGCGCGGAGCCCTCGGTAAGTGCAGCACATCTGTGCGTTGCCTTTGCTTGCTCTTGCCTGTGTTGGGGATAGCACGCATGTGCGTGTGGTGTTCTTACTCCATGGGGTGTACTCTTGGGGCACCGCTGTCAGCCACAGGTTGGCCCCCATGGCACCAACGCTCCCTCTGTGTGTCTGGAGCTCTCTATCCCGACCTCAGTTCTACTCAGGAAAACAATGAATCGGGAAATCACTCTGGAGCCCACAGCTGGGTGGGTGTAGGTGTGCAGGAGGGCTCGCTGCCTGGCCACAGGTCAATCTGAAATCCACAAATTTTTCTTGGCATTCTGCTCCGTGTCAGTCTGACACCGACCTCCTATCCCTCAAAGACCTCATTCATCCTCACTTAGACGTGGGTCCCTACCTTTGGCTTTTAATATAGCTCAGTGACTGTGCCACATCTCTTCTGCGACAGGAACGAACAAAGTATTCATCTAGGCTCTGGCATCAGGCTGGAGTTTGAGGGACGTGTGTTAAATTTGGAGTTAAGGGGACAGCCAAAATACATGGATTTGAACGTGCAAGGTGTATAGGATTCTTCACCAGCTGTGCTGAAGCATGGATTAATTTTATCCTCATGACGCACTGGGAGAGAGTCAACACTTGATCTCCCTGAAAGTCACCATACGTCCTGGCTAGTTTCCTCCCTTTCTAGAAGGAAGGGGTTTGGTGAACACGGTGCTGCTGCAGCTGGGAACAGTGCTTAAAATAACACCGAGGCTCGGGCTCAGATTGGTAGCCTCTGGCAGCTGCACTGTGGATTGCCAGGAAGAAACCGTTTGCGTCCTCAAACTGTAGGGGATGTTCCTACCGGTGCAGAAATATTAATTGCTAAATGCTTTGTGCCGTGACGGGCTGGCAAGGAGGTGGATTTACCGTAAAATGGCAACCCGGGGTCTAGACAGCAAGTTTGCGCTGCTGTGAGGCTGAATGACTCAGGCTGTGATGGTCTGTGTCCTGCTTAAGAACTTGAAGGACAAAATTTGCTGCAGTGACTGTTTCATTTCAGCGCGTTAATGCCCGAGAAAATTTACCACATCTGTGTCTAAGTGCTGCACTGTGTCAGTGAGAGGCCAAAAATAAACCAGTTTCTTTTATGGCACGGGCATCAGACAACATGGCAAAGAACCCTTGCCCAGCCAGGTCGGTGGGCTTGATTTGCTTCAGGTGATGCGGTAATCAGCAGCTGCTCTTAGGCACCAAGCGCTGGGTGGCTACATGCTGTATGGATTTTGGTTTCCTCTAGTCAGTCACAACGCAGAAGCTACTACCCCATTGAAGACGTGTTGTACACCTGAAGGATGTTTCATCTGGGGGTTACAAACACGGCGTTGCGCAGACCTGCTCCCGCGCAATGGCGGGGTAACCCTGTGTTAATGGGTTCATTCCCTCCCTGCAAGATAAGGGCTTCTGCTCCATCCCAGGAGCGTATGAGGACAGAAACTTCTCTGTGGGAGCAGGGGACATCTTGTCTGAAGCCTTTACCTTTGCTGGTAGGTGTGGTGGTGGGTTTTAATTACAGCTAATTACATGCTCTTTTTACTGCTAGTTGCCATGCTTCTGGACAGAACTGAAGGATGCTGCCCGGACAGGCTGAAGGCATCTATCACAGGGCTGAAAGCTCCTTATCTCCAGGACTGTGCAGCAGCTCTGAACAGCAGCAGAAAGTGGATGTGAACACCATAGCACCCACGTTGCATAACCTTTTTGGAGCTTGTACTGGAAGACACTGGGAACACGTGTGTATTTTCTTTCCCGTTTTATGTTTTTAGTTATATTCCTTGCCCCAATCCCTCATCTTTCAGAGCACTCAGCCTTTATTTAAAAATAGATTAAGGGTTTCTTGCATGATTAGCCAAGAAGCAGTCTCTGATGTGGCTCACTTGGTGCCAGTTCAGTGCAGATGAAGGGGAAGTGGGAAGAACCACACAAGCAGGTGACGAGTCACGGGGGGACACAT
This sequence comes from Charadrius vociferus, assembly GCF_000708025.1. Taxonomy (NCBI): domain Eukaryota; kingdom Metazoa; phylum Chordata; class Aves; order Charadriiformes; family Charadriidae; genus Charadrius; species Charadrius vociferus. Next base: position 828,771 of record NW_009646445.1, on the reverse strand, counting down.
GGGTGTCCCAACTCCCTTTCCGTTCAACACCCCTTGTCACTCATCCAAGGTGGCCGGCAAAAGGGCAGGGCTCTTCCCAGGGCGTTGCGCTGGTCCTCAGCCTGGACACAGCACAGAGTGAGGGAGCAGCTCGGGCTCTTCAAAGGGTGACACAGCTGCAGACGGGCAGATAAGGGCTGGGAACAGGGGTTGAGGCTTAAACATGCCTGTGTCCCTGATGTCTCTGGCCGATGGGAGAGACTTGCTGATTGTTTTCCTGTCGGGATCGACATGCCTCTTTGGCAGCCGAAAGATAAAAGGGCTTCTGTGGATAGGAAGGAAAACACCCAGAGTTCCCATCTGGGTTCTGCAGCCTGAACCGCACCGGAGCGGGGCTCTGCAGGGAAGAGACGGTGCTATAAAGGATGCGTGGGAGGAACTGGCCAAGCTCCAGCCTGTGTCCCCCCGGGCAGGGTGGGGAGCTGCGGGTTAGCGGGGAGCGGGTGTCTGCTTGGTCCCTGCGCCTTGCTGCCCTCTCGTCATCTGGCACGTGGCTCCTGCGGAAGCTGCAGCTCACCCGGGGCTTGAGTTGTACAGCAGGCATTTGGCAACTCGCCTGCATGCACCTACTGCCTCCAAAAGCTGCAAAATGCTGGGTTTCTCATGCGCTGCCAGGCTTTTGGTGTTCCCTGTTCTCACATCCAAAGCAGCCTGACACGCAGGTCGAGAGCGAGCGGTCAGACAGAAGGATGCCCACACATCCAGGTCTGGTGACCGGCCACCATGAAACCCTGTGTCCCGTTGCTAACTCAGGGAGCGATGAGCTCCCTGCGTGCTCCCTATATATCTCCCTGTCCTCCTCTTGCTTCCATGTGTACCCATTTAGTTTCCTGATTCCCACCTGACCTTCTCAGATGCGTTTCCAGAGCCTCATCCGCTAGCACACAGTTTTGCAGCCTATGTGGCTGTGGCTGTGCCTTTTTGTGTATTTTCTAGTGGCTGAAATACTAATTGGTGTGGATCACATCTATTTCCAGCTGAGCTGACTTTCTGTATTTATAGGCGCCAATCACAGGCTGGTAACTAGGTACAAAATAATAACCAAGGTGAGCATATGACCGTCATAGAACTGGGCTTTGTTCTTGCAGCTGCTTACATTTGGTTCTGTAATGGCTTTTCCTTCCTGATTTTTATTCTTCTGTTTCTCTCTATCAAGGCTCAGCCTTTTGTCAGTTTGGTCCCAGGCACAGGCTATGGCTTGTGCTGATTTTTGTCTGGCAGCAAGCATCAGGATTCGAATGCAAAATTATATGCTTCCAGCCCCTCAAATGCATTGCTGGCCCTTCTGGTTGCTGTGAGTTGTTCACTGGCTAAATTACCTTGGTGAGCTGTCAGTTGTGTTTTCCCCACCCTTACACCTCTTTGAGGTGGTTAAAGACATAAAATATCATGTTGGAGCAGGTCCAGAGGAGGGCCACGAGGACGATCAGAGGGCTGGAGCACCTCTCCTATGAGGAGAGGCTGAGAGAGTTGGGGCTGTTCAGCCTGGAGAAGAGAAGGCTCTGAGGAGACCTTATCGCAGCCTTCCAATACCTAAAGGGGGCCTACAGCTGGGGAAGGACTTTTTACAAGGGCATAGAGTGACAGGATGAGGGGGAATGGCTTCAAACCAGAAGAGGGTAGATTTAGATTAGATATTAGGAAGAAATTTTTCACTTTGAGGGTGGGAAGGCACTGGAAAATGTTGCCCAGAGACATTATGGAAGCTCCATCCCTGGAGGTGCTTAAGGCTGGGCTGGATGGGGCTTTGAGCAACCTGGTCTAGTGGGAGGTGTCCCTGCCTATGACAGGGGGGCTGGAACTCGGTGGTCTTCAAGGTCCCTTCCAACCTAAACGATTCTGTGATCTCAAAACTGAAAACTCGTTTTCTCTAGATTGAAGGAGAGCCAAATAAGTGCAGACCCCTGAAACAATTTGTGTTCCTCCATGGAAGGGAACCAGAAACACGCATCTACGTGAGGACAGCCTCTCTGACTCAGCAAGGCCAGGCAGCACGTCACCGTTCCTGGCCTTGGGTGCAGGAGCTGATGGAGGCAAAGCAGAACCACGTGCTGAAAGGATGAGATAAGTGGCACATGCTGTGGGCAGGAAGGCTGGGAGACAGCAGTGAAGCAGTAAGGAGATGAAGCCATGGCAGTGCGCTGCCGTGACCTCCTTCCCAGGTGTGTGGCCCAAGGATCAGGAACAGCTGGCAACTCCACAAAGTAACTGTGGGGCAGGCGTGTCTCCGTCCTTATTTCCTTTCCTTTAAATATGTGATGGCGAAAATGGTCATCACCTTGCTATCTCTCCTGCTAGAATTGCTTTCCTAACATCTACTACAGATGTCTCTGGCTGCAATTTAAATGAATGCACATAATGACCAAAAGGGAGGAAAAACTCTGAAGAAGGAAAATTTGAGGCTGGAGGGTGGGAGAAGGAAATAGGGAGAATCAGCATTTGGGGATGAAAGTGGTGTAATTAAAGGGCATAGGAAGTGTAGACCGACTTTTTCGTGTGTGCATTTAGCACCTGAAATCCAGGACCTTTGCAAACACTGATATTCCAAACAAGCCTCTTCCACGGGCCATTCTACAGTTCAGAAACTGAGGCAAAAGGAGGTTAAAAAATCCTTCCCAAGGTGCAAGCTCTAAGCAGGACAGAAAGTAGAGCCTGGGAGTCCAGCCTCTTAATTCCCTTTTCTGGCCACAGCTCTCTTCTTCGATTTTCTACAAGTGTTTTTTGCTTGAGGCATACATTAGCTTGCTCTCTTGGACAATTATGTTCAGTTGTTAGCAAGGATAATGATATTAAAACAAAATGGCTGCATATCTCTAGAGGTCTACAGAGAAGCACAGGATGCTCCAGTAAGAGCAGCACTACCAGGAAAGTGATGGATGCTGTAGCTAGGTATTGAGTAATGTAGCACAAGAACCAGCCTTTTAATGGCCCATTAAGAAGAAAAATGACATACAGAAGTTGAGGCTATTTTTGGTTTTTGATAATTGTTTCCTAAGAAAATGTTGCATTCTACCCAGAGGATCAGTCAAACGTTTTGCTGTGAGTTTCATGGGCTTTAGCTAATAAAAGGGAAGTTACTGACCAATGTGTGAGTACAGAATGACAAAGCACTTCTCTTGGTCAAAGCTTAAAATATCCAGGGAGTGTCAGCATCCCTCAGCGATGCTTTATGTTACACGTAGTATCTCTGAACTGGAGTGCTGAGCCCACATAATCTGAGCCATGGGTTCCCTTCTGTGCGCCACTGGAGATGATCTCTGTGCTGTGTTTACTGTCCCCCACCCCGTGTTGGGGTGGCGGGGTCTCTTTGCCCTTTAGAGAAGTACATTGGGCCTCCTGAGCCCACCAGACCGGGGATTTAGCCGGGTACTGGTTACCTGTGGCAGATGGTGGTTATCTGCCACACATTCTGGTGGACAGGGCAAGCAACCCATCCTTAACATTGGTGAGTCCTGAGGGGACCCAAATTATTTTGGGATCAGAGTACGTGGGGTCTTTGCTGCTTCTAGTTTTCACTGCACGTGCTAGTACTTTTTATTCCTTGTTCTCACACACTTTGGTCATATAAAAATAACTTAATCTTAATGCCAGGTGATCTTCTTCCCATTTTGCCCTTTATTTTGCTCACGTTTCAGGGGGACAATCCTCAGCATACAGGAGGTGGCTCTGGAAAAGCCAGTATTGGTACCTCTGCATCAGCGTGTCTGTGCAGAGAGGGGAGGCAGGGGCTGGGAGGTTGATGTAAGATGTATAGGGAAAGGCTATAGATGGGTCTGAAGCTTTGCGGGGGAAGAACTCTCATTTTTCCTGTTAGTGCCCTCCAGGAGGCCACCTATATGCCTTTCATCCTCTTCCTACTGCAGTTCAGCTATTTGCCTGATGTTACTGACCTGGGAAAACTGGACACGTCTGGGCTTAAAGTGTCCTTTTTGGGGCAGGTACTAGTCCTTCAGTGTATGTACCGGTACTTCTTACAGTAGCACGTTACACACTTCAGTGATGATATCCTGGGCTCGATGCTCAGAACCTCTTCCGAATAAGCAATACTTTAGATAAATCAGGTGGGACTAAGAGATTGGATATACCAGGAGGTAGAGAGCTATCTCACTGGGCAACTCAAACGCCCATTGCAAATATAGGCTGGACACATATTTTAATTAAGAGCATCTTCCTTCCTCAGGATTTCATGCAGCTGTAACCAGACCTGCATAAAGGACAAAGCTGGGTAACACCAGCATTTGAGGGGAGAGGAAAAGTACGCAGATAGGACGTCTAAGAGCTGCAGAAAAGATAAGAAATCAATAACATGAGGTTTAGTGAAACAAATATAGCGTGACTGAATGTTTTCACCCCATACAATATTTACTGCTTGCAGTAATTTGTCCCAGATACAGGCCATGATCTGGAGCTATTTGCAGGCATTTGAGGATGCAGTTTCTATGAAAGATGTCATCCTAAATAAAGCTGTATTGATTAAAGGAAAGAAATAAGCTTTACAGACACAAAAGGAACAGGGAAATGCTGGTTGAGAAGCAAAACCCCAGAAAAGGGTCTGAGGCTGGAAATAGAGTTGCCTCTGGATTAACATTGAATGCTAACATAAAAGCAAAAATGGCAAAATACAATTTGGGGCAGGGCTGTCCTCATGACCTGGGGAAGAAAAGTCCTGCTCAGCTCTACAGCTCAACATCACTCAGGGCCCAGCACAGCAAGTGAAGGAGGTGAATGATTCAGGACAGATGGACTGGTGAGCTGTATTTGTAAGTTAATGTGTCCTCCACTGAAGGGCAAATGAGTGAGGGGACAGGAGCCCCGGGGAAAAAAGGTGCTTTTGCTTTTGCATAGTATATCCTGGAACTGCCCTTACCCTGGAAGCTGGTCTTCGATGCTTTTCGGCTCATTGGAGATGGGCTTCACTTTGTGAAGTACCAGGTGTTCCTAACAGCTACTCTGTGCTGATTTCTAAGTCTTGATCACACTTAATACCTCTCCGACTGACATTATGGGGTGAATATAACCTTCTTGTACCCGGTCTTTTTGCTGCTCTAGCTCCTGCTGGAGACAAGGGGAGGAAAATAACTTCTGACCTCCCCTAACAGGTAGATGGTTGGCATGCTAGATAACATCCTCTCCTATAGAAAAGAAAGAGAGAGGCAAGCCAAACCCTGGCACAACTTTAAATTTAAGCAGGGGAGAGAATTATCTCACCTTGAATGGCAAGGGGAGGAAGAGATCCCCTATTTTCCTGGACATGTCCTTCTCTCCCCATGCACTTGCCCTCTCTCACCTATGCGCCTTCAACAAAGACAGATGATATTCTGGGCATCACTCCAATAAACAACCTCGGGCTCATACCAAAAAACAACAAAACGTAAAAGGTTTGGCACTCCAGCCATATTGCCTTGGGGTAGACCCGAGGGCAGAGCGGGAATACCTGAGCTTGTGAAAAATGGCTGAGGAGAGCCGTGCATCTCTGAGAAGGAGAGCAGGGGCCATGCGAGGGACGAGGGACCTGTTGGCGTCATTGGGTCCTGCAGGTCAAAAAGAAAATTGATGAACTTAATCTACAAGACAGGAAGTCTGATGTAGAACTAAAATCAGTTTAAGTCAGGGAGGAAATAGCCAAGGGAAGTCTGGCATAGCTGTGCACTATGCTTCAGAGGCCAGGGTTCAACAATCTCCTGTTGCAGATGGGGTAAGGCTGAGGGAAATATAAAATACCTCTAAAGTGTGAATGTGCCTGTGCATTCACATCCTTTCCCGCCCGTGCACCCAAGCGTGTGTGTGTTGGGTAGGCATCCACACCCAGCACGGAACAGCACGTTTCCAAGAGGGATTTATAGCTGGTGCCCAGCAGCCACTAGGGAACAACCCAGAACAACTGTAGTACGCTTCTCAGCATCACAAAATCGTGAATTAAAACCAAACCAAAATTCCCTCCTCACTCATAATGATATTAGCACTCCTAGTAACACTTACTTATCATAGAATACAATTCTAAAAAAGGCAGTTTACTTTTGCTGAGTTTTCTACATTTCTAGGCAATATCTGTTTTCAGGCTGTAAGACTTAATTTAGATTAAATGTGATGACAAATGAAAAAATAGAAGTAAAGCATTTTGCTGCTTTCTGTATCATGCTGAAGTAGTTAGCTTTCATACAATGGTGGGTCCTCCTACAGCTGAAATAGTGCAGTGCAGAGACGGTACAAGCGAAGATGAATTTACCACATCTCCCCGACTCCTGTTAAGTCAGTAGGGCTCAGACTGAACTCTGGAAGTCACAAATGCCATCTATTTTTGTACTTGATTGTGGATATAATACAGAGCATGAAATCTGGGGTTGGGGGGGTGTGTGTTACAAACCTGATAGAAAGCCCAAGTAAGAAATACTCTGACAGTGGAAGCAGAGCTTGAAGACTTTTGCCGTAGGAAGGGAAGGGCTTTGGCACTGCAGGCAAAACCTGCAAGGGGACCAAAACATTTCTGTATGAACGAGGGGTGCTCTGAAAAGGAAGCTGTCAGGCTTTCTGCCCTCGAGGCTGTGGGCTGCAGCATTTCAGTGAGCACAGCCAAGCTATGATCAAACATATTCCTTTTATTGCAACAGATGACAAGACGTTTTTTTAGCAGACATTCAATTATTGTATGAAATAGATGGTTGAGCATAAGGCAAAAGTTCTCTTTTTAGATAAAGCTGCTCTTCACTTGGGACTCCTGTAATTAGAAAATGTATTTGTAGCTGCTGGATACTCCTGCCTCTGCAAGCTTTTTGGATCTACATCAGAATTTCAAAGGTACAGGCTTCTTAAAATATCTCTGAGATCACTGGACTCGAGTGTCAGACTAAAGTATGTAACATACTGCAGTGTAGGTAAATAATAAATAGCACCTTTCCAACGCTGTCACCTTCTTAATAGGAACAGTGAAAAAAAATGGTGTTCCTGTTCTGCTAAATTTGTCATCTGTCAGTGACTGCCGAGTGAAATCCAGTAGTTATACAAGGAGTGAGAACTTACACTCCCACCATCTCTTCCTCCTCGCCCTCTGCCTCCCCGGCAGTCACCGCCAGCTTGCCCGTCGGCCCTGGGAGTGTGCCACCAGCCTGGGGGACACCTCTCAAAGGCCTGAGCTCACCGAGGCAGAGCAGAGCACCCACTGCGGCTCTCCCTCACTTTGGCATGGGCTGTGGGCTTGACGGCCGCTTTCAGCCATCTCTTAAAATTTGGCAGTGGCTCTTCCTGCCATGCTGAAGTTGTCTTTGATTCAGAGAGAGATGGTCCTGTGCTTTGAAGGCCACGTCGGGATTGCCTGCCTGCATTGTTCCAAGTGCTAACCCACCTCTGCCCTGGAAGAAGGTTCCTTACTGTTAGAAAATGAAAGGATTAACCCTTTCTTGGTCGTTTGGTTTTGTGCGCCTTCCTTTCCTCACATATGTGTTTGGGAGACAGGGCATGTCCAAAACCTCCAGGTCCCAAATAACGTTCCATTATCTTCTCTGCAAACCTGCCAAGGGGATGGCAAACCCACGACTAAGTGTAAGTGGGGATCAGGATGAAGAAGGACAAGTGCTGATCAAGGTAGATCAACATTGATTCAAGAAAGTAAGCCATCTGCAAGCTTCCTATGTTAAACAGTGAGGTGTTTGAAGTACAAGTCTCCAAAAAGAAGTACATGAAAGAAAACTAATGAGAAATCTTTCCAGTGATGGAAAGATACAGAGGTTCTTGAATTCCCTCTATTGTTTGTGGGATTCAGAGGTAGAAACTGGTGTAGAGTTTGCATGGAATTGGATTAGCTGTTTAAGGTATCTCCTGCAAGCCAAATCAGTAGTTAGCCTGCAAGTACACATGTGTATGTGTGTGTGTGCCTATCCTGGAATGTTCTGAGAATTTCTGAGACATTAACAAAAAAATTCTCACTGCAAAGTCACTGTTTATGTTCAAACTGAAATATTTTGCTCACTGCTGGTAGAGCCAACCCATGTTGAGCGGCCAGTTCTCCAGCCTCTACACTGTCTCAGCATGACTTCAGTAGTGCCACAACACAGATACAAAACCATCCGTCTCATCTGCAGCCACCCTGCAAGACAGATTGGGGAGTTATGGCTTCAAGTGTCAAGGAAACGAAACTATCTCAGTATTTCCTGAGGGGGCATTACAGTGTGTACAGAGTGATAAGTCAATTTTCCATTCTCTCAAAGGTGACTGTAAAACTGGCATCAGAGGGTTTCTGGTTTATTCTTTCCCAGTGTCACTTCCCAGTTAGATGTGTTCAAGCCTGCAAGTAAGCACTGCTTTGTATCTCACTAGTAGGAAGGTGAAAACTTGTTCAATCTGTTTCTGACTGTTACCAGCAATGCTATTTCTACCGTTAATGCTTAAGTAATCAAATTATGGAACTAAATCAGGGTGTTGAAAAGCTAAGAGCTGGTTTGCTGTATTGCTGAGTCTACCTCTGTTTATTGGTGCCATATTAATTTCTCCAGGCAGAATCTCACGGAGGGTTGTTTGGATTCTTTCCCATTTAAATACGTATATGGTAAGAGTAAACGAATGGATTTTCATCCTGCAGAGCAAACCCATGCCTGCTGAAGAGCCTTTTCTTTCTCTGATGTCTAATCCTTTCCTTTGGCAAAGTAAATAATGAGACACTTCTACAGATCTGATTAAGCTCCGAGTCCCTTTTTAAATGACGGAAGATCAATACTATTACTAAATCCATTAAACAGTTCTTCACACTTCAGTTGTGCTCTCTCTAGGATATATGAGAAAGAACAGAAGGGTATTTTGGCTATTATAAAGAAAAGGCATGATAAAGCTTCTTCTCGTGTTCCACTTTCTCTCCCTGGCTCCAAGCCAACTGTATCTTCCAGGTTCCCCATCCCTTGAATCTGGCTCACAGGCCAGAATTACCCAGAGACCCGGGATGCAGGAGGGACTTTTGTCTTTCAGCCTCTTAATCATAGAATGGTTTAGGTTGGAAAGGACCTTGAAGATCATCAAGTTCCAACCTCTCTGCCATGGGCAGGGACACCTCCCACTAGACCAGGTTGCCCAAGGCCACGTCCAGCCTGGCCTTGAACACCTCCAGGGATGGGGCATCCACATCCAGCCCATCTCTGGGCAACCTCTTCCAGTGCCTTACCACCCTTAAAGTGAAAAACTTCTTCCTAATGTTTAATCTAAACCTGCCCTCTTCCAGTTTAAAGCCATTCCCCCTCGTCCTGTCACTACATGACTTAGTAAAAAGTCCTTCCCCAGCTCTCCTGTAGGCCCCCTTTAGGTACTGGAAGGCTGCAATAAGATCTCCCCAGAGCCTCCTCTTCTCCAGGCTGAACAGCCCCAACTCTCTCAGCCTCTCCTCATAGGAGAGGGGCTCCAGCCCTCGGATCATCCTCGTGGCCCTCCTCTGGACATGCTCCAGCAGGTCCATGTCTTTCTTATGCTGGGGACTCCAGAGCTGGATGCAGTACTCCAGGTGGGGTCTCACGAGAGTGGAGTAGAGGGGCAGAATCACCTCCCTTGACCTGCTGGCCACACTTCTTTTGATGCAGCCCAGGATCTGGTCGGCCTTCTGGGCTGTGATTGCACATTGCTGACTCATGCTGGCCCACCTCTCCAGCCTCTCCACATCCCTCTGGATGGTATCCCTCCCCTCCAGCATGTCTACCTCGCCAAATAGCTTGGTATCATCGGCAAACTTGCTGAGGGTGCACTTGACCCCACTGTCCATGTCTGCAACAAAAATGTTGAATAGTACAGGTCCCAGTACCAACCCCTGAGGAACACCACTCGTCACTTCTCTCTACTTGGACATTGAGCTGTTGACTGCAACTCTTTGAGTGTGACCATCCAGCCAGTTCTTTATCCACTGAGTGGTCCATCTGTCAAATCCATGTCTCTTCAATTTAGAGACCAGGATATTGTGTGGGACGGTGTCAAACGCTTTGCACAAGTCCAGGTAGATGACATCTGTTGATCTTCCCTTGTCCACTGCCGCTGTAACCCCTTCATAGAAGGCCACCAAATTTGTCAGGCATGACTTGCCCTTGGTGAAGCCGTGCTGGCTGTCACCAATCACCTCTTTGTTATCTGTGTGCCTCAGCCAGGCTCAAATCCGTCGGTAGTATCTGGAAGTTCTGTTTTTTGTTTAACTCTGATGACAAGCCAGCTGAAGTAGGTCTCAGTTTCTGGTTTAGTTGTCGGTTTAGTGCCTGTTTTTTTGCTGGTGCACTGAAAACTTTCATGGTCCGGGGACGAAAATCAGGGCACTGCAGCTCTGTGCGCATAAAAGACAACAGAGTTTTGCAGCAGGTTTTGAGGTCTTAAACCCATTTTCAAGCCAGCAATTGACCATGTGTGAGGAAAGGATATAACCTTAAGGACAGGAATAGGTTTTCTTCCCAAGCCAGAGCAGAGGGAGGTTTTCTGTGTGATTTGATGAAAAACAGTGACGTGGCTGTAGAGCTCCCACACTGCAGGCTGGGCTCTGCACATGCTAGTGTCTTTTTCCAAACAGCTCTCTGAGGTAGGGAATCTCCTCGGTATTTTAAAAAACTGCCACAGAAAGTTTTGGTGTCCACAACATGGCATGTTTGTTGGGAATGAGCAGCTCTCCCCATTCTTCCTGTCAAGAAAAATGGTATTGCTGGGACAGGGCAGTACCTCCCAGTCAGCACTAGTTACTGCTCCTACACTCTTACCAGAAAGGTCAAGTACCAAAAAAGCTGGGGACATTGAATGCCCTTTCTCCACCGGAGGTGGTCCCGCCAAATCAGATAGTCCTTTCATATCTCAAAGGTTAAAGGCAAAGTGTTAGAATCGTTCGGAAAATGAAGCACATGACCTGACACACATCCGTGGTTGTCGGTGGCCTGACGTCACCGCCAGCCAACCTGAGAGCTCCATCTGTATCCTGCTCCCTGTAACCGCTCTGTAATTATGTCTCATTGTACAGCATTTTTGTTCAACAACGCGCTGGCTGTTTTTCACATCAAATGAATTATTCAGCAGCAGACTGTGTTCTTGTTTCTAACAGCAGCAGCAACAATACTTCATGCTCATAGAATCCCTTCAGAAGCGTGCTGGAAACATTATTTGCTGAATTCTTCCCTACCCAGCGATAGGAGATGGGGCTAGTTCATTGCAGTGAGAAATGAGGCTCAGCACAGCTCTCTGACAAGGGCCAAGTAAAACAGAGAGAGCTGCAGAACTAGGAGACAAGTCCAGCTTCTACTGCTCTACGCAAATGTTCTTCCCCTCTGAGCTACTTTTCAGCAACGTAGCCACGTGCCAGATCCTCAGCTACTTTAATCAGCATTATTTCCTTCAGTGCCTTGGGGAGATGCCAACATTTGTCTGGATCCAGCCCACATTTTCAGGCTAAATTCCCATGGATTTCCCATGGATACTTAACATTTTTTTAGATGTCTTTAGCTCACTGCTGCCATCAAGAGTGGTGAGTGTTTGGTTTATTTCCCCTCTGGGCAGAAGCTGAACCCCACCAAGTTGGGTTATGAGGACAGGCTGAGTTTGTATGTGCAACACACTGTTCAGTGAAGGTGGACGCTGCATGTCTGTGCCTGGCCACTTCACCTGCACCTCAAAGGTACACTTGGAACCCATGCTTGCCTGAAGATCTCTTATAGCAGCATACATAACAGGCATTATGCCATCATGGATAGTCTTGGAGACTGAGGGACCTACCTACTCTGCAGGCAACAATCTGGTCTCAGCAATTAACACCTTTTAACATGACCAATGTTAACCCGCAATGAGTAGGGAGTTCCAGCAGCATCCTACAGCCTGGTTCAACCAAGCAGCTACGGATTTGACTCTGCTCTTGCCACAGGTCTCCCACAGAGTATCAGATTCAATTCAAAGCTGGCTTTACCCTGGAATTAGATGTTCAGTGATCCTAGATTACTAATATCACTTCAATGCCTTCAGAAAATTCATACTACCTGTGACTTGTGTGGGACACATTTCTTCAGTGTTCATTAAAGGAGGAAACACTGGAATTTGTGTGTTCAAACCCATGACCTACTAAACCAAGTCTTCTGTTGCACATGCTTTCTCTTGTTGGGAAAGAGCAAACAGCAAGCAAATGTCTTTCTGGATGATACTGAGCTGCTCACTAGCTGTGTGTACAGGATAAAACACTATGAAGAACAATGTCCAAAGCATAATCTTCACTGGAATCTGGAATAGATTAACAATATTTTTTTTTTTTTTCATTTCCGTTGAGCATCTTCTGGTTTTCTGTTCATAGTCAGGTGCACGAGCTGCTAAAAAACCAAGACTCCCAGGAGATCTGGGGATTCAAACCTGTGGGTTGCATTGCTAATGACCTCTGCTTAGAAGGTCTTGGAAGAAACATGTTCTCTTCCGTCTGACTGGGGGATGCTGGGGAAAAATCTTGCAGGGTGTGGTGAACAACACACTAGCTATTGATATTTGTGCCATTGTTCTTGAATGCTTCCATCTTGCTCAGGCATTATTAATCCTACTTGTTTTGCATGACCTGAATGTGCCGGACTCTGCAAGGTAATCTAAAAGAGTAGAAGAAGTTGCTTTGCCTGGTGAAGAAAAGTGTGAGTGATGCTCCCAACAGACTGTGACTCTCAACTGTCAAGTAGTGTTTTTCTCAGCTGCTAAACCACTGCAGATCTTACGCAGCTGTAGAACTTGTTAGAAATACCACAAAAGTGGAACAGCTATATTGATTTCCCTCCACCCAAAACCTGATACTTTATGCTGAGTCTTACTTTTGCTTTGTCTTAAAATTTGACCACGTGTATCCTTTTAAAAGCAGAGAGATGCAGATCTCTTTTTTTCTGTGGAAAAATAATTGTGGTTTCTGATTTCCTGAAGTCTAATCGTTTCTCAATCAAATAGGATGCAACTCAGTAAGGAGTGTTGGCTGCACAGATACAAAAGGACCTGAAGGCAGCACGGCAGAAGAAAAATTGGGATGAGTCAAAGCAGTCTGGAGTGAGACTTGAACACTAGTCAACGGGGTCTTGCTAATGCAAAGAATATGTCAGTAGGCCTATCGTATATAGCACTTCTGAAATAATGATTCTGCTCTACCTTGTGCTGGAAGGCCACACCTGGAGAACTGTCCTACTTTCAGCACTGCAACCCAATAAACATGTACAACCACCTGGTGGAAATACAGAGAGGGACGAGAACAAGCAAGGAGCCAGAAAACTTGCTGACTTGCAGAAATGTTGGTGGAAGCTGAAAGATTAGAGTCCTGGAGAAGAGCCTTTCACAAAGATCAGGAATTGCTGCAAAGCAAGAGAATATTTTTTTTTTTGGTCATATCAAACAAGGAGTAATTGGCTAAATCACTGCAAAGGAGACTTAGTTTAAACTTTAGTAAAAAGTCTCGTAACTTTCCATCTATGAAGGCAGTGGCATTCTGTCATAGGAGACTTTTAAGAGCAGGTTAGATAGACATCTCTCAGGAGCAGTTTAACTCAATCTGACCTAATTGTCTTAAGGCAATGGGGTGATGCAGATGCTCTCTTGAGGATCTTTTCCAGTCCTATTTTCAGAATACTTCCTCAGATTCATGGTGTGAGATGACATGACATGACATGACTTGCTCATCATGAACGGAGCTGTGAAGTCCCTGCAGGGAATCTGTATTTATACTGGTGACGAGTCAAAAGGAGAGATCCCCTCTTTTATAAGACAGCCATCTTTCATTAGTTACCTGATTGGATCACAGAGATGTAAATATTTGGCATCCCTAGAGCTCCACACCAGTCTCTAGACTAATAACAGGTGGAGTGGGAAATGGCTGACCCAAAACACTGAAAATACAAGAGATGTCTCTCAACAGCATGTGTCTTAGCAGAAGATGCATTGCTTGAGAAGAAAAGTGGAGCTCTTTCTATAACGGGTACCCGTACTAATGATGCTGTGGGATTCCTCATTTTCCTGTTGATTTGAATTCTGACTGTGTATGCTATAAATTATAGGATTTTCCTAACTGACAGTGTTGTATTCCCAGCCACTGATCTGCGAGTCAAGCTGTGCAGTTACCTGTAATCTGCAGATTCAGACCCTATGCCTGTGTACAGCTTTTCATCTTCTTCTCTCATTTGGAAATAATTTTCCATAAGTCAATCAAATCTCCCAGGCTGACAGCCTTAAGTCTGCTGAACAGCGGGCTGAGCTTGCCAGGTTGAGGTGAAAACTTAAGTTTGGGAAGCTGCTGTGACATGTCGGTTTGGTGATGTTCAAGGCAGGCTTTTCTCTTGCTCAGCCCTTCCATTTTGCTGGGCCACTGACTAGATGACTATTTTTCTGTGCTGATATGAAAGCCCAGGCTTGTGTGCTACATCAGCAGGCAGCATCGCCTGCCACAAACGTTAAGAAGTGATGAGCTGAGCCCCTCTGAATCATGAGAGCTTGAAAAAACTCATTGATTTTTACAGTTTGCCAGTTGATACTTGGAGTCCTTACTACTCAGGTTTTTAAAAGGCTTTTAGAAACAGGGACCTACCTCTACCTCAGGATGACAGTGCAGTCCCAGCACCAAAGACTGGGAGAGCCAAAAACCGTGAGAGTTGTTAGCAATGGGGAGACGCCAGTCAGAGGTCAGCCCTGGCTTCACGAGCCACCCCAGCAGCTTGCGGTGCTGATGTGAGAGCCTGGCCTCTGGACCACAAACGGGTCACACATCTGTTCTGTGTGGCTGATGCTGAGACCTGGCTTTTTGTGAGCATCCTGGCTCAGCCCCCACATCTCGCTCAGCCAGAGGCCATCTAAAGGACCCTATGAAAGGGCCTGCATCTTGGTTTGCTAGGCTTATTTCAGGGAATGGGCTTATGTGCTCTTCCTGAGTCAATGCTCAGAGCGTGCCAACAGGCAGCAGAGCCTCAGAGATAACCTCCTGAATTCAGCAAGCTGTTGGTTGGATCTAATTCAGCCCCAGCAAGATGCAGGAGGCCAGCTCTGAGTGAAGGAATACGCCATTTGCATGTGGCCATTTTTCTAACCAGAAGTTTGTAGGAGGTAATATGAAACAGCTGGGTTTTATCTGATGCCAAAAGATTTGCTGTAACCCAGTTATTGCTGCTGTGTGAAGTGGAGAAAGTCTGCAGAGTCTGTAGCTCTATCACCAGCTCTTTTCAGGGAGCTGATACTGCAGTCCATCCAGCCTGTGACCTTCCCCTGAGGCCGTTCCAGGCCATACTAAGCTGCTTTCTTTGGGCTGCCATCACAAAATGAGAATAACACTGGCAGCCAGACTGGCTTCAAACCATCCGTTGTTGGTTAAGAAAGTGAAAATCCTTGTGTTCCCAACTGTAAATCCCCCAGCTGTCTTTGCTAAGCAGAATCAGAGAAATGCTTAGTCCATCTGTTTCATTCTGCATAATCTGAATATGTACTTTTTTTTTCCTAGTGGCCATTAAAATGCATTTTAATTGTGGTATCACATGCTCAGCAACAGTTTCTGTCTAGAATAAGAGTTAAAGATGCTGCTGCAGGAGAGGAACAAGGTGGGACTGCATTTGAGTGAATCACTGCTGAAGCAGAGACATTGACAGCAAAAGCCTCCCCCCACCAAACTGGAACAGCAGCCCACTTTATGGACAACTTTAGCAGAAGGGCTGGAATCTGAAGTGATCAAGAAAATCAAACTCCCTTATCAGTCTTGGAAAAAGCTCTCATTTGCTTTGTTTCAGTTGTCAAAAAAGTCTGTCCCCAAAACACATAATGAAGGTGGCTTGCCACTTCCAGCTAATACAGGTCTTAAAATGATGACCCTATGCATGTTGTCTGTGTTGCCCCAACCCTGATGCTGCTGTCATGTGTTGAAAAATGCATTAAGGGCAGGCAGTTGATCTGTCTCTTGGTTCTCCATATGGAAAGCAATTCAAAGGCCAAAGAAAGAGATCAGCTTTTAAAGGTCCAGCAGACAGCCATGGCTTGAAGTTTCTTCCTTGTGTCCTCAGGAAGATATCAGTCTCACTCTTCCTCGCTTCATCTCCAGGGTCAGAGATATGCTAGGGTCTGGTCACACAGATGCCCAAGTCCTACTTGGCACTAGTCCTACTTGTGTCACGGAATGGGAATACTTGCTACCAGCTCCGTCTTTTAATTTTTTCTACCATATACCATTTCTCTATTTCTTCTTTCTCTTTTGTTTCACTCCTCATTGCAGCTCCCATTCCAAAACGCCATCCTCTGCCCTGGAGTCAGACCTCCTGCCAAGCCCTTCAGACTTTCTGCTGTGGATATCTGTGTCTCTTTCTCCTCTCTTCCTTTTCCCACCTGAACTCTCCTTTGAGATACTCTCATTCTCCTTTCTCACCCAAACAGGATCCCAGGCTGTGAATTGGATCTGCTTTGACTGATTTGTCGTGAGACTTTTCACTCAAGCTGTTTTTCACATTCAACGAAGGTCTCACTTCCCTTTGGATACCTTCTCCCTCCCCTCCCTCCGCAGAGAGTGTGTAAGTAGTAGTGTTCACTGCAGATTCATGGCCAGATGAAAGCCTGCAGAACTGGGAACTCATAAAAGCAGTAATCGGTAACCAAACATTTGCCCTGATCTCATTTCAAGTGAGTCTAGTCGTCAGTAAAAAGGTGTCAGGACTGGTTGCGCTAGAGCAGGTCCTGCTGTGGGACAGACTCGACAGCAGCACAAGGTCTGGCGCAGCTCTGCCTTGTACATTTGTGCCCTGAGGGCTGCACCCCACATGCACCCGCACACACACTCACACACGCATAGGCCGAGGAATGCCTCCATAAATGCTGCAAACGAAGTCACTGTTTGAGATGATTTAATATTATATCTAGCTTCTGTTGCTAGTAACCGTGTCTTTTTCCTTTCCTTTCAAAGCGTTCTGTTGTGGTGTTGGGTTTTTTTCTTGGCAGAGTTCTTTTATATAAAGCTTTTCTGTCATCTTCAGTTCTCATGTTTTGCATTTTGGATGTCAGTATTTCACAGTAGTTAACACCAAACCTTTACAGTACCGAGGTAAGCGGGGGTCTAATACGGGAAATGTACAGTTTCATATGAATCACAGTTTTGATTTGTAGCTCTGACAATAGACAAGAGAACATATGCTCATATGCTTCTGTTAGCTTAGTTCTGGGGAGAAAATAGTATAGCGAAGAGAGTACACTGGTGATTCACCCTTCCTCTGAGCTAATCTCCCATCACCTCTGTTGGCTGTGGTGGGCAACAGGGAGCTCTCGTGAGTGCCGTGTACAACAGGGATCTGGGCACGTGTAATCCCTGCAGATCTGGTGGCACTACTTGTATGAGGATCCATGTCGGCCCCAAAGCCCCAGCCAAATTCCTCCTCTTATTCCCTAATGCCTTTGCCAGTTCCACCTGGCTGCGTTACAGGTTATTTCCTCACCAGTGATGGGGAGTTGCCAGAGGTAGCTACGAGTTGGCACAGGTTCATGCTCCCCAGCAGGCAAAACGGAGTGAAGGGGAGCCCTCTGGAAGGAAACAAAAGTTGTGGAAGTTAGTTGTTGCAGAGCTGCTGCTATTTATAAAACTTGGCTGGCAATAAAGGAAAGAGAAGGGCTGTGGGTAGGACCTGTCAGCCTCTCTTGTACAGCAGCTTCGTTCGCCACCGCCGTGGTTGAATACTGCTGTACACGGGGCTCACGGCTACAGCTACACCATTTTCCCCCACCGAAAACAAATAGTAATTTGGCTACTTGAGAAAAGAACATCTGCCTGCTTGTTCGGCCCGTGTGCCTGCACGGCAGCAAAGCTGTCGCAGGCAAGAAGCAGATCAGGAGCTTGTCCGACGCAGGCAGCGGGGAAGGCAGGAGGTCCCGGGGCAGGGAGATGCTCGGTGCTGGCTGCTGTGCCCGGCAGAGGCAGACCCAGAACTCGCTGCTCATCGCAAAGTGGAGGAGGGAAATCCAGGAGCAAAGCCTCCTGCTCCCAGTTTGTGGTGGACAAGTCAACTTGCTAAATGGCTCCTCCTATTAACAAGTGAAAAGGGTTTGGAGGCCTTTCAGTGAATTTGCTCCTGTACCGTTGTGCTAGGAAGAGAGGGGGGAAAAAGGTGTATTTTGTGTTTCTTTCCATCCTGCCTCATTCCCTCTCCTCCCCCTTGCCCTCATATCTGTCCACATAAAACAACAGGTGCTTTCCATAGGATAAGGAGTGAGCATGAAATTAGGGCAACAAGGTAATTGTATATTTATTTCCTGATTCCCCACCACAACTGCTACTGGAACCAGTTTCTGTAGGCACAGCTCTCCCAGCTGAACGGAGTTTGAGCCGGCTCCTTGCTGTGACAGAAGGAGCATCTCTCTCTGGGGAGCAAAAGAAAGGGGTTTTTCCCCTCCCTACCTCTGTGGGACCACTCACACCCCCTTCCATCTCACAGGCTGCTAAAGTCACGTATTGCCATGGGTTTCCTGTCATCTTCTTATCAAGTATCTATGAATTTACCTTCCTGAAATTGTAGCTGTGAGAGGAGCCAGGAGGGTGTCTTGGCTTTCCATCAACTTTGCTGAGGCAGCATGGAGGCTGTTGTTGGTGTGGTAGTACAGCCTGCGGCATTTAGTAACCAAGGAACTCCTCAGAAGATCAACTCAGAACAATCTCTGGAAACCATCTCACACCAGCTGCAGCAATACAAAGTCCTACTAATTGGTTATGCAAACCCATGGGTAGTATTAAAGAACCTGATGATTTACTGCACTGTGCCAAGCGTCCCATCTGGGTGGCACATTGGCCCACCACTTATTTAAGTAAGCCCTTCCCAAGCCTCTAAACTACTGTGCAGAGCAAGAAGTTTCACAGCAGAGACTTGGGAGGAGCATCAGTGTGCTCCACGGTGCAGAAGGAAAGGTGAATAAACGAGCAGAGAAGAGGGGTAGTCAGCAGGTCCTGTGTGAATTTGGTTTGATTTCCCCTTTGCCCAGTGCATAATCTCCCCTTTCCCTTCTCCTGCCCCTGCAAAAAGAGAAAGAGTATCATCAAGGGACTGATCATAAAGAAAACAATGCAGGCAAAGCCTCTGGAGATCTCAGGCGAAGCATCACAATGACATAGCTGCTCCTGGGCTTGCTGGGCTGTAGTGTGGGGAGAACATTTACACAGATGAAACTTGCAGAGAAATTCTGGGAAAGCAAAATGGAGCTGCACGGCTGAGGGGTTTGCTCTGCACTCAAGATCCTCCTCTTCATGTCATGGGCTCCTGGGTTAACCAGCAGGCAAGAATAGCCAGACCTTTGCCTTCCTGTCAGTTCTGGGAACCAGTCATACCCTCTTCTTAATTTAAACAAAGTCCTTTCCACCCTGTCCAGGCCACTTTTACCAACTGCAATGGCTAACACTATTTGGAAAAACTCTGCAGCCAGCATGTGTTTGTCTTCTCCTCACACTTTCAAAAATGATTGTGCTGGAGGAAGGAAGCCGCCCCCTCTTTTGCTCCCTCCAGCTGGAAAATCACCTCTAATCTTACTGCCCTTTTTCCTGCTATGCATCCTGCCAATTAAAACTGGGTCTTGTTATGAACTGCAAATAATGTGGCTAAGCCTTTGGCCAGGTTTTTTTTTCTAGTTCAATTCTCATTCTGCCCATGAACCTGGGTTTGGCTCATATTTTGTATCCTATGATCAGCTCATCCCCTTCTCATTTCAACCTCGGTTCTTGCTTGCTGTCAGCTTTCCTACTGCTCTGCCTGGCATCTGCTACGCCATTTTCTTCCTGCTGTTT
The DNA here is from genome assembly GCF_000708025.1 of Charadrius vociferus. Lineage (NCBI taxonomy): Eukaryota > Metazoa > Chordata > Aves > Charadriiformes > Charadriidae > Charadrius > Charadrius vociferus. Next base: position 809,012 of record NW_009646445.1, on the reverse strand, counting down.
TCACATGTGATGGGCGAATGGGCTCACTTCCCAGTGCACTGGGGACATTTCAGCCCTGCTGGGTACCCAGAAGGGCCTGTGTTCATTCCCCTATGTACCACATGTGGAGGACACACACACATATACCACCTGGCTGAGCTAAGGCCTTGTTTGCTTGTTTTGGCTTCCAGGATGTGTAACCTCACGTTGCCATTTGACTGCTCCACAGGAAAATACCATCAACTTGTAGTGGACATGACCACCTCCAACAGAGTGTCCTTCTCTGTCTCTCTAACTCCCTACAGAAATGGCTGGGTAACTTGGGTGGGATTGGGTGGCCTCTGCCCACACCTCCACATCTGGCTGTTAAGGACCACTCACTGGAAAAGGTGTGTAACTCTATTTAACTATGGACTCTGGAGGGTCTTTTTGTATACATTGACCTCTCTCTTGCGGGCTTGATAATAGGTTCTCCCCTTTACAGCCAATGCTTATTTCATTCTTCTGTTTCCTGTTAAAGCAGTTCTTGGATAAAAACACAAGTTCCTTCCCTGGAAATTCTTAAACTCAGCAGTGGCCAGGAGATAAACTTGCCCATGGTCTTTTAGGGCCTTGCTCCTCTAGAGCTGAAGAGCCCCTTGATGTGTTGGAAGTCAAAAATGCTTTCTCTTTCTTTCTGCAGAAGTCAAAGCCTTTTAGGAAGTTTCAAAAGCTCTTCCCTACTTCCCTGACACATGCAGTAGAAAGGGCGATGTGTCTGCACATCTTTCCAATCAGACTGCAGGCTCCACCGAGATGTTTGGATACTGCAAGGCAGAGCTGGCTGCTATGGGGAGAGTGCTGTCCACAGGAGCTCTGTTGGCTTTGGTGGCACTGCTGCTGTCTTTCTCCTTGACATGTGGAGGGACCCCACCTGGAGTTTTGTCCATGTTTCGCTCAAGCTCGATGTCACTGTGGAAACAAACAGATGCTACATAGCTGTCATAACTGTTCCTAACTCTTTTTGTTTTCTCTTTGAGGACTTCCTTCTTCCAGCTCCTGGTGTGAGTTTGCACTGCTTGCAAGTACCCTGAGTATCAAGCTACATAAGGACAACCATTTTCTGCAGAAAGTAGGTTGTTGTGTAGCACCTGGAAGCTCTCTGAGATCTTTTTTGAATGCACATTCACAAAATTCCCACTTTCCCCTACACTTTGCGGTGCTCCTG
>NW_009646445.1:800374-807712 GCF_000708025.1 Charadrius vociferus | reverse complement strand
GAAAGAGGCTGAGAACCGAGGAGACTGTATTTTGGAGCCTGCTGTGCCCTTTTTATACTAATGTATACATGGGGCTGATGCAGTGACAGTATGTCAGCGAAGCCATCGCGAGGGCTAAAATTGTTTCCAGACAAAGTGACAGTCCGTGGACTTACATCTCCAGTGACTGGAAAATGCCCTTTCTCTTATATTAAGGTCATGAGTAACAAGCCTGCCTCTGCTTGCCTGAGCTTTCCTGGGGCAGACACTGTGTAGGTGGTGTCTTCCCCTCCTACATGGCCTGCAGGATGAATCCTCATTTCACTCCTAATGAAGAGACACACGCAGCTGTGGCATGGACTGTCATGAGCAATATCAAGTAAGGGGGAGTCATCTCTATTTGAAGTTGCTGCGTGCTCTGATGTATTTAGGATATGGAGGACTGCATGCACTTGAGAACTGAAATCTTATTAGCTCTGTGTTTTATACAGTACCGGGTACACCTTACGTGCACCCAAGCACACCTCTGCCTAACCTTTTTTTCTGGTCTAGTTAACAATTACCTACACAATTCCCCTCATTTGTCCTCGTTGTCGTTAACTCAGCTGTTCTTCTAGCAGCAGCTGTAGCCTCGTTTATTGCTTAGACATGCATAGTGGTGGGCAGAGGTGCTTGCTATTTCTGGCGCAGATGTATGAACCATGGACCGTCTGAAGAAGGTGACTGTGCTGCCATCAGGACACAGCCCTTTCCTTCACAGTAGCTGCACACAGTGTTCTCAATTTTGAGAAGCAGCCACTTTCCACCACCCACCAGAGAAACATGAACTCATGGTGCCATGACAGGTAATACAAGTTTCTCACAACTTATGTAGGTCCACCTTATCTCCGAGATTTATATGCCACCTTAAGATGGTCTCTTCAATATCCCCACTGTGGGCTAGATGTGTCCCTGAGCTGAAGAATATGACTTCATTTTTTTCAGAGACAATGATAGAGATTTGCCTTTTCTCTTGATGTTTCTCTATCAACTCTTTCAAATTTTGGCTAGAGAAAAATGTGGGGAAATACCACAGCTGGAATGTGGGATGACATAGCCAACTGTCTGCGGACACCACATCCGCTGGGACCAAAGCATGCAGCACTTGGCTGAACTTTGTTTGTTCGGCTCTCTGTGTTTCAGTTTCCATGTTGCACCTGAGGACCAAGTGAAGTATCTCTAGGTACACTCACTTCACACTGATGGCCATGGGATGAGATTACTCATGTACATCCTGCAACTGGCAGCGGGTCCCTATGGGCCGCTGATGGGGCAGTCACACTGGAAACATGTTTGTGGAACTTACTGTTCCCATTACTGGCAGTTTCAGAAAAGGACCCTTGAGCCGAGGAGCCTGAGCTCTTAGAAGGAATCAGACTGCAGTAGGAGGTCTGAACAGGCCCTGTGGGAAATAGGCTCCAAAGCTGTTGGTGCTGCCCTGTTTGTCAGCACCAGGTTCTCCTACAAAAGAAAAAACAGGACGCAGGAAGCACCAACACAAGGTGGGAGAGTCGAGACCTCAATCCAATGTACTAATAATACTTAGCACTGTACATCACTGTACTGTTACTTACAGACATTAACTAACACATCCTCACAACACCCCTGCGAGGTAGGGAAGTATTATTATCCCCAGTGTACAGATGGGGAAACCGAGGCACAGAGAGGCTAAGTGACTTGCCTAAGATCACACAGCAAGGCATTGGCAGAGCCAAGATAAGAATGGAGACGTCCCTTGTTCCCCACCTCATGCTGCCCCCCACTAGACAACGTTGCCTGTCTGGACCCGGGGAACCCAAGAGGTCCCTTCGAAAAGCAATGCCTGGACTTGTTGCCTATTAATAATTTTTATTTGCCTTTAATGAATTATTTCACAGTTTTTCCCTCACACTGTACACCATGCTTTCACAGTCTGTTCAGCGTTCTGTGGTAGACCACAGCCTTCTCCTCCGGCACCGGGACAGCTCTGCGGGGGGGTTGTAGGGTGCTCTGTGCTTTCATTAAGAGGATGTTTAGAAACAAGTTTTCACTGGCATTAGACTGGGAGCATGTGAGCTCTCACTGGAGACCAGTAACACACACTGGAGAAGCAGGCAGAGGGAACTGATGGTAAAAAGGCCTCTGTGAAATGACCAGTGGCTCTCTTGCATTCTTAGCTCTTCCAAGCTCCAGTGATCACTCAGAGCAGAAACTGTTTGTCTCCAACTTGCCTGGTCAGGAAGTCGTTGTTCTGGGGGTTGCTTCCCTAAGAGTAATAGGCAGTCAGCTCAGGACCAGAAAGGTCCCCCAGCATTGCCTACTCCAGGTGTGTGACACTGTTGTGGAACAAGGCCGGCTGTAGCCGTTGTGCTCTCCTGCCATGGGGAAGGGGTATTACCACAGTTGGCAAGCAGCCATATCCAGCGTCCGTGTCTCTTTTTTTTTTTTTTTTTTCCAAAACTGGGATTCAATGAAGAGCAAAGGAGAGTGGATGGATGAGGAGATAAGGATGAGGCAGAGCAAACAGGAAAATCCACCAAATGAGCTTCTAGGAAGGAAATGTTCCCCCTTGGGCACTTCAGCTGAGGCGGCTTCATTTTCACAAGGCCTCTTTCTCTCTCTGGGAACATCTGCTGAGCTTCATCTCTGTCAGCTGGATATATCGTATGACATTGGTATCTGCAGGGAAAGCGCACACACATACACGTACAGTGGTTACAACTCCCTACGGAAGACAGACACACTGCACCTTCATCCCTGGTGCATCACCTGGGGAACAACATGGCTCCAGCGCGGCCTGAGGGAGCAGCATCAGCTGGAAGGGGCTCTGAACCAAACCCTGCAGCTTTGGTTTTGGCAAACCTGGTCTGATTTGTGCTCGCCATCCCTGTTGCTCATGATCTCGCCTCAGCTAGTTTTTATCTTCTCTCTGACTACTCTTGGTCAGCACAGTTGAATTCACAGAGTTGAAACTATCCAGGTCATCCTTGCCTGTTCTTGTGGAACGGCACCTCCACTGGCTTCCCTTCCCTCAGTGCTTGCACGCAAGCCCCTCAAGGCAATCTGTGTACAGTTATGCTCTGCCTTTTCGCCCTCCTATCCTTTTACAGCCTGTTTCACTCTTCTCATGTTTTTCCGTGATGAGTTGAATTGGGAAGAGCGACCTTCACATTCTCTTTGTACCCTTGCTTTCCTTAGATTTCATATTTGGAAGTCCTTCCACCATGACACTCTATTTGCATTTTTGTCATATGCTGTATGCTGCATACTGCCTTGTCTATCCTGTCTAACAAAGTTCCTAGGGGCAGAGAACCGCTGATTCAACCCTGTAGAGAGCTGTGAGATCCCAGCACTGTGCAGGTGGTAAGCTGAGCTCTTTTTCTCCTTCCAGTGTTTCAATGCATCAACACAGCCCACACAATGTGAGTTTTGTTTTACCTCCTGGCCTCAGCAATGGGGGAACCTGTTCACCCTGAAGCACAGGTTGATCTAAACACGTAAGTGTCTCCACACAGACCCCATGATTCTGCAGTCACGTTCAGTCCTTTCTCAAATCATGTTGATTTACTATCGTGAGGGTGACTTACCACGCATGTGGCACCCACATAGTGGCAAAAGCCATGTGGTATCAGAAGCAAGCGAGCAAAAAAATAGCCACTTTCACTTATGTATTGATTGGAAAATGGTTCTTTGCTCACAGCCTTACTCAGACAGACAACCAGGTCCAGCTTAGTCCATTTAAGTTATTAGATCCTCAGACACCAATCTGAAGTGCACTGCAGTCTGCAGTCAGAGGGCAATCTTGTCTCCTCATCCACACAGCAATGTGCCGCACACCAGCTAGGGAAATGAGAAGTGCTTGAGCTTTCAAAGAGGTGAACACATTACTAGTAACATGTCCAGCACTGGCAAGCGTGGGTATTGCAGCCACCAAAACAGTTGTGGGTGCAAAGTTTCCTTTAAACGTGAGAAGAGGATATTGCTCTTGTGTCCTCACCCAGACCTGAAACAGTGGGAGACAGATGGGTTTCCCTTCACACAGAGCTCTCCACAAACGTGCCATGAGGTAGCAGTGGGTTGTGGCAACGGCAGTGTGATTTCTCAAGGTGTCTCTGGTGACGTGGGTCTCCTTCCTCAGTCTTCTGCAGGTTCAACTGCATCACCCTAGTCAGTCTAGAGTGTGGGATTCAGTGATTAAATTACTTGCCCCATTCTTAATGAGCCAAGAAGCTCTGCTGTTGCCTGTGTCAGACAAGGTGCCCTGGCACCCTGGGCTGTTCATGCATTAGCATTTCATACCAGCCCAGTGAATTTTAAAGGAGCTCCGTGCCCTTCCAGCCCTTTGACAGGCTACAGTCTGGGTACCCGTCCCCACCGCTGAGGTTCACATGTTGAACGCGAGTGATAAGCGATGGCTGCATAGGCACGTTAGGAAATCACACCTGCCTGGGCCTGCAGGGACTCGGCGCCTGGCTGAGGGGGCGGAGGTGGGTTCTGGGCATAACTGGGCAATGAAAGGTTGCCAACTCCCTTTGGCTTGCAGGTAAGGTACCCAGCTGCTCGTGGCACAGCTTCCCTCACCGGCGAGATCTCCACAGGCCTGGGAAGCCAGGGGCAAAATAAGGTGTAGCCTGAGAGAGGGTGGGAGGTACTCCCATTGCAAGCTAGTTATAAATCTCCTGAGCAGGTTTTGGCATGTTTTGCTTCCTTTTTGAGGGCCACTATTTTGCCACAGAGAAATAATGAGAGCAGCACTCTGTTTATAGAAGAAGTAGGGCCTTGCCTTTGTCAGGGCTTTTCCATCAAATAGTATTGCACCATACCAGCCCAGCCTGCAGAAGTATTTAAAAGGTCAATGTTAATGAAGGGAAGACTCCTGTCTCTCAGTGAGGAAGAGGTGATTCCCTTCTGCTCATGTGGGAACAACAGGTGAGGACAATTCAGATGAGGGGTCAAACCCATACAAAGAGATGCTGGAAAAGCTGCAATGGGAACAGGTCTCCTGGTTCATAGGACTGTGTCTGTATCCTTGTGCAGGGTGTTCTCCTGCCATTGCAGAGGTCATTTCTGCTTCTCCCTGTGGCTTCAGAACCCAGTTACTCATCTGCTGTGCAGAGACTGGGACCTGGGTTTTGCTCCCAGGACTTCTAAGTCGCAGTTGTTCAGGAAGGCAGCTCCTGAGCTCAACTGTGAGCCTGCTCCACGCCATGTGGGAAATACAGCTCATACGTGCAGTCTGCGTGATGTCTGAACGTCAGCTTTCAGCGCAGGGCCAGTAGAGAGGAACTGCGGGGTGTTTGATATTGCCAAGCCAGCTGATGGTCCAGTCTCCATCCCAGTCAGTATCTACCTCCACCATGTGGCCACACCACTGGGAAAGAGCTGAAGAAGACTCATTGAAGGTAAGGTGTATGTTTGGCTGCCAGTGCTGCACCAGCCCCTGGACACAGAGCTCATGGAGGGCTGCATGAATGCTCTGCACAACTTCAGAGCAGCTTCCCTCTCCCTTAGTAAGGAGGTTTACACAATTATCTTGTGTTATTTCCCTCTGCTTTTGTGATTTTTTTTTTTTTTTTTTTGTTTGGAGGTAGCATAAGAAATCAGGCCAAACCCAACCTTCACCCCTGACAGGCAGTAAATAGCCATAAGGGATTTGCTGTGCTGATGGCCGTTTAGAACAGTAAAATCCTTTGCTAGCTAATTCCTATTTACCATTTAGAATCTCCCCCACAGAAGGGAATAACTGCCAGTGATTTGTGCCAAAAACATTCCTTTTTAGAAAAAAAAAGGATGCAGAACATGACTGTAATAATAACCAAGTGCTTTTACTAGTGAGTCTAGTGAAACCTCAGATAAAGGAAAACAATCGCATTTTGTAGATGGAGACACTGACTTATTCCAGGTCACATAATAATTCTTGATAGCGTTACCTGATTCCTACTGCTGTGTTTTAACAGCCACATCCTTCCTTACTGTATGTATTCACTTCTTTTTCCCCTGAATACCCTTCAAGTTTTCCATAATCATAAATAAAACAGTGGAACAATGGCCTTGAATGGTTTAACAATAACAGGGAAGAGTCTCTGATGCAGAGCTGAAGGCCAGAACTGGGTTTTGTATACATTAAGGGCCTTTGGGGACGCTTTCTGGTATGTTTTTGCAGCAAGCTGTGGCATTTGAAGCTGTTGAATAAATCATTATTTATTTCAAGAAGCAATGAGGGATACCAAATAGTATTGCGGGGGAAGGGGAAGCACAGAAATACATAATTAAAAAATGGAAGCAAAATGGTTCAGCCAAAGGGACTTTTTTACATTTGAGCCTCGTCAGAACCTCAAGGTTAGGACAACTTCTTATTTTCCACTGACTATTTTTGCTCTTGCATAGGCTTCTCCATTTCCTGGCTCTGGCAAGGGCTGAAAGCAGAAGGGTATGCTGTAAACTAAAATAGGCTAAACTGAGCTTTTAAGCACATTTGCTCAGGGAGTGAGGGGTGCACAGCTGTGCTGTCAGACTGCCTGGAGCCCATGGCCAAGCGCAGCAGATGGGACCAGGCACCCTCATGGGAGGTGGAAGAGGAAGGAGATGGCAGCACACCCCTAAGCACACCCTCCCTGGAGTTCCTCTGGGGCACAGCCACCGCAAGCCCTGCAGGGCCAGTGCCTGTAGGACACCAAGCGCAGCCAGCTCAGCCTCCCTTGCCTCCTCTAGTTCAATGAACATCAGCTCCACCGTGGTGTGCCTCATGCCTGTTCCATGCCCAGTTCTTTCTCTTCCATCTCAGGTTCAGGTGGAAGACGTGCTCTGTGGGGTTTTCTTTGCACATGGCTTCCATTTTGCTTTCTCGTGATCCTTTCATTTTCCTTTGAGTATTACAAAATTCCTTTAATAGCAATGGCTTAAACAATAGTGTGGTGTTATCTCTCTATTAGGTGGTTCTTTGAAAAATAAAAGCACCATCTCTGCATCATGGACCTCTACCTGCCTTCTGAGGTTGGGTAGGTTAGCATGAGGGTGGTTGCTCTGACAAGGCTGAGTTGTTCAAATAGATAACTTCTTTGCTGTCCCAAAATGAATTTGTGGGTTTTGATACATGGATGACAGATGCTTGACTGATTTCATGGCAAAAGTTGAAGCATCCTTGATGAATATGTGAGTAAATGTCTGTCTCTTTGATCAAATTTAAATATTCACCCTTTACTGGGATGGTGGAAGGCGTGGCTATTGGGGATTGCAAATAGCGTCCTGACTTTGCGAAGGGGAAAAAGCTTGTTCTCAGAGTCAGAAAATGTAATGGTCAGGATATGCTCTTGCCATTCCTGCTTTCTTCTTCAAAAATAA
>NW_009646445.1:784011-800291 GCF_000708025.1 Charadrius vociferus | reverse complement strand
AAGAGAGGAAGGATCCTTTCCACACATATGGCATTCCAGCAATACTGTCATCTTCCAGGTTGTGCTGCAGCCTCGGCAGTGGTTAATCGTTGGGCACTGCAACCTTGCTGCACTAGGAGAGCGTGCCTGAAGGGGAGTACAGCTAAGGATACAGTGAGTCATGCTCATCCCTGAGGAAATTAAGGCAATCAACAAAGGGACACACTAAGTCTCCTAAAAAGAAATGCAGAAGTGCTCAACGCAAAGCCACATCCCCATCGTCTGTCCCCCCCCATACCTGTTGGCTGGCGGGATCTTGCCTCTTTCAGGTAGTAGAGGGCCTTGTTGAAGTCACCCAGGTGGTAAAATGCCACTCCTGATCGATAGAGCGCCTTGAAGTTCTCGCCTTCTTTCTGAAGCACTTTGAGGCAGTACTCCTTGACTCGCTCGTAATTCACCAGCTCGGCCTGGAGCAGGCAGGCTGCAGGGGATGGGGATGGGACAGACAGACAGACAGGAGAACATTAGTGCCGTATTTCTCCCTGCTCCTGCAATCTGCATGGGGGAAGAGAGCAGCTTAGGTGAGGGAAATGACTCAGAGCCATGATTCAGAAACGGTGCAGTCATACGGACTGTTTGGCAACCCCGATTGTTCGCAATTTGAATACCAACGCTTCTATTTTTGGCATTGCAAAGTGAAGGGATTGTGTTTGCTCCGGGGGGCTGGGGGGAGACAGCAAGAACGTAAACATCCCTCCACAGAGAGGGAACGCTGTAGAGACTCGTGGCAGCAACTGGCTTCATTTGAAGTAAAAAAACTGCTTAGACTGAGGGCTGGAGCTCAGGAAAGCACAAAAAGGCAGTCAAACAAATAGTCATCTGACAAGGAAAAAAGGGATTACATTGGATCAAATTTTGTATTTGGCTTAATGCAAGGCTGTTAGATTTACAAGTAGTGTGTAATTGCCTTTTATCCAGGAGACCCTGTATGGAGTTTTGCTGTAGGAGGCAACAAGGGAATGTGCTGCTTAGCAAACCGGAGACACCTGGAGCTGCCGCACAGGGAGCAAAGGTGCTAGACTGCGTGCTTTCTGCAAAGCATTGCAACACAAATTCACCCCGAGAGGTCAGTTCTGCTGACTTCCTAAAGGAAAAGGTAAACAGTGCAGAAAAAGCAGGCTGAGGACTCTGTGTGCTGAAGCACAATTGTTGCACAAATGTCAAGGAGCTGGAGAAAAATCCCCATTGTGAATTTCCCACAACTAGGAGTGAAATAGAGAGGAAAGAGGGAGATCCTCGAGACATGCTTTACAGCCCTGTTTGTGGCTTACTGTAGTGTTTACTCAGGTGGGCTAAACTTCATTAGGCATACTGGGCATGAGGAAAGTTTTAAGGAATACTGACAAGAGTAGGACATGGTGCAGTCACAGTCTTTGGGGAAATGAAGAAAGTTGTGCTGTCCACAAGGCCACCTGGTGCTGCAACCCAAGGCAACTTTGGGAATGACACAATTTGGGGAAGGAGGGCAGGATGCCACTTGAAAGGATCAGTTCAGAGGCTGGCAATGTCAAGTGCCAGGGCATGGAGAGAAATTTCCCATGGCAGGTGGTGTTACTCAGTGTGTCTCTGGCAAGGAGGAGACTCACTGCTCCTGGAAATCCAAGTTGTCACGGTTCAGGTGTCGCCAATGAGCAGCCAGACTTCATTTTTCTCATGGTAACTGCAGCTGAGAGGATACGATGCTGGGTCAGGAATATGATACAGTTCTTGATCCCCTTCTCCTGCACCCCGAAAGTAAGCCCTGTACCATCTCTGTAGCTCATTTTACATTTCATGAGGTGCAGGTTGACTAGATGATTCCACCAGAGATTCCTCCCAACCTAAATTAGTCTGAGTCTAAGGTCAGTTAACAAGGACAGAATACGTTTCTAACCCAAGCATATGTTTCAAACTTAAATAGCTAACTGGAAAAAACCATAAACAGGCTTTTATCAGTAGAGAATTGATGGTACAGATATGTTGAGCAAGGAACTGCAAAACTAACCTCACTGCTGAGTTTGTCGAGTGTGGTTGAGTGACACAGAAAGTACTAATGAGAGCTTTGTCCCTTTTGCTTTAATGATGGACTCAGTATATTTTAACAGCTCCTGCCATTAAAGTGCATAGGTATTTCAAAGGCATCTGGTCACTCGCTATTTGATTGCCAGTTAAAAAGCACATATGTCTCTAAAAGCTTAGCAGCATTTCCTTATCCAGAATTTGTCCCTTCCTATTTGTCAAACATTGATTTTTCTCACTCTGTTTCTAATGGAGCTTGAAATGACTGTGCCTTGTTTTCCTTTATTTTTCAAAGCTATTAGAAAGATGGCTGTGTAAATTTACTGTTGGCTTCACAGCCCTGGCAACAGGATTGCTTTGTTTATCTGCTGACCAGTAGCACGTACGGCAGTGGCAGTAGCTTTCTGCACACTGCCAATCTGATCCAGCCTTTCGTGTTTTCTGAAACTGCCCTTCAGAGCAATGGGGGGTGGGGGGGTTAGTCTCTCTGTTCTTTTACTACTTGGTATTTCCAGTTAGAGTCATAGAAAGGACTCTGTGAAAAATGACAGGCAGCCTATTCATGTATATTAACTCAGTAATTCCGTATTGGGCTTGCTTCATGGATTGGTTTAAAAGAAAAGAAAGTCTCCCTCATCCTGCTAATTCGTAAACCCAAATGGGCTTCCAGATACCCAGCTGGGTCCTTTCTGTGACTCACACTCACAATAAAGATTCTGCAGGGCATCCCCACTAACCGTGCATGCGGCAGAGAGAAGTCGGTACCACATGGCTCGCAGGAGAGATGCGTGTTTATCCGAACAAAGCGAGCAGATGGATGTGCAGGAAACAGTTCTGCTGGAAGAGTTGGCCATTTGGAGAGCCAGCGTTGGAAGCGGCTGATGGAAATGAACCTGGAGGGAGTATCTCCCTTATAAATATTTAGAGGTGCGTGCTTTCTGTCCTTGGTGGACTAAAATGATCTTAATGGACTGTGATTCAATGCAAATATCGAGGCTGTTAGTAACTTAGCTTTCAGAAACTGGAAGAGACATGGAATCCTTGTAGTTCCTACCTAATTCAGTCAGGGGAGAATTGTTTTGAAAACTGCTTTCCTAAACAGACATGTGCATCTCTGGCTGGGAGTGTTTGTTTACCACATCAAACACCTCATCATCCTTCTTCTCGGTTCATAATAGGCCCCCAGTGAATCCTTCTGAGGAACAGAGCTCAGTCAAAGAGACCAAATCAAGAAGTTTATCCAGCTTCTCCTCCTGCCTTCTCGAAACTGAATGGGCTTGATCCTGCACAGCACCATCTCTAGTAACTCTTTAGTGATTAGAAGCACTTTACTTTCAGGTGCAAGCCTATAGTCACCCATTCCCTGCAGGTCTCGCTGTCACTGTAACACAGCATCCAGTGGCTACATCTCTCCAGCTCAGAACGTAGGGTGTCCTGCTTTCCTGCAGTGTGCGACGTTATCCATCATACTTGGTTATCATTCTCAATGTGGCAGCTGATTTATTGTGTCAGCTTGAGCAATAAGTAACTCCTAATTTTTAAAACCCTGTATGTCACATGGTGATGAAGAGTCCCCATGTGCTGTAAAATAAGCCGTTTTGAAACCACTGGGTGAAATGTGCTGGGGGGGGTGTAGACAGTTAATGCTATTAGCTCCAATGGAGGGACCCTGCCCATCACGCTTCTCAACTGACTGATGATGTTTAAGTGAGGAAATAAGAAGTTTGGCTGTTTCTCCTCAGAAGGGGAGTGTTAAGCCTAGATTTCTGAGTTTTAATTTGTGGGCTCAATCTATGCCAGCCAGTTCCATGAGTTGCAACAATTTGAGAGGCGCAGTACAGATCTGGTACCAGTAGATAACTACTGTTAAAGCTAATTTGTGTGGCCCTGCTCAGCATAAGGTTAGGCAAAACAAAGATTAAAGCACCTGTAGAGCCAAATTACATCTATACCTTTAACCTTTACCAGTAGCTGTGGTTAGCAACGGTGGGAAATTGTAGCTAAAATCCTGGAAGTTGAGGGTTTTGGATTCTACTTTATTGCACCCTTAATTAGTTCTGAATTCCTGAGTATCTTTGAGAAAAATATCTAGGATGCACTGGTGCCAGTGAGAAAGGGTCCATGACAGCCCTTTTCTCCCAAAGGTTAATTACTTTCATTGTTTAAGAAACGTCGCTATGTTTCTATACTGGTATTTTGTTTAGCTGCAATTACTAGCCATACCTTTGCTACCCTGAAAAGCTTGTGTTTGCTTGTTGCATTGGTATTCTGAGGCTCTGACCATGCCACTCCTTCATCTTCTCTTTAATAGCCTGCATAAAGAAGTGCCTGGAGTCTCTTACTAAAAAAACCCACGTATTTCTCAGCTTTCCTCACTTGTATAGCTGTTCTCTGAGCCCTCAAAATGAAGTTCAGCTGAAAGTGCTGTCAGTTCGCATCTCGCCGGAGAAACCTCTTCGGTGTGAATACCTCTGCAGGTCATGCAAATAGCTCAGTTTGGCCTCAACTTTTGGCTTCTCATTTTGGCTGAGCTAAAAACTAAGTCTGGAAATCGGATGTACACGTTTTAACGTGGAGATTTCGAAGAACAGTATCAAGAGCATTGCCGACCTGGCAATTTTCACTAAAGGGTAAATCTGCTACCAGAACAATCCTCCAGATGCAGTTTATATCAGTGGCTAAATTCCCGCTGTAGGCAAGGCTCAAGACCTATGCGTGTTACAGAACACTTAAGAGAGTGAGCCAAATTACTGTGCAAACAACGTTAGCATATCCCTGCCCCGTGGCGTGTTTCTTGGGCTCAGCACGCTGTGTTAGTCCTAATAAGAATTCCATTTGCTGTTGTTCTGGGAGGTGAAAATGCCCTTGCCTGACAGGAATACCTTGGGTTGCAAGTTAGTATTTCACAAACTCCTGCCTTGTTTGTTTGCTGTCACCCATGTAAGCTGGTAGGGCTGCCTATTTTTAAGATTGCCTTGTGCCTTTCGCTGTAGGAGAGAGTCAGCTGCTCATAACTTTGTTGGTCTTTTCAGTTTCTGGACTAAAATATTCCATGTGCAATGTCTGCCTTTGATGTCTGCTTTTGGAAAATGTCAGCCAAGACTGTTCAGGTATTTTTGAAAAACAGGCTAGGGAAACATATCTTATTTTTTCCCTTGTTAAAGAGCTCTGGTGACTGTCTCTTCGGATTTGTCTCATACCCCCTCATCGTTTGGCTTTGCAAACTGAAATCTGGCAGATATCATTTGTGTCAAGCAGGTGCCTTCTGTTATCTCCAGGGTAATCTATAGCTGGCCAACTGATAACCTTCTGAAAAGAAAACCAATATAGTACTGCATATAGTACTCAGTAGAGATGCCTTAGAATTTGGTACTCAATTCTATCGAACATTTGGTCCACCCTGTCCACAATCCTAGCTAGGAAAAAGCAGGGATTTGTAAACTTAGAGCAAGAAAATTATCTTATTGGCTCACTGGTCACAGGAAGAAAGAAGAGCAGAAAGTGGAAACCAAGTTGTCTTAGTTACGACAGAAAGACAGGGAGACGAATATTTGCAAGGGGAGGAGACGGGGGCTGAAACACACGTGGGGACAGAGGCACCGAACTGTTGGGGTGCTGAAAGGGGGTGTGTGAGTGGGGAGCTGAGATCTATTGGGGAGGGGGGAGAAGTGGACTTAAGAGTTTAGGACATGTGTGAGTGGGGAGCTGAGATCTATTGAGGAGGCAAAGCCGGGGAGGGGGGAGAAGTGGACTTCAGAGTTTAGGACGAGGACATACAGACACAGCACAAGCAGCCTGAGGAGCATTTACCACAGTGAGATCCAAGCAGAGGAAACTAGTCTCCCTGGGTGTGTATGACAGCAGCTCCTCCAGCAGATCACTTAAGCACAATTTTTTTATTCCTGCTCTGCATTATCTTTTTCTCTTCAGAGTGTACTCACCAAGGGATACTAGCCTGCAAGGCTTAAAGGTAGCCCTTGCAAATATCCCTTGGAGACCAGAGCAGGTGTCCTCTGCAAGCGCTCATAATAAGTCAGGTGGTTGAACCACTCTCATATACCCATGCGAAAGGGTCTGAATCCAAAGGACTTTTGCTTTCCACCCCTTAGACTGAAAATCTAGGGGATATTAGATTTGCCTTCCAAAAATGTATTGGTGCATTTAGCCCACTTCCACTGAGGAGTTTACTGTGAGGTGGGCAAGACAACCAGTGGTTTAAAAAAAAAAAAAAAAACCAAAACCAAACAGCTTGTATTGATTTGCTAGGTTGCAAAGAAGAGAGAAGTAGCTAAACCCATTACTGCTGAAACCTGAAGTGTATGTTCCCACTTTATTGTATTTATTCTTGACTCTAGCACTGGAGTTTGACAGCCTATGCAGATTATTACTCCTTAGTAAGTGCCAGGTACTCCAACCACTACAAACGCAATATGTATTTCACAAACTGGCACTGTCATTCCCAGAAATAACCACAATTAAACTCTGCAAAATACTCTGCTTTCTGATACGATCTCACCCTAAGCATAGCAGCCAGTAGCTCACTTAAAATCTGTTTAAATCACAGGAAGATGGTGCATATTCTTGCTCTGGTTCTGTTTTGGAAAACGCATCACTGATACTTTGATATAACTGCTTCAGGGTTTTATTCAGACATTTGATTAAGACCTTTATATATCATTGAATGGGCTTTGTACTCATATGTCTTTAAGACTCAAAATAACGGAGCAGACTAGGAGAGCCTCTTACTTCTGTTACTTCAGAAGGCTTGGCATCCTTCATAGTGATGCTCCAAAAAAGAGAAAACATGATAGTGATAAGTTCTGGTTTGATTTAAGTGTTTGGGGAGAAAAAATATTAGGATATAACAAAAAAAAAAAACCCACAAAAAACAGCAGGAGAAAAAACGAAAAATGTCTTAGAATAGATAGAGATCTTCTAACCGTGCCACTAATTGATGTATTGCTTATCTCTGCATGCTGCAGTCTGTGTAAATGGCGTTTACAACAAGCACATGGAGCTTATGGTGTTCACTGGAGGAATTAAAGGAGATACCATGATACTGAAAATTTCAGCCTTATGTTAGTAATTTAAGTTGTCATTAACATCTAAAATCAATCAGGTAAAATGTTTTATAAGATGATGCTGAAAATATAAAGGATTGTTTTAGAATAAAAGTCACCTTGGACTTAAAATACTGTAATTTTAACATACAGCATAAAAAGCTCTGGACTACTGGAATGCTTATCCAAATTTCTCTGAAGTTGAAGTTATTGATCCTGAGTGTGCAGCCTACACAGGTTACATGTGGATGGCACAGCCCAATTTTTAACCTATGTTTTAACCTGTGTTAAATTTTCAGTCTGCATTGGTACTAAAAGGAGCCATATAACATGTGGGAATGTAAGAAGCCTACACCAAGGGAACAGAACAGAGGTGGTAAAGTATCCATATCTGCACTGAGCTCCATGTGTGCTGTGCCCTTCAAGAACGCAACCCGCATTCCTCAAAAGAGGATGTGTAAAGCATCTTTTTTTTTTCCCAGAGAAATGCCGCATGCAGTTTCACTACAAGGCTGAGACACTAATTAGGATCTGCAGTTTCAAAACAAACTCTTCCATGAAATATTTCTCTTCTTTCTCTATAGTCCAAGCTTGCAAACAAAGAGGATTTTCTGGCTTCTCACCAATAAAAAGCTAATTGTACACAGCTTGATAATGTCTGCCAATAATCTGATCAGCTGATTCCTAGTTCCCGGACAACCTTAATGGGATGAAAAGGGAATATCAGAATGGCAGTACAACTTTCCAGCCAGTGGCTCTCATTTATTCCTCTCCAGGTACCAAAAAGGACTAAATATGCCCGTATGTTTCTCCTTGCAGGGAAACGCGTGGAAAATTAAAATCCAAACTGTATGACAGGTTGCCTCTCTCTGTAGGGAGGGATTAATGCTAAATGAGGTGTGGATCCACAAATGTTTGGACAGCCCAAAGAGAGTCACCTCTTCCAAGCCGCCTTCCCCTTCTTCCCATTCTGCCTCCTTGCCCATGACTTTGTCCTGGTACATAGCATGGTATCCTTCAGTTCTCTGCTGCTCTTGCATCCTTCATACCTCTTCCAGAAGAAAGACCCTGACTTCGCAGTTCCAATTAGCTTTTCTGGGAGAGACAGACAGTAGTAGTGACTGAAGTATGCTGATGCTTCCACCATCATGCATGTTAGGAGGCATCTAGCAGTTCTCAAAGGAGCTGCTGAGCCCCTGTGTCAGGCTTTGTGTGGCTGGCAGCCCACCCTAGGACTCTGCCTATTGCCATCCCTTGGAGTGCACAGGGCTGATAACAAGGAGATAAGTAACAGCTAATGTGAGCTGTCAAAACAAATCAGTTTAACTTCAGTCTGTGATAGGGTGATCAATCTTGAAGATAAAGGAGAAACAGTAGATGTTACGTATCTTGGCTTTTACACTAGTCAAATGACAAACTCTAGTGACATTTTCTTAAGCAAATTTAAGAACAGTCTAAATGAATAGACTTAACTCTGTTAACAAACTGAAAGACAATACTAAGTAGGGTTCTGCACTGATCTGTCCTAGGCCCCGTGATTTTTGGTATTTGTCAATAAAGACCTAAATGACAGACTGCCTCATCAATTTGCAGATAACATCAAGATGTGAGGAGCTGGTGTATGTTGGAAGACAGGGGTAGAATTCCAAAGGATCTCCACAAACTGGTGGTGTCCTGATTAAAACGGGATGCAGTTTGACAGGGGGAAGTGACATGTCTGGGACATCTTACTAATACCCTTGAACCATGCATGGGTATGGATAGAAGACTCTTGAATTGCTGTTCAGCTCTGCAGTCCCATTATTGATAGTCCTGTTAACAGAGCATGAATGGTCCCCAGTTCTCCTTGATGGCTGCCGTTTAGTGCTAATTCCTATCAGAAGGTCCTGCTGGAAGATGTCAAAGCAACATCCTAGCCAGACATGTGAGTATGTAAGCACTTAAGTAAGAGCAGGCATGAATGATTTCTGCCTTTGCTGTGTGTTTATGTTCCCATATTTCAGACTTCTCTAATTTTCAAGAGCACAGTCCTTTAAAAGTGTTTGTGATTCTTAAGCTACTTTAAGGCAAGCCCATGGTGATTTATGCTTCTTTTTTTGTCACAAATCCAGTGATATAATACTGGAGTTTTCTTTCAAAGGGCCAAAGCTTTGAGAAGCAAGGAGTTTCAGCAAACTTTTCACCTGATCCTCATACCTTCTGTTTTGAAAGAGTATTTTGACGTACTGGTTCCTGTAGCTACTGGGCCTTCAAATCAAAACCAGAAACTTACTGAAAATTCTTAGCTTTGGTAATATTAAAGAAGTAATTAAAACCTAGATGTCAAGCAAACAAGAATTGTTTTCTGAAGCCAAAATCTGCGCCCATGTGTGTACAGCAAATCTTTATTCTACCAAAATAAAGAGCTTAAGGTGGAGATGATCTTCATATTGCATCTTCTAATCTCCATGCCTTTGATTTTCCCAGCCAGGAGAGGTAGGAGCAAAGTCCTAGCAAAGCACTGGTAGAGCAAGAACTTCAGTCAGCTTTTAACTACTAGATCATTTTGATTCTATAATATCCATAAATACTAGCTCTTCCTGCAGCCATGTGAGAAGAGATGGAAGCCTGTTCTGTTTATTTTTGCTAAGGCTGTTACTGTTGGTCTGCTAGGTTAAATCCCCTGGAAGTTTCCTCCTCTCTGACTTTATATTTATCTAGTAATCTTTGACCTGTCTTTATCTTTTAAAATCAGTACTCATCTAGTACAGTTCAGTCCCGTCAATATGACTTTAGATATGTTTGGCCTTCAGATCTACTGTTCCAGTTGCTATTTATTCCACCACCCCTTCCTTGCTGTTTGCCTTTGTTCACCTTTGTGTTGCTTTACTTTCTCACTGTGGCACCTTCTCTACATTGTACCCTTTCCTCCTCTGGCCTCCTGTTGCTATTGACACCCACTGGAGGAATCTGGTCTCCTGAGTCGTTTTCACAAGGAAAAAGTACACAGAATTTTATCAGAGATCAGCAACATCAGATGTTGACAACCATCTGGTAACTGCCTGCAGTTTAACAGCGGCCCAACTCTAACAAGTGCCATCAAATATTTTATGATTCCTTCCAGAGTATACTACACCATGAAATTAAGGTCTTCATGGAATGATGGGGTTTTTTTTAAGACCCATCTGAGACAAGGAGGGGATTTCTGTTAGTAGGAAGACGCTTTGGAGGAAGTGATGGATTTCAAGCTGCCTTCTCTACTGAAGGGTAAAGCATCCTTTGCTCACAGCGGTTCGAACAACTGACAGAAGCACTGTGAAATGCAGCTGGAACAGCTTGAAGGCTCTCAAATGAAGTCACTTACAGTTGTGCATACCATGACTGCCTCAAGCGTGGCTTACTGCAGCATGTTCAATTTGGGATGAAAGCTAACGCTTTATCCTGTACCACAAACAGGGCAGGATGACGTGGCTGCGTAACATCTGTGTGCTGTGCCCTGTGGTGGCTCACAGTTCACCTCCCAGGACACGTGAAAGAGCTGACAATTGCAGAGTCCGCAAAGGGGTGGAGAGCAGTCGGTCTCTGGGGCCACCTCCCTGTGTTCTCGTGCCATGTATAATTGATAGGGACTGAAAATGCTTTTGTTTTTTCCTTGAGCTCTCCCTAGCTGAAAAGACTCATCTGGCAAGATGGAGAGGTCAAATGGGGAGGAACATTTGCTTCATTAAAATAATAACCCATGCACATGTTCTGTCCAGGTCCAGTGTAGCTCAAAGCCTTGCCATTTAATGATGTTTTGAAACAGAGAGAAACCTTTACGGCCTCTGTGGGTGGGACGGAGAGGAGAACAACTGACAGAATCAAAGAGGCTGAGGATGCCCGAGTCAACTGTTTTCTAACTAATTGCAGAGAGGTAGGTATAAAACAAAGCTCTTGAAACCTTATTTTCCTTAAAAAGCACTAAAACTTACACAGAAGCATAGTTTCTCAGCAGGAAAGCCAACTAACCCTGGCTGTGTCAGGCTGTGTCACCTGGCTGTGCTTTCACAGGTGGTGTAAAGTAAGCTTAAGTGTCACCCTTTCGTGTAGTCGGGCCTCTAGTGTCCTTGCCTCTTCCCTGCTCTCCATTTATACCATACAAACTTAGTACCATCGAGGCATCTGTCCCTCCACCAAATCTAGCTGGCCAACAGGTTTGAAAGTTATTAAGAGAGGACTGACAGGCAGACCACAGAAAACGTACTTGATTATGACTCATTTCCTTTGGAAATCAGGCTGAAAACGAGTAAACTACAGACCTGAGTATGTTATTTGCTTGAGAAAGTCAGAGTTTCAAGTGTGCAGGAGCATGTAAATCAGCCCTCTAATAATATGTCTTCTCTTTAATATAAACTGTGGCAAAGTGCTCCAGGTGAAGATCTCAGATCATCCCCAAACCCTGCATAAACCACGTCTGTGCAATGCATTGCTGGCAGCGGAGGAACGAGGCAGGAGTGCGTGTCTGATTTGGAGCATGTGGAGGGTAACTTCCACCCCAAGTACGGAGCTTGTTTTCAGGCACTGGGAACACCCAAATCATTGTACTGGATCAGGCCAGTAAGACAATTCTCTGTCTTGACTGTGCCTTTTCGGTTAAGCTAGGGGAGATGGAGATATAGTGTAAGAATTATGTGGTAGCTAAAGAAGCTGAAATGGGTTCTGCTGATGAGCATATTGGTCTGCAATTAGAGATCACTAGCAGAATACCTCAGGAATTAATTTCAGAATTGAGCTTGTTTAGTGTTTTTGTTAATGCCCTGATGTAAAAGTGCCCTACTGACAGCATTGAAGTTGGAAGGTACTGTTAAAACGGATGAGGATGACAACGTCGCATAAAAAGAACTACATGACCCAGTGGACAGCAGTAAATCTGTTTGGGATGGAAGTCGATAATATAAAATTTAAGACCACGCTCTTTGGGAGTATTAGGAATTTCTGGTAGAATTTGTGAGCTCATGAGCTGGAAACAACCAAAGAGGAAAAGGATGTGAATGTGCTGGCTGATCACAGGATGACTGAGTCATTTATGTGACATGGCCACGGACAGGGAAATGAAAATCTCAGCGCAGTTTATTCATAAATCCAAACCAGTTAGCAGTGGTTCTCAAGCATGAAAATGTAATATTTGATTTACAGTTTTTATCCTATTTAATACAGCACTGAGTGTTCTGATTAGTTATGTGTCTAAGCCTTCTTTTCTAACCTTATTAGGTTCTTTAACTCCATGATACCTTCTGGCACTGTACTCCAAGTTAATCAGCCCTGAGTTTTAAAAATTATTTTGTATTAATCTATTAATTTAATTTACTCCCCTACCCCATAAGCAAAGCTCCTGAGCTGCCTCAGTTTGAGTTCCATCACAGTAGTTAGAGAATGTATAAAGGAAAATGAATATATTTTCTTTGTACTTCTATATAGGTGAGGATCTTATGCTGCTCTGGTTTCCTTGCAACTTGAAGGCACTACTGTGTCTTAAGCAATTAATCACTGCAAAGCATTTAAGAGGATAGTAATCTAGGATTTGTATTATGATAGCATTAAAAAAATATGGTGACTGAAGAAGTTGAAGCTTAACTTTGCACCAGACTGTTTGATGAGAGAATCATTGCTACAGACATGGGGCAGAGATTCTGATTTCATTCTTCTTGAAGCATTAGGCAAGAAAAAAGGTGCCTTTGCAGAGCAATGGCTAGGGCTGACTTATGATGGTTTTCCAGAGCCTCATAACAGGCTCCTTCCCTCATCATTCTGCTTCTGCAAGATCAGCTGGGTGGGGTGATGACCTCCCCAGGCAGGTCCTGTTCGGGGGAGGCTACGGCCATTCCGTGGGGCGTGTTTATTCTCTGAAAGAGTGGATGAAACACAAATCTTTGTGCCCTCTTCCTCTCTGGGAGCAGGAGTGGAGCACGGGAATGTGAATTCTCACAGCTTCTTCCCTGCAATTGGTTGAATGATTGTTCTTTATATCATAAAGATGCTTTTCATATCAGGGTGAATTTGTGGATTAGATGGTGACTGTAGGGATAGCACAGCACACCGGAGGTAGATTTTTGTTAGTCACATCAGCCCAGGAACAGCCAAAGGAAGCGCTAAAGGTCTGACATAAATTTTCAAGTCCCAGACACTTCCTCTGCTTTTAATTTGCTTCCAGGAGTAAATTTCCTCTCCCACACACCACACTGGGGAATGTGCAGGGCAAAGATACCCCACTGCTTGTTTTGTATTCTCCCCTCCATCTGCTTCAGATAGCAGTAAACAGCTCTGTTGCCTGGAGTCAAGAGCTAAGTCTTTCAAGTTGGAAAAGACCTAAGATAAGCAGCATCCAACTTGGCTGATCTGAAATCAGTCTTTGCATGTTAGGTGAAGCTTTACAGACGCATCAGACAGGTAGCAAATTTCCACCACTGTCTGATTAGGTTCTACCAAGAGGGCCCTGAAACCTCTTGCTTTACAGAATAAGGTGGCTTATAGAAAGGTAGATACCTCACTGGAGTTTCTTCAGGTAGGAAATGAGCTGTTTAGATGTCCCTGATGTGGCCAGGCCAGAGTAACACCAGAGGCATGAAAACTGACAGTTGTAATCAGAGCATCACAGGAGCTTTGGAATCAAAATTGGAGGAACGCTAGTTTGGTGGCTCTTTGCTGGCTGACCCAGCTGCTCCTTTCCAGCAGCTCCCAGGCAACCAGATCGAGGGCCAGATTAGCAGAGTTTTGCTGCCTGCCACTCTGATATGAAAGGAGTTGCTGCTGCCACCCACGCAGAACAATCTACATGACAGCCCCCTAAACTGGCAGCAAGGAAATGCAATGGGCAGTGCTTCTACTAAAGAAAGAAGGGAATCCTGAGCAGCAGCTAGAAAAGTATTTGCGTTAGTAGGGCAGGGATCTGGCTTGTCAAATGTGGATGTATCAGAGAAGGAAAAGTGCTGTAGCATTGCGACCAACGATCAGTGCCCTGCATCCTGAAAGGCTTACGCAGCAACCTAAGGATGGTTGTTCTCTCCACCTAGGGACACGTACAGAGTCGCAGTTCCTGTCTTGTTTATGGTACATAGAGTGAACAGGACTGAGATGGCATGATAAAGTCAGGAGCTTGGGACACAGGACTTGTCAGGTAATTCTAGTGGGAGGCGTCCCTGCCTATGGCAGGGGGGTTGGAACTCAATGATCTTCAAGGTCCCTTCCAACCTAAACCATTCTATGATTCTATGAATTCTGGGCTCTTTGGCAAGCAGATCCCCATCTGCTAGTGTTGCAAACAGCACGAGACTGCTTTTTCCCCTGACTTCTGTTGAGAGGCTGATGCAGAACCATTCTGGGGTGGTGATTTACACAGCCTAGGGCTTTAAAGATGAGGATATGCTGCTGTGACAGGCAAAGCTGTGATCATGGCTACACAGGACAGGCATGTGTGAAAATTCATGACCCCAATCAGAAGAGTTCGTAATCTATAAAGATGAATGACAAAGGGTGTGAAGATATGGGATACAGTCACATGCTTGCATAGTACACACTGTTCTGGAGAGGTGCTCCTCCTTGTTACACATAAATAGGTAACCAGAACCAAATGATGGGCTTCCTGTAGGTGTCATAGCAGAGACAGGCCTTGAGGAGAGCCACGAAGGGAGAGAAGGTCCAGCCTGAACTAATACACCGCAGGTAAAATCAGCTCAAAAGAACCTGGTGCACCAAGCTGCTGCGGGGCAGAGTATGAGCACAAAGGGGATGAGAGGACCTCACTGTCAGAACAGAGATGGGGGCAGCCTGGAAAGGGACAAAGCTTTGTCTGGGAGGTAAAAAAGTTTGACTCAGCTGCACTGCAACTGGGAAAGTGAGTAGAGGAATTCAAAGGGGGAAAGGCACAGACTGCGTAAGCAGCCCTGAGTCCTGAGCTGAGAAACGTGATGGGAGAACTGGGTACACAGGACAAAGCCAAGGAGAAGCAGATGGTGCTCTCCAGCCTATGAGCCTCAGGGTGATGGCATGTCAAGAATTTTGGAGACTGGGGAGAACGGAGTGGATTTTGAAGTAAAGACGATGACATTAGCTATTGCCTATGGATAGTAACAGATGAGCTCTGGCACGTCAAGCTATGACAGCTAAAGATCATTGCTCCCAGCTGTCGCTTCTGCCATGGGTTATCACAGACAGAAAACGTGACTGTGCCTAATTCATCTCCATGAATTGTCTTAGTATTGTTTCTAGCAGTGTCCTAAACTCCAAATAGCTATACTGAGACCGACTGTCCACCCCAACCCCACTTTCAATGGTTGCCAAAGCCTAGGCAAGCATGTAAGAACAGGGCAAGCTAGTGTCCTACCACCACCTTCCCGCCTCACACAAGCGAGTGTGCCCCAGCTGAAGCTACCTTCAGCACTCCCAGCAAAGCTTACAGAAACCGCGCTGACTCCACAACCTTTGTCAAAGAGAACAGAATAGTAATGCTCCACACCACCACAAGATTTACCTGCATTCATCGATCAGTGTCCGAAGCTTACTGTTTCCCATCCAAGACACAGTGTAGGAACGAGCAAAAATTCCTGAGAAGCCATTAGTCACAACTTTCTAGTTAATGATAGTTAATATTGACTCTTTTCCAAAGCATTTTTAACCCTCAGTATTAGTCACTGGCATGGTGGTCTGAATAAGATGAAAACAAAATTAATAAACAGTTGTCTTCCTTCTGTATCAGTTTTTCATCCACAAAGTGAGAGAACAAAGAAGAAAATAAATAGCCAGTAAATTTTCTCAAAACTTCATTTGTATTTTCTCCCTTTCTTCATTTAGTTTCCTTGGTTTCATAGTCCTTTGCATGTTATTTTCTGTGAGATGGCACAATGTCAAGAAGAAACTGAGACCTGGCAACATTTAGACCTCCCCTTTTATTTATACCATTAACTTTTATTGGTGATTTCCTCACAGCAACCTCCTTTATCGGATGTGCATTAGAGCTCCTCCTAAAATCCAAATGTGAAAATTTCTGATGAGCCTCCGTTCTTGGAGCATCAGTTGCACTGCTCAGAGGACACTGATGAGGAAGTGGGAATGTGCTGCTGAAATGATAAGCACTTCTAGGAGAAAGGCTGGAGAAACAGGTCTGGAGTTGGGTTAGAAATTTCTGGGTCTGAGCCTAAGTGAACAGGAGGAAGAGAAGGATGCTCCACC
>NW_009646445.1:778281-783935 GCF_000708025.1 Charadrius vociferus | reverse complement strand
GAGGTGTCCCAGCTCCCAGAAAAGGAGGTAACCATGGAGCTCATGGGTGTATTTAGCAATAGACTGGGAACCAGCTTTGATTTTGACGCTAAGTTTTATTGAACCAGCTGAACCATCTTCAGCACAGCACTGATGGAAACCTGTGGAGGTGGAAGAGGCTGTGACTCAGTGTGGGACGTTTGCTGGAGGAAACTCCAGGACAGCATTTCAGAAGAGGATGGAGTAAAGCTGGCAGGACGTGCTACTACAGAACTCTCAGAAAACATACCAGTGTTCTCAAGGTGGAGAACAACCAGTACTCTTTAGGTAAACAAATTAACCACCACTCTCTTCTTGAGGAAACTTTCTGATTTTTGGTATCTCCTGCTTCATCTCCCATGGTGAGCTGTAGCTCAACTTGGATGGATCTCAGCTCACCAAGACTGTAGGTCCTTGCTTGGGGCAGTCTGGCAAGGAGCTCTATACCTTCCCAATAATCTCGAGTTCAGGCAGATGGTGACAAGGTCATCTGGGACAGGCTTCTCCTCATGCAAAGGGAAATAAACATGCGGTAGAAGTTGCTGCAAAAAAACTCCACCAGAGCCCCACGTTTTGAAAAGGGTTGGGAAGAATAGTGACATATATAGAGGAAAATGCATCTCCTGCCTCAGCAAGAGAAATGCTGTCAGACATGTGTCACTTAAACCAAGTTTGGAGGCAGCTTGCCATCCTTTCTCTTCTTCCCTCCCGCCTCCCCCAGCATCTGGATGTATTTCTATCCCATCCTCTCAACGCACAAGAAACTCCTCCCTGCACAAGGAAAATTTTGTCCTCCAAAATAAAAGGCTGTAGGTAAATGCAGAGTCTTTCTAAAGAGTAATTCATGACAATGGCTTCAAATTCCACTTCTTTCTTAAATACGTCAGGGTTCAGGCCTATTACTAAAAAACCCTACACATAGTCATCTGTGTTTATCCTCTGCTGCTGTTGCACCTACCTTTAAAACAAGATATTCCCCTGCGCTCTGGCTGGGTACACATATCTAAACCAAGAGTGTCAGGAAACTCCTACCTCAACCAGTGAAAGTGCAGACCACATCCTGCTCTCTTTGCTGTTGTCTCTCTTTCCCATTGCGTGGCATCCTTACAGAGGGTGGTTTTTGTTGATGCAGCACATAAAAAAAGCTTTGCATCAAGCAACAATCCAAGGCTGCTTTAACACCCACAGCACCATGTGTCCTGGTAGAGTCTGTACTTGTTAACGGCTATATACCGGGATGGGATTTTAGCAGAGACTCCTTGTGAGGAGTCCTAGTGGGTGGTCAGTGGAGACAAGTTTTACCAGCTTTTCTCATGTTTTAGTTGTATTTTCACTTGGATTAAGTATTGTATGTATTTTTACTTGGATTTCTCAGCGGGACTACTCATCAGTGTCTGTGCAACTGGTGACGGTTGGGAGTCGTACCCACAGCCCGGTCTGGAGCCCGAGGGTCCTAGGAGGTTCCTACACTGCTGGAAGTGCCATGTTTTGTGGGACTGTCGCTATGACCTTCGCATAGTCATGAGTGGTACTGGTGCACGGTTCTGCCAGTGTAGGACGCCAAACCTCATTATCCAGGCTGAGATGTATCTTGGGTGGCCACATTTTGTAATACTCTGTGCAGGTATGTGTGTCCTCCTGCCCAGACTCCTTTACTAAACTAAACATATTTAGACAGGTATATAAATGCATTACACCTAATTAATATTCATGTAATTAACAAAGCCTTTCTGTCCTCCCAAGAAGTCATAAACACAGATGGACAAACTGAAGTTCAAAGAATGAAAAGATTTGGTGACGATAATAGAAGTGATTAGTGCAGAGAGGGAGGACTAGAAACCCAGATCCCCCAGTGTCACTCCTCGTCCCCGGTTCTCTCTCTGGTTCCGTTTCTCCTGCCAGGATTAGCTCCAGCATTTCTGCGTGCTTAGGAAAACCAACAAAGGTTTGTTTATCGCACTGCAACATTCCCTCACCAGAACAGCTTAAAACTATGCTTACCCTTAGCATTTTGCTGCTTTGGAAAGACTAGGACTTGTTTCTTCTCTGCAGAGCAGACATAGCCCTTTTGACCCTGTAAACTTTTAGGTGGTAATGCTGGAATACAATGATCATTGCATTTAATGACAGTAACGGTTGCATTTGTAGTAGGTAAATGGTCCCTACCTGCATGCAGTACACAAAGCATATAAGCTTCTTCTAGATCAAAGATGTTACAGGAGTGGAAAGGAGACTGAGACCTGAGGGATATTTGGCCAGTTTGCTTTTCCGCAGGCATTCTTCATACATTCAGCTTTTTTGTAAAAGAACACAAACCACTGACTTGGGGGAAACTCAGCTGAATGCCTCATCAGGATGAGATTGTGGTCCCTGTTCTTCATTTTTCAACAGGGCTGAGAGAGGCAAAAAGAGGTCAAGTGACTTCCTCAAGGTCAGAGCCCGTCAGTGAGTCATAAAGGACGGACTGTTTGCCTTACAGCCCTGCATTCATTCCGTGGGGCTCTCTGCTGTTGGGAGGCTTCTTCTTTGCCTACTCTAGCAATTTCTGGGAGCCTCGACCATGCTGCTGCTCTTGCATCTGGTGACATTTATCAAAGAAGAGACTTGTGGTGAAAGAAAGGGGTATTGGCAGGTCCGTGGAAGAACCGGATTTGGCAGATGTGAGGGGGGGTCTCTTTAAGGCAAAACTTTTGGAGCTATAACCGAAGCCCAGCTCGTAGCTTAGTGAAAGAAACGTGAGCAACACAGCCAATGACAAGTGGTGAAAATCCTAGCCCGATTTAAGATACCAAAAAAAAAAACAAACCCACAAGAATTTTAAACCCAGCAGATTTGGGACCCTTTGAAACAGGCTAAATAGTTGAGGTTGTGGGGGTGCCACACAGCTCCGCAACAGGGAACTTTAGAAAACACACCTAATATTGTGGGGCTCTGATTAAATACAAGAGTTGCCCCCCCCACCTCGCAGTATGAGAATTGCCTGTTGAAGGTGCTCTGCAAAAAAAGCGGAGCTAAACAAGAATCTGCGTGCACATTTGTGCCTAAATTTACATTCTGCAAGGCAATACAGGCACTGACAGCAGTGTACTGTTTGCCCACATGTTCTTACTCATGTAATCAGTCAGATTTAAAAAAAAACAACAACCAACCCCAGCCTTCACCCATGAGATTGCCCCAAATCCCCTTTGGGCGTATATTTCTCACCTGCTTATTTAGCTAAGTGCATATTTATCTATAGTTGATGCTCTCTCCTGACTGGTCTGCTGCATCTAAACAAGTAATTGTGTGTGTGTGTGCATCTATATTTGTGATGCAAAGCATCTCTGACAGGTGGATGTGTGGTGGCTACATGAAAAATGACAGCGCAAAAGCAAGGTGGGCTTCTTAAATGCTAAGCTTAGAGAGTACGCGGAGGTGCTAAAAGAACTTGATAATAAGGACACTCAGATGACAGCTGCTAATGCTACTGGGTATACATCAGAGCTAAGTGAAAAACTGCCGTCTCTAGAATTAAGATGTACTGCTGTTATGCTCTCTGCACTATGCAGATTTATTTATCTTAAAAACAGCCCTAGGCACCCATACAGTGCTCAGAAGCAAAACTCCCTGCATCTCCTCTGCTCCCCATGTCGAGTAACGCTGACTTCAACAGTATGCGCTGGTGCCTCTGCTGGAGCTCACTGTGTAAAGAAACCGGTGGCTTCTGCTGCACCACACTTAGAAAATAAAGTCCCACTGCTGCACCTCTTCAAGTTGCTATTAGAAAGGTATACTAATTATCACGATAGTTCTGGGGAAAGTCCCTCCCCCGTCTTCCCTTCAGACATGAATTCAAAGATCCTCCTGCTAGAACGGGAGCTCTGGGACTGGGCTAGGAGTAGCAACACTGCAATTCCAGTTTAACTGCACACTCCCCTCTCCAACAGACACGGCATTTCTCTAAAATTGCTTGCAGACAGCCCAGCAGACACACACGAAGCTATGCATTTCCGAGACAAATGCTGCTCTTCGCGTGCCATCTACTGAAAACACGTGACAACCGGCTGTGCAAAATGACACCTTGACCTGCTGTGAGGTTATCCCAGGAAAAGCACTGCTTGCCACTCCAGGGTTAATTATACTTGTCTCCTCCTGTGTTCACACTGGTTAAATTTAGGAAAAAATCTGTTCAAATCTAGGTTAAAGATGGAGCACATTTCTCACACTGATTGCTACTGCTGACAAGATCAAATACAACCAACAGTGAAAAAAAATCCCCGCAAAAATGCAAAACAGTAAATAAATGAGCTGGACAATGGCCGTTGGGCAGGACAACTCCGTCAGCAGGAGCGGACACATTTCTAGCAAGTGGAACTTGTGCATTCAGCAGAAAGTGCCACAGAAGCAAATCCCATCCCTCCCTCCCACTCCATTTACCTTCTACCTACCACGTCTAATTTGTATCTAGCAGAGATATTTCCTGTGAGTACTTTTTCAAGCCCAGGAACTCGCCAAGCTATATTGTTCAGAGGATTATGGGCTCTTTGTATAACCCTGCCAATCTCAATGATCCTCGCCAAATACAATGGGTTTTAATAAACCTGTGAACGGAAATTTGGAGAGAGACAAAATTACAGCTGTGCAATTATGATATCACTCTGGAATCTAACCTGCCTCCCCTTCTATGCGATTTCAACAGGCTTTTGAAGCAAGAGTATTTGAAAATATGATTAAAGGGGGCTAAATTGTGCCCCCAATTACATCCGCAAAGGCATATCGAGTATAACAGATTGGCATGGCTTTAAGACAAGAGAAGATTCTGGCTTGGTGTTTCAAACCATTTGCTTTATTCTGCATCTCTTTTAGCACTAGACAACAGGAAACAAAGCTAACCAACTCTGTCTAGAAAGCCAAAAGCCAAGTGATGGTGACAGCTGACATACTAAGGTCCTGATTTTTGCCATTTCCCCCCCAAGAATATAAAGGCTTCATCCTTCGGAAAACAGCAGAGCTTTATTAGTGTTGTCATTTTGTGCACCTTGTTTGGGTTATGAACACTCACTTCCCTGTATGTACAAGTTTTTTTGTTTTAGAGATGCTTTCAGGCTTGGAAAGAAAAAAATCCACGCGCTGCTAGGGACCAAAAATAACCTCTGATCCTGCAGTTCTTGCTTGGGTAAAGCTCCTTGAAGTCAACAGGAGTTCTGTCTCTGGAAGGACTTCAGAATTCGACTACAAAGTAGTTAAACCCCCCACCCCTCCCCTCCATCTTCCTGCAGCACTTCCAAACAGATGGCAGGGAGCAAAGGGAGCGATGATCAAATGTCTACTGACCACAGTGGCGACGGGCAGCTAGCGAAAAGCCAGTACTAGATTTGCTTTCAACTTTCACTGCTAAGAGGCCAAAAAAATTCTTTTTATATCTCGTACTATTTGGAGCTATAGCAGCAGCGCCCAAACCCTTCCCCTTCCTTACATCAAACGCGGTGGAAGGAGTCTCTCTCTCTCTCTCTCTGTAATACTGTTAATTACAGGCACCAGAACTGGAGCTGTGGTGAAGGGACTGAAGGGCACCTCGGGCTGAGGGAAAAACGCAGCATCCGCAACCTCGGCCGGTTCGCCAGCCACGTATTGCTCTTAAGTCTGAGCATCCCACG
>NW_009646445.1:759942-777263 GCF_000708025.1 Charadrius vociferus | reverse complement strand
GATGCCCGGGCTCCGCTCTTTGCTCTCCGCGCCGGGCCGGCGAGGGGCGACTGCGTGCTCGGCCCCTCTGCTCCCCAAACCGGTCGTCCCCACAGACGGGGCTCCCTCCAGCCCCCCGTAGCCGAGTCCCTTCCCCTCCCTGCGCCTTCCCCTCCTGCACCTTAGGGTCTCAGGCTGGCACCCCATCTCCCTCTCCTCCTTTCCCCTCCTCACCCCAATTTCCCTTCGCCCTCGCCTCTCCCGGATCCCGCCAGTGGCCACCCACTACCTCCACCTGCTCACGGACCCTCAAGAGGTGTTTTGGTGTCTGTACTCCGTGTCGCTGGGCAAACAAGCACCAGGCAAACAAGCCTGCTGCGTCCTCTGCATCAGGACAGCAAAAGGGAAGGCCCGGCAACCGCCCTGCCACCAGCCACTCGGGGACTTTGATTTTCCTAAATCAGGTTTTCCCGTGTGTTGTTGAAAAACGGGTCAATGCTCACTGATGCCCAGGTTTGGGGGTACCAGCCGGGAGTGGCTCTCCTCTTGCAGACAAACAGCAGAAGAACTGCTGTCAGCACCAGGCTTTGTTCTGTTAGGCCAAACACCATGTCTGCAGTGTGTATTAGAGCAGTTTGACGTATTTTGGGTGCATTGTTGCGCCAAGATATTTTGTAGGTTGTACCTCATGCTTAAAAATTAAAGGATGGATGAAAATATAGAGAGATTTCTTTTTCTCAGTAACATTTTGGGCGGTGTCTTTTCATTACCCATGTAACTTTTACATGGTAAAGCTGCAGCTGTGGTACAATATGTTCAGTCTTCTCTCTGCAACCGGGAGGACATTTTAAAACGGAGACTTGAGTTTCTCTTTGAGATATGTCCAGCCTAGTGTGATGGCATGTGGTGGTGCAGTGCTGGGCAAACTGGGATAGCTGTGCAGCGCAGCTCTATGTAAAGGTGTTAATGCAGGTCTAAAACTGGTGCCTGGGTAACTCCTTGTTAGCAGGGCTAATGAGTTGGGCTTTATGCATCGGTAATGTGAGTCTGTTGCTGGTAGGTTTATGGACCTTGCTGAGGTAGTGGTCACAGTGTGGCACAGACATACATCTACTCACTTGAATCCAAGAGCCAGAGCCTCAAGGAAAAGCAAATAGCATCATAACTGTGATAAAAGTATAATTTTGAAAATACTTGTATGGGAGAAATTAGAGCTAAGATATTCAGCAATGATTACAGGATTTCAAATGCTTTGATTTCCAGGTGCCCCACTAGACACATCGTCACACAATCTTACTTTATGAAAATGGATGCTCAGCATTTTCAGGTACCTCACGCCAAGAATAAGATAAATTACTTACAAATCTTTCTCAAAGTATGCGTGATCTAGAATCACGAAAGCCTGCAGTGCAGGTGTGGTGGGTATTAGTCACAGTAGCTGGAGTGGAATTGATGTGTGGAACTTAAAAATTAAGGAAGAAAAATTCCTGCTGTTTTTTTTTCCTGCTGGGTCATTTCTTAATCTGTCTGTTAGTCATATTGGACAAAGTAAGTGTAAGTAACTTCAGAGGTTTCATCGTACTGGTATTGATTGCTGTTCAGGAGAAGTCACAAGGAAAATGTATGTCTCTGGTGCTGGAACGCTGACTTTGCCAGAGGAAAGGAGATTGCCACAGAGGTTTAATGCCTCAGATCTGAGCAGCTGCAGAAATAGTCGAAGAAGGGACTGTTTTCTTGGAGGGTGGTGGGGCAAAGTGACATTGGGAGTTGATGTTGCTTCCCTCTTTCAGAGTTTGCCTGAGCCCATAGACATACATGGTATAGGGGGAACTGAGACATGGGTGACTTTTCCTTCTCTTCCCTCTCTGTGCCTTAAGGAAGTCTCTGAGATTTCTTCCTTTGGTTACTGGTCAACAGTGGATGCCTGAAACAAGCTATGCAACGCTGCAGTTTTCTTACAGTGGTCACTGCCAAACTGGGTGCAGTTATGGTCAGAGAAAGTCCCAAAATATTGAAAGACCTGGGTGCTCCTCACAGTATGAACTATACTGAATATACCAGACTGTGGCTCAGTCCTGAATATTGCCTAAGCACCCCAGTGAGTTTTCCATCTTGTAGTTCTTCCAGAAATGTCCAAGCTCTCTTCCTAACAGATTGCTGGTGAATATGAAGAGGAATGTCACAACTGTGTAAATCCCAAAATAGACCATAACAGAAGTGTCTGAATGATTGCTGTTTGTTGGCCAACTTAGACTCTATGTTGATACCAAACAGTATCCCTCAGCTGAGAGCTGGATCTCTCAGCCAGCCAATTTAAAGCTGCCGTAAGATTTGTGCAGGACGACTGGCAAAGGTGCTAAAATATTTAGGAAACATCACAACCTCAGCTGTAGGGTCACCACATTGACCATTCTTGCAAGGGACTGCTTTTGTTTGTTTCTTTTTCAGGGGAAACATGGTGCTTGAGGGAAAACATGAGAAGCTATCACCTTTCCGAGTCAGACAAGATCTGTACTTGAGAGATACCTCACATTTCATTTAACATACGAGGTGATGTCCAGATCTAGATTTCAGCTGCCCAGGGCCCACTAGACTCCCCTTACAGCCTTGCAGATGATCAACACCTCTAATGATACCCAGCTTGAAAACATGACAGGAACCTGAAGGCATCAGAAAGAGTATGTTTATATACTATATAGATACATTAGATTTTGAAGTAAGGCATATATTCAGATAAAATGAAGCCAGTTTGCTGTCGTTATCTGTATACCGTGAGATGAGGTCATGATATTGTTCAGTATTAGCTGTCCTGCCTGTCTTTTGTCAAACTGGTGAGGTTTTTTTTGTCCGTAGAAGCAGAATGTACTTATCTGTCTCATTCCATAATAGATGGGGTGTGCCTGTCTGTCTGGATGCCCCTAGGTACCGTGAGTGTCTAAAACTGCCTGGGTGTGCCTGTCTCTCCTCCTCCACACTGAGATTTCCTTAGCACGTTCCAAAAGTGTACACTTGCATTGCTCAATTATTATTATTATTATTATGCGGCGGTCACATGCTTCAGAGGGTTATTTTAGGATCTGTGACTCACTAAACTGTAATTTCCTGCTCACAGCTTACCTGAAGAAAATTGTCTTTGTGAAGTCCTTTTCACAGTGGGGAGATGTGTTCTTGGGTGAAACTGTAAATATTGATAAAGATACTGGACACATATCTGTGAGATCTTCAGACCTTCCTCTAGCTGTGATCGTTGGCATCTGCCCAATGGGATATTTAATTTACAGACAGATGTAGGACACATTCCTCAGTTTCAGGACAGTGCTATAAGGAAACTGGAAAGGCTTCTGAGAGCTAAGGAGGCTGGACACCTGGGCTCTGGTGATGCATTTTTCTAGCTGGATGTGAATTTACTGTAGCATTTATGCTGTTGGGTGAGGTTTTTTTACAAATGGAAACTTTAAGGGCCGCCATGAGGGCTCAAGTCTATACACATTAAAAACCAGATCTCAATTTGGAAAGCAGTATTGGCTGTAAGGCTTCAGCCCAGCTCTCCTCGTGCATTCCTTGGTGTTGATGGGACTGTTGGCCACGTGAGAATTGTTTCATCAAGTCCTTTATGAATAGTTATAGGGGCAAACCAGAAGCCTCACCCCTTTCTGAACGGGCCAAAACTAGATTGTGATGAAACTGGTGTCAAGCCCTTGTGAACAGGAGCAGAGACCCCTCACTGCCTCCGTTCACCTGGAAAGAGAATTCCCAAGTCACAGCGAGCTTCCAGCATACACAGCTGCTGCTGCTACAGTCTGTCACCGGCTTAGTCAATCCTCCATTATTTATTTCCAAATCGTATGTAAAGCTCTGCACCATAGCCTTTAGTCCATGTACAAGGAAAAGAAGAGATAGAGCTTCTGAAAGACCCAGGAAAACAAAAGCAGAGAAGCATCTGAAATCCTTTGCTTCGGAGATTGTCTTATGTAGTTATATCCAAGGAAGAGAGGAAAGGGAAATAAAATCATACGCAATAAAATGTTGCCACCTTGGTACGAATTCCTTTGATCTCTTCCATATAATTTGTTGCAGTCAAGAATTTCTTTTAGCACAAGAGATGCTTTGTTTACAAGTGTTCATCAAATGCATAACACTTCACTTGGTGCATGTGTTTTCTTCCACAGTCTGGGTTGTGTGACCGGTCAGTTGATCCTGCTGGGCTGTTTGGTGCCTGCTGGTTGCCTGGTTGAGAATGGTTAATCAGGACCACAATGAATTTCCCAGGAGTAGTATACAATCAAGGAAGAATAGTGAACAGAAATGTTTGCAGGCAAATAAGAGTGTCTCTGTGGCAAGCCATTCCTTGGGCATGTATATGAGCAGCGTCTTTGTCACAGAAATGTTTGCTGATAAAGAATATTAAGAGGTAGATGGTTAAACAGAACAGCTGTTCAGAATTAAAGTGACTGTTCCAAATTCTGTTTTTAACACATTGGATTCTTTCTTTCTTTTTCATAAAGACGATGGCAAATTGCTAACTAAGAGGCTTAGCCATGGAGGCTAAAGGAGCCAGGACGGGCAAAATCAAAACCATTTATCATCATTCCCGGTGTTTCATTTTTCCACATTAATTAAAAATGAGTACTCTGATTTGCAGAACGGTCACACTGGAAGGGAATGCTGCCAGCAAAGTTTGAGAAACACTTTTTAATCTCTTAAAAATCAGTTGATAGCCCATCTTCAGGCTGCAGCTATAATCTCTCAAGCCAACCCCAGTGTTCTGAGAATGGTCATGCATTTTACTCAGGCTGGACTGAAGAGTAGCAAGGTTGATTCCTCTGTGGTGTTTGAAAGGAGTAGATTTGGAAAAAAAACCTCACCCACATCTCTCTTATCAGGCAGGTATTGAGAATTGCAAAGTTGACACTCTCATATCTTTCAGCCCTCATCTTTCCTCTATTTTATCTACCAGCATCCGAGGCTGTCCTAATTCTGAAGGCACATCTATACCAGGCGAAAGAACATGGTGTGAGGTTTTTGAGTTAGTGACCTAGATCTGACTTAAAAACAATGCTTTTACTGAGACCCTAAGGAAGCAGACCCCTGGCTCCATCGTCCTGGTTACTACTGCCCCAGGGAGACCTGCAGAACCGCTTAATGCTGTGCCACAGCGGTATGGGCTCCAGTTACTCTGCATCAGCTGCTCCGCCACGACTGGCAGGGTGCCTGCTCTGACCCTTCATGAAGGTGAAGACACTCATTCCTGTACCACTGAAAGACTGCGTATTGTGCAGCATTAGTGGGGAATAAGAGACTGCACAGAAGCAGTTACTGCAGGGCTGCTTGTGTCTGGCATCCTCTTACTGCCCAGGTACCTGGCGGGTAGCTCAAGGTTTGGAAAGGTCACTTAACTCCAAGAGGTGTTCAGATCTGTACAGGAGTGCAGAGGAGTTCACTTGAGTTTGGGTCTAATCGGACAGTATGGGAGCGTAACTGGAAATTGAATTACTGAACAACATAAATGGAATCCTAAAATGTACTGACTCCCCATTAATCTTTAATTGCTGGCACTCAGAAGAGAAACGCCATCCAGTGACCACCAGCAGTAAAGCCTGCTCAGTTTATGTGTCCAGATTCGGGCTGCTAGTCCTCGCATCATGCTTACACCTTCAGGATCAAGCTGTGATTGCAACTGCACCCCAGGATAAGCGCATATTTATCATGACTTGCCCATTACCTACATAACTAAGACCAGCCCGACTGGGTTGAACTCACAAGTATGGCTGTGACTCTCATTCAGCTCAATTCTTCCATGGTAACGTATAGACACGCATCAAATGTGCATCTAACTACGCCCAAACTTGAAAAAACTATCTCCCGCTCTCAGTTTTGTGGCTCAATCTCTGTTTATGAGATTAAAAATGAAGCGTGGGAGCAAATGGGGATGCTTGTGCTTCTAATTGCTTGCTTTGTGCGACAGCCAGATAGTGCGAGGCACAGCTATTCCCAACCCTTCTTACAGCTGAACTGCAAGAGGAAAACTGTGAGCGCTAATTTTACAGAGCCAGCAGACCTGCTAGAGAAGCGGCTGCCTTTTTAATATCTGCTCCAGTGACGTGTGAAGGAGTTAAGATCTCACAACTAGCAGAGTTGTCTGGAAAGCTCCTCCTTTGGCGACGTCATTGCAAACCAGGGCTTACATGAATTGTCTCGCACGTGGCATCCGTTTTTTATTGTCTTATGTCATGGGGCAATCTCTGCTAAGGTGAAGATTCAATGCCTACCAACTTTGTCGTGCCTGATGGGGACCAAACGCCAGTCTCTGGGAAGACTCTTGGTGTGCCAGACATACCTGACTGGGCTGACGGCAATGGGAAAGTTTCTACTGTTTTCCTGGCTGGTCTCAAAAGTCCCCGCAAGATGTAGACGGTGATCAGATGAGCGGCCTCCAAGGAGAAAGAGGCTATTTCAGGAAGTGTGGCTGATGAAGCAGTAAATGGTACTCTCCCCTAAGAGAGTACTTAGCCACTCTGTCGGCAGACTGGCAGGCCCTGCAGCTCAGTGAGCTCTGCTATCTTTGGAAGAGAGGTGAGATGAAGGTGTTTTATGCTCCTGACCTTTAACACGCCTGTGCTGTTATTGAGTTTGAAGTGTAAGCTGCGGGCCCTGGGTCAAATTTCAGTGTAAATGCATTCCCACTTGCTTTTCCAGTTGGATATGGTTATTCTGCTCGCTTTTCTCTCTCTCCTAACGTGCTGAGGGTGCTGCAGTGCACAGCTCAGCAGATGGCTCACTTCATCCTAGAGACGGATCCATTTCTGAGCACGGGGATTCTTGTATCTAAAGAAGTGCTTGAGTGAAACCACTTGAGCGAAAGCTGCAGTGGGAATGGGAGATCTTTAAGGTCATTTACCACGTGTACGGGGGTGATCTGCTCGCAAGGAAGCAGGAAAAAAAGGAGAAAAGCTCTGCAAGAGAGGAATACATCCCCAACATTCATCATCCTGCAGCATGTGGGGTTTTCCTGAGGACATGCAGTCCCAGGTTCGCTAGAAACAAATTTATGAGGTCTGGTGAGTGCAAAGCCCCAGGCAGCGTGGTCAGAGGGTTACCATTTGTGCGTGATCCTAGTACCATCAGGCCTGCAGTTCACGCGTGAGGTTCTCGGCTTTCTTCTTTTGTTGCAAAAACGGTTCTGTTCCCCATCCAGGCAGCTTTCCAGGCCAGACCTCATCTCCCAGGACGCTGCAGTGATGGAAGGTGGCCAGTACAGTGTGGTATCAGTATAACTCTGTGTATACCAGCAGCTTAAGTGAACCTTAAGTGAGGAAAAATCATTGCTTCATCCTGCAAAGAGAAGAGAAATTCTAATGGACCTTGATCTATTAAAGCCTTTCAAACTCATTTAGAGGGGCCACGTGACATGGCAAATGTAAGGTCCCAAGTGTGGGCATGTAGAGGTTAGCGCTATCACTATTTAATCAAAGCTCACTGAGGATTTCACTGCAAAAAAATAGTATTTATTTAGTGGTTCCCGCAACACACTGTTGCTGCATGGTTACAGTGTTTGAAAAGGTTTTTGTTTCCCCTTAAGCTGTTGGACACCACTTGTATTTGCAGGATTGCCCTGAGGAGA
This sequence comes from Charadrius vociferus, assembly GCF_000708025.1. Lineage (NCBI taxonomy): Eukaryota > Metazoa > Chordata > Aves > Charadriiformes > Charadriidae > Charadrius > Charadrius vociferus. The sequence continues at coordinate 769,663 of NW_009646445.1, read as the reverse complement.
GTCCGAAGAGCAGCCTTTATGGCTCTACTTGCACAGCTGTCCCAGCAATTTTTTAGCCCTGAGCAGGAGTGTCCTATCAGCTCAGGAAAGGAAGGCTTCCTGGTGTTGAGATTTTGGCTGCTGTCTTGGCATGTGAGTTTTCTCTAGTGTTTTGAGATTTTTCCATGTTGCTGCCTGCCTTGGGTATTTTCTGTGCCTTTTCTATAATTTCCTAATTCACTTCTGCATTTTGTGTGACAGTGAAATGATCCTTGGCCTGATGGCTTGGCTCCCAAGTATCATTGACGATTTTTGACGAAATGTCCTTTTTGAATGCAAAAATTCTGCATACATATATGTGTACTTGTATGTACACACACAGGAATTAGAGTCCTTAGCTAAACTGGCAGCAATGGGAATACAATCCAAAGACTTTGGATCTTAAACAGTTGCCATTTTCAGCATTACTCTCTATTTATTTGAGCTGTTTCTAAATCAGGGTGCATACAAAGGCCATCCAAAATGTGGACAATTTTGCTCGGAAGAAAGTATCTTGTACAAGTTGTGTCCCTCAGACAATACAAGGTTAAATGACACAAAGTTTGAAATGTTTTGTGTATGACTGTTAGGGCAACATAAAATACATTTCATCAGAATAACCAGGTAAAAAAAGGTAGTTTCAATGCAGTGCTTCCAAACAAAGGGCTACCATAAGCTATATTCATGATCCTTTTCCCCTACCCTGCACTTTTCTTAGAGGATCCGAGCATGAAAATCATTAAAAAATATAGCACATGTTGTCATAGTATTATGGGAAATTGCTGCTTTGAGTATCCGAAGCTGGGAATTCCCTTGCCTTGGACTGCAGCTATGAGCTTCCTGTCTTGATACATCAATAACGTGTTTCCTCCTTCTTGATGTCTTATTCAAGAACTTTAGTATATACAATATATAGTATTTACTAAAACCAGAGATATAGTCCTGATTCATGTTGGATGTGAAGGCTGGAAGTAATGTTTTATTCCAATCCAGTGTTTTCTTAAAATACTGTGTGGTTTCAAGGCAGATAGCAGTTATCAGTGGTCTAGAGAGCATTGGCTGGGTGCTCCAGAGAAGGAGCAGAACAGCAGCTTTGAAATCAGAGATAGTGACAATATAAAAGAACAAAGACGGAGTGGAAAGAGGAAAAGATCAACTAAAAGAATGTCGTGGATGAGGAAGAAAGTGGAAAAAACTGCAATAAAAACAGTACCTTTGCACTTCAGTGAGGAAGCAATGGACATTTGAGGATGGAGCTGGGGTCTGGAACACCTGTACCGATCACGATTTCTAGAGTGAGGACAAAGAGAGGCCACAGCAGCACAGGAGTGAGGAATCAAAGCTCAGTGTCAGTGGCAGTGAAAAATCCATGTTGAGGCATAAACAGGCAAAATGTGCAAAACCCTTTTATCTGTCATCACCCTATAGGTAGCATTTGCTATCCAGATGACTGTTCTCTGGAGGATCCAATTTAATCCTAAATTAATTTTAAAAGTGGCCAGCCTTTTTTTTTTTGCAATCCCTGTGACAGGAATGGTAAGCAGAATTTGTCTGAGCCCTGACTCACTGGTATTTTTTCAGACAAATCTGTGAAATGACACACATTGATTATTTTCCAGATGGTACCAGAGGTGGATTGCAGTCAAGACTCCAAAGGCGTGGATCTCTACAAATAAAAAAAATAGGCACTATTTCCAAGTGAGTAACGAAACTTACCGAGATGGGCACAGTAGAGAAAGGTGGTTAAGGAGAAAACTCATTTTCTGAACAGGGACAAAAAGTTGAAGGCTTGATCTGGTCCAGCTAAAGTCAGTAAGACACCCCATCTACAAAAGATGGACTTGCAAAATCCCTGTGGCATAAATTCAGAGGTCTGTGCATATACCAGTGAAGTACACGGGCATATGCAACAGGCTTTCTGAGAGCCTGTCTGCAAACCCGCCAAATCTACGGTAGGTAACAGACTTTGCAGCTCTGTAGGATTTTCTCATGCCCAGGTCAGGTGCAGTGTATGAGGAATTAATCTGAAACCAGGCTTTTGTTGCCCTTGTTATTCTCATAATTTATATTAACCGAATCTATGCTGTCTCAACAGAAAGAAAATGGACACTTTTCCTCTAAAGTGAAAATATCTGTGTTAATACAGATTTATGAAACTGCTCATTGACCACGCCTCTGTTTGCTTCTCTGATTGCATCTCCCGTCAACTACCCGCTGCCTTTACCATCCAGATTACATTCAATTCTTAGTCCATTGGTTTTCAATTAAGGATGGTTTGCTCATGAGGATCAGCCTAGAAAAATCTCTCACTGGGCTGTTGCCTTCCTTTATAGACTTGCACAATTATTTGTCTGTTCTCACCACAGTGCTAGGCTTAGAAATACCAGTACTGAAAAATGCAGAGCAGCCAGAAGAATAAGCTATGCTTGACCTTATTAGCAAGATCGCTCATTCTCTACTGGGAGGCTTTGGGGGTGGTGGGAATTGGGCCAGTCTGCTGGGAGTAATGGGGCATGTCGCAATTGTTCTCATGTTGTTTACTTCCTAACCCATTTAATATTTGTTTTCATTTATCAATGATTGTTTTTTCTTTGTGTTTAAGGGTTCTTCCTACAATAACTCACAAATATATCTTATGTTACTAAATGTGAAGGGTTCTGCACAAACCAGATGGTTTATTCAAATTATTCTTAGGTGATGCCCTCTGTAGACAGTTACCCATGAGAAGAGGAGACACTGCCACAAACCCATCAGCTGATCGCACAAAATGGGTGAACACACGCTCATGAGCAGCACAGAGCTCTCAAAGTCCGATTTCAGAGACTGACCCCTGCGGCATGCCAGGGAATTAACATTTGGGAGTGCCATCCAGGGCAGGTGACAGGGGCCCGAGGTCGAAGTCCAACCTCTTAGCAACACCTTCCTGCACCTCAGCCGACTCACCTTCCCACCTCTCCCCACTGGGTCTCTCCCACTTCTCCCAGCAGACCCGGAGCCTCTGACATGTCCCGCAGCACCACCTGCTGGGATGGGGCTGCTCAGCTGCGTCTCTTCCAGGGGGTTGGGAATTAGGGCCAGTGTCAGTGTAAGTCTGAAGCCACCTTATCAATTTATGATGTGTTTTTATCATTTTCCTCATGAATGAGGGACTACAGAGATGACAGGCATGGACAAAGTCCTTGGAAACTTGCTTCTGAATATTTACCATATGCAATTAAAGGTGCTTTAAAATTAGGATGGATGCTGAAATGAGATATCTGAGGTGCATTACGAAGACAGGAGTTGATACCATCACTTAGTGCCATGCTCACGTCACAAATCAGATCATTGTATAACACACAGTCTTGCCCAGATTGAAAGCAAGCAGGTCACTTTTATATAGCAGCAAATATTTTCTGAAAAGGTTGATTTGTGTGGACAGACTGGATAAGCAGCAACATCTTTGTAGCTTCATAGATGATTTTTTTCTTCTGTTTGAGAAGTGATATTCTGACATACCCTTGCACTCATAAAACCAGTGTTTATCTGCTCAGCTGACTGAGGTCTCAGGGTTAAAGAAATAGGAAACGCAGCTCCTACCTAGAAAGGACTACATTCTGGATGTCATCAGGACAAGCTGTTGCATTTAAAATTCGTACGGGCGATGACAGAGTTAGTACCTGGAAAACCAATGCCATATATAGTCACTTCTGCTCCCTCAGCAGTGAAAGGTAGTCAGGCATCAGAAACGTAGTATTCACAAATGGGAAAGTCAGTGTCTCCTGACCTGAAGGGTTTGAGATCTTTGGGGTGAAACTCAAGAATTTACAATATTTAATATATTCTGTATTTTTCCCGTAGACAGACTGAAAGAGATTTTTAAATGTACTGATAAATATGATAAATAATGACTATAAAACATAGGTAGATGCATGAATTTTGACAAATGAGACTCATACAGAGAGAGAAATGCGTGATGAATACAGCTTTCCACATTCACTTTTGTAAATGTTCAAAGACAGAGGAGATTTTTGATCTGCCATAAAAGCCACTGTGGATGAGAAAGTAGAAAACCCATGTCCAATACAAAAATTCAGGCTACAGCTTCTGTATCCTTGATTCTCGCCTGAGATACAGCTTGAAACGATGAGATATTCTGCCCAGGAGGGAGTCAAGGGATTCATCTCAAAGGCTGGTAAGTCAGGAGCCATAAAATGGTCCTCTCCGCTCACCTTTCCCTTTTAGGAAGGAACAACCATCCAGAGTTGCATAGATGGATAATATGGATGGAAAAGATACTCCAGTCAACCTGAAGCTTAAATGGGAAGGATATTGCTTTCGCCACAGCTCTGATGGTGGGTTTACAAAGGCAAGGAAACTCATTTAGCTAAACCTTCCTTAAATACAAATCTTGTTATAACTTTTAATAATAATAAAAAAAAACCCCAAACATGATTGAGAGATTTGGTGAAGTGGCAGAGACCAAACAAGGGTTAATGATATATTTTGGGGCTGGGTGAACAAGATGGTATAGCTTGGTAAGGCTCGTGGTGTCCTTTGTCAGTACAGAGCCCAGGCTGATTATGTAAAGGCATTTTCTGCTGGGCAGAAATGCAATTTCTTACAGATGCATTTTTTTTTACAGATGCAGCACTCAGTATGTGAATGAAACACTTTGCTGCTGATTTCTCCCATACTGGGGAAGCCTGTCCTGGAGAAACAGCCCTGTTGATGGAGGGTGCTCATGGCCCTGCCTTACCTTCTGTTCCCTCAGACAACAGTCTACGCTCCATGGCACTGAATCAAGCTCTGAAGGTCAGTCATGTGGTGTATTGCTGATGGTAAATGTTAATTTTTGACAGATTTGTCGGACATACAGCTTGTCTGTATTAATTTCCTGATGTTCCTATTGTCATTATTTATCACTGGATCATGATAGCTTCCACGTCCCAGTGGAGCCCCACTGTGCTAAGTACTACAGAAACACATGCCTGACTTTGCTGTTTTGGCTTCTCTCCAGTAGATCAGCTCTACTCATCTGTCTCCTGCCCTGCTATCCTGATTTTTTTCCTGTTCAACAAAGGAGGTATTTAAAACACTGGGGAGAGGGGAGTCGGGGCAATGATCAAATAAGATCTTTTTGTTTGTTAATCCGTAAGTGTCCATGCTCCACTCTCCACTGCACTGACAGAAAAACATGACTTGTTCTCTGCTGGATGTGCAACTATCCCAACCTATTCTGTAAGTTGCCACATACCTACTGACTTCAGTATGATCTGCAGACCAGAGAGGTGCTGTGGCACTTTCAGTTATAAAGATGAAGCTCTGGTATCAGTGCAGGTTTGTCACTTGTTTGAAGCATGTGCTGAATTTCTCTGATGTGAGCTTAGTTCATTTAACCTACTCTTTCCTATCAAAGTCTGATGTAAAATACTCACCACTGGCCCACTCTTGGCTGATCTCGTCAAGAGAATATCCCCAGGTGGAGATTTCTCTCATGTGCGAACTGTACTGGAAAGTGCCCTCTTGCCAAGCTATATTGTTTCCAGCTTTGTACATTGTGAGGGCAGGGTCACAACTACAGCCTCTTTAGGTTTCTGTGAAGTGCCATAGCAAGACCAATCTCAGTCTCTGGTGATGGAGAGTGCAGCACAGGCGCAATGGTCTGATATTTTTCTGATACCCAAGGGATCAACCTTACTTCTTTGGGACCATACTGAAGCCAAAGATGAGATACTCTGTATTTGGGGAGGAAAACCTATCATTTTTTAATGCAGCCTGTGATAGGAATTTTGCTGGAGAAGAGATGGATGCTTCTGGGAATGGGATTCCATTGCAAATTGCAGTCCAGAACTATTTGAGCAGACTTATGCACCTGTATTAGTTCCCAGAGACCATGCTGAGCACCGATTCACTAGTAGTTTCCTACCATGTAGAGGACCTTGTAGCTTAGGTGCTGTAAGGCAACAAGGTAAAGCCTATAGTGATGCTTTCTGCAGTAGCTTCTGAATGGAAAGGAAGAGGAACCCATACCTTCTCAGCCACACTTGCAGTGATTAAGTAAATGCCCTCCCTGAAAATACCTTGTGCAGACTAAGCAGGCAAAAGCCCCGTGTAGCTGTTGAGCTGAAAGGCTCCCATAAACTCATCCCACCTGTACCAAACTGGAACTTTCCTCTGCCCAAAGCGGTGTCCAATTACCTCGCAAATAACCTTGGATAATGCAGCATTAGCCGGCAGAGAAGGTGCACTTTGCTGTAGCTCTTTTTTCACAGGCCCAGCAAACGCATCAGGTTCCCCACCTTAGGTTAGCTTGGTCGTTAGCGTTAATTCTCTCTGTCTCTGGGCCCGGGCATGAGCAGCCCCGGCTGTGCAGAGGTAGCTGGGGTCAATGCTTGGGAGACCTGTCTGCCTTCATCATTGCGTGGTGTGGAGGCACAGATGAAGAAGGGACATAGCAGTCAGGTTGGAAATAATGGGTTTTTTATCACTACCTGTTGGGGGGGAACATGTAAAATTCCTGGGAAGGAAGCAGAGGTGTTAGGGTTACCAGGCAACCACCACTAAGAAAAAATGTGAAAGGAGAGCGGGGAAGAAGGGATCCAATCAAGGACCTGCTTGGCCAATTAGGCGCCTCAGACAGTGATGGAGTGAGCACACACTCATAGTAGGTGAGGAAATCTGTTTTAGGTAGACAGAAAGTGCAGAAAAAAAAAAAAGGTATATGCTTAAATGGACGGAACAGAGATGAAAATTCTTCACTGAAATAAAATTAAACCTTTTATTTTAAGCATTATAAGGCCTGGGCTTGTTCAAGCAGAAAGATTATTAGAGGTTTCATTCATGTTCTGCCACCAATGCTGCTTGTTGGATTTTGCAGGTCTCTCCAATCTTGAAACACTGAAATTAAGCATTTTTTTTTTACTTCCTGATCTGGTCAGCCCCTCTACGTTTTGCATCCTCCCACTGGGTAGCAGTGGGCTCACTGCCAAACCAAAGCCCTGGTTTTTAATAGAAAAGACAGCAAACCAGGAAAGCAAATCCTGATTTCATTTATCCGACCAGAGAGACTCTTATTTTATAAAAACCTTTTTTCAGATCAGCCAAGCGCCTGACTGAGGGCATAAAAATCAAGGACTTTGCGATTTGGTCATATTGGAGTTTATAATGCACAGTAACATGATGGCATTTGAGGCTCTCTGAGAGGTATTCTACAAACGCTAAGTCTGTGGTGTGGTCCGGAGATTGGGGTGATTAGATTGTTCGGCGTGTGTGATACAGAGGATGCAGGGGGAAGTGACTGCTTTGCTTTTCTTCCCTTCCCTCTCCCGGGCAAGCCTTGGCTGTCAGCGGTCACTCACTGCCTGCGCCATGGCAGCGAGCGGGGCCAGGGCTCTGCTCCAGCGCCCTGACCCACCCTTTGGAAACTGGGGGGAAACAAAACAACAGTTAACTCCCAGTCCAGAAAGCAAATGCAGACCGACCCCTCTCGGGACACGGGGCAGCTTCTGCTTCTCCCACCAGTCCCCTCTGGGTGACCCAACACCTGCAGGTTGGACTTGTTGCATCCTTCTCTGTCGGGGGGGCTTCTGCGTTGATAATGCCCGTGCAGCAGCAGAGATGCTCAGGTCAGAGATGTCTGCAGAAAGACAAAACGCGGCACCCTGAGCTCCCCTGCGGCTTTAACACATGCTCATGCGCGAGATGACATAGCTGGTGCTTCTTTGCTTGGGAGCTCATTTCCTCTCCTGCCTGCAGTTGTTAGCAGCCATGTGGCATCCTGACATTTCGTCTTTATTAACTTCTTGACAGATAGCTTTTTGGGGTTTATTGGGAGATTAATTGTTTTCAGGAACCTTTTAGACAGTTAGCAAGGTTTTATCTTTTTTTTTTTTTCTCCATCCCTTCAAACAGATGACTGTAATAAGGCACTGTGAGGTGTGTTAAAATACTCTTCTCACTGTTGCCCAGCTTCTCTGCTCTTTGCAGCCCAGAGCTGAGAGCAATGAGGGGGGACCCAGTTTTGAAGAGGACACCAGCTGCAGCCAGCATTGCAGCCACTTTAGTTAGATCTTCCCCATGGCAATTTTCCAGGAGAAAAAAAAAAAAAAAAAAAGAGCACACAAGCCTGGCTATTTTTTTCTATAGTCAATGGATGTGATTAGCGGTATTTATAAAAACCATGCAGAAAACAGCATCTCAGGAAAAGGAAAAGTACAGGCAGATGCATTGAACGAAAGGAGAAATTAACAGACTTTGAAGTCAGCAAAAGTGCCTGATTAAGGATTTAAAAACCAGAATTTTGCAATTTGGCTGTGCTATGGGTTTCTAAAGCACTATTCAACGACGGCTTTTGAGGCCTACTGGAAGCTATTCTGTAAATGATTGCATGTGTAGTGCCATCTGAAGATACTGGTAACATTGTCATTGTTTCCAGGGTGGAAAGAAGGAAAATTCACCAGCAAAAATGTTAAAACAAAATAAGAGGGATGAACTCATAGTAGCCCACTCAAACCTTTTCTTTCCCCCCTTTAAAATTTTGTGATTTCAGCGTTTTCCTTGCATTGCTCATGGATTTTCTGTCACTGGTTTGTTCATTTTTTGATGTCTTTCCCCCAAACCAGAAGATAAGCATTTAAAGGAACATTTTCCCATTCCTACTTACTATAAAACTAGTACCAAATTTCTCATTTCATAAGTAATTCAAGCCCAGAAATTTTGCATTAGCATAGGAATTTAAATTTCCCTTGTGATTCACTGCAGAACTCGATTTGCCCAGCACACTGAATGGGGCTTGGAGCTTGTTATTATTAAACTGCGAGTTCAAATGCAGGTTGGCAGAATCCAAGGCTCTGTGATGATCTCCTTCTTCAGCAGCCTCTAATATGTTTTTGAAACTGCCCAGAGTATAATGATAAGGATACACACACAATACTTTTCACCTGGTGGCACGTAGCTAGCTTATTTGTTCCATCTCTGTGGACTTAGAGATGTGCACAGAGATGATTTTCCTTCCGTTCGTAGACGTAGTCGTCTCAATTTAGCTGTGTTTATTTGAGACTATAAAGTGCTAATGTCCCCACTGTACCCATAATGTGACTAGAGTGCTCAGCGCTACCAATCCTGCATCCACTGGAGATAACTAACATTTTAAATTAGGGGCAGTCTCTTTTGGTATGTGCATGTGTAGTGCTGAGCAGAGGGTGGCATAGTAGGATGAGATCCCTTATGAGCTCTGATCAGAGAAAGACATAAAAAGAATTCCACGGGGGGGAGGGTGACACTAAATGACGTCCAAACACCGGCGCACGAAAAGGTGCTAGTTTTTATCCATGTATTTTATGCATTTTTAAAACACACAAATGGAATTAATATGTCTAAATATTCATTGCTTAAGGCGCCTTTCTTTGACATTAAAAGCAGTGTGCATAACTTCCTCATTTTACCTGATAGCTTTCATTAGCTCTCCATCTGTAATCCACACCTCCTGCTAACAAGGACAGAACCGGAGTACTCATTAGGACTCTCTCTATAAAGGAAGCTGAGTGAAAAAGCCCCAGACTTTTATGCTGCAGTAGAAGGTGAAAATGTTACCAGATGAACAATTCTTTCCAGCAGTGCTTCGGCTAGTCTCACCATGTAATTGAAGATTTATTGTAAGCCATCAAACCCCATTATTTCCCATCCAGGAGTCTTTGCGTTTCAGGCCCTCGCTCAACCGAAG
>NW_009646445.1:758063-759906 GCF_000708025.1 Charadrius vociferus | reverse complement strand
TGGACAGCATGAATATTTTAAATGGAGGTTGAGTTCCCCTTTGCTACTGAAGAGAAATGGTTTGCACAAATATAGAACGTGACAGGCCATCAGAGATCCTCCAAAAGGGCAGCTGTTACGCCTTTTGGCATTTCTGCTCTCCAGGGGTTCATGACAGGGATATTTAAATATTGGGTTTTGAATGGCAACCTATCATAATATTATTTGGAAACACTCTGCTGCGGGTAATGCCAGAGAGATGTGTTTGGCAAAGGTGGAAACTGCTAATAAGTAGCAGTTAACTAATGGATGGGAATCTGCAGTGTATGCACATGTGAATTACCTGGTGGGAACGTATGTTATACAGAATATTATCTCAGCAGCAAAGACAAGCACTCAGAAATGAAAAAATAAAAAAATTAAGGTTAGCTTTGATTTTTAATGTAGTTGTGCCATTAAAGACTATCAAGTGCAATGTTTTCATGGCTTTCTTCTGTATTCAGCAGTAAGGACGGATGGTGCTCACCTGTTCAATACTTTGTTTTCTTGTACTGATCAATCTTGTTTAGGTTTTTTTTTTGCACATTAAGCAAATTCTGTTTTGAAGCAGGGATTATTAATTTCCTCATGACGCTAACCACCATCATTATATTTTTGGTGATATTATTATATTATTACATTATTTTCACAAACCACTCTGAGTTAAGGGACTTGTTATCACCCCCCTTTTTAGAGATGCAGTCCTTAGGCACGGAGATTATAAAAATCTTATTTTGGGTGCTTAATCTGAGAGAGATTTCAGAGAACTTGACTTCTAGGAGTGCAAAGAATTATAAAACACACAAAGCATGACCACCTAACTTCATTTGCAGCGAGGGCTCAGCACATCTATAGACCAGATCCCTGTCAGTCGCCAACAAATGAGGGACTGAAATTACTGGACAACTGTGAAACGTTAGGTTGAAAAAAGTTCATTAATATAATGTATGCCTATAACACTGGCAAGAATAGAGTCCAGTTCTTCAAAGCAGCATTCTTCTGCTTTAACTATTTGATCTTGCCACTTTCTGTAATTTTCACTTGATACCTTGACATCTTTTGACATCTGAAACACGTAAAGCAAGTGCTCTGCAGGCAGCTCTCCTTCACAGAAAACAAACCCAGTATATCTGCAAGTCGTACAGTGACTCTAACATATTGAAGGAGACGGGAATCCTGTGGGGGGGGAAAAAGAAGAGTATGTGGTTTTGCAATTGAAGTCTGTCTCCTAATGCATCAGTACAAGAGGGTGGAACGAAGAGCAAATAAGCAGCGTCAGCTCTGGTTTGTCCTAACTTTATGATTGCTCTTGTACAATAATTATGTCCCTTTCCTGTACTTTATACACACTGTATGTGTCTCTCTAACGGAAGGGGAAGAAGTTCCATCACCAGTTACCACCCTGACGTGCCATCAGTGGGGTGCTAACCTCCAGGCTCACTCCACAGCCCCTGCTGCTCCCAGGGAGGGAACGGCTGACCTCGGCAGCCCTCTGCGAAGGCTCGGGCAAGACGGGTGCGTGGAGCCGCACCAGCAGGACACAGGGGTATTGGGCGCTCTGTACAGCAGATTGGTGAATTGTGATTGTCAGTCTAGATAAAAAGCTTGTAAATCTTCAGTGTATGTGTGTTCTTTCACCCACTGAATGTTGTTCTTCATCCTATAAATTACCAGTGATACCACTTAAGAGTCAAAATGCTGAGGACTAAACCTCAGGACAGGAATCATGCAGTGTTCTGATGGTGTAATCTCAAACATCCTGTATTATTCCCACACGTCATCTAAATCAGGGCTACCCCAGCCAACTGGACCAGGATGGGTGTGA
>NW_009646445.1:757384-757934 GCF_000708025.1 Charadrius vociferus | reverse complement strand
CACACATACCTTTCACTTTGAAAGTGACTGACAACTACCAGAAGGCCAAGACAAGGTGAAAACAACTGTAAAATGCCTATCTCTCCATTTTTGAACCAACAGCTCAGAATTAGCATTAAAAACACATTTACTCTTCATCATTAATGCCACTGTTCTGGTTATGGATCACTCATGGGTGAAGAGCGGGTCACCTTGCTGCTGTGGTGGGAGGCTGGGGCAGCACAACCCTTCGCTTCGTGCTTGTGTTTTCCCGACCAGGGGCTGTGTGCTGCAATAAGGGATGTTATCTCACTCCATCCCATCCCGTCGCACCCCATCCCATCCCACTCCATCTCATCTCATCTCATCTCATCTCATCTCATCTCATCTCATCTCATCTCATCTCATCTCATCTCATCTCATCTCATCTCATCTCATCTCATCTCATCTCATCTCATCTCATCTCATCTCATCTCATCTCATCTCATCCCATCCCATCCCAACCCATCCCATCCCATCCCATCCCATCCTATCTCATCCCATCCCACTCCATCCCATCCCACCCCATCCC
>NW_009646445.1:734175-756661 GCF_000708025.1 Charadrius vociferus | reverse complement strand
CCTGGCTGGCTGGCTGGAGGTTGAGGTGCTAATAGCGTTCGCGCCGAGGAGCGTCCAGGTTACTGGGCGGTGAGATGTGGCCAAAGGTGGGAGGGTAACAGAGCTGCTTCCTTTATTAGTGGTCCGCAGGGGCAACGGAGTTACTGAGTTTGTTTGTGTGTCTCTGAAAATTCTGCTCAAGAGAGTTCATTAGCGTTGTTAATGTCATGAGAAGGAACTGGGAGGAAAAGCTGTCCAAAAAGCAGTTTTCTTGGACGTGAGGTGGGCCAGGAGGGTGTGTTCAGGGCTGCCTGGGAAAAACAAGTCTCCCTGCTGGTATGCTTCTGCCTTTTTAGGTGGAGTAAGGAGGTCCTGGAGTGAGATGGTAACATAAGGGAAGAGCTTATGTTAAAGAGCTTAAAGAGTCAGCTTAAAGAGAATTTTTGCTGTGAACTGTGGAGGAAGGTGGAAAGCACTGGCACGTGTGGGACTTAGGTGAGACCAAAGCAGTAAGTTAGGCTGACAATCTCGGCAGTGCTTTGGGTGGGTGTGATGAAGCAGGCCAGGTGTTAAAAAAGCCAGAAAGAAAACTGGAGTGACTGAGAACACGAAAGGCTTGAGTGAGAATTCAGAAACAGGAATATAAAGAGAGAAGGTTTTGAAGAGGAAGGGGTGACATTTGAATGAAGTATTAAAGAAGGTTTACATTGTAAACAAAATACAGGTTAAATTACTGTGTAGAGTTTAAACTCTGAGAGAGGAAGAGGGGGTGAGATGGCATGAGAAAGCAAATTATTTTTCTCTGTAAAAGTGTCTGAATGGAATCATGCTGAAAGCCTGTGTGGTGGAGTCTCAGAGATTGACCAAGATCAGGTATTTAGGGAAAACTCATGAGGGATCAATTTTGATAATGCCACAGAGATTTTTCCCCTTTTTTCTTCAAAGTCTTACTTAATGATGTCTGCAGTCCTGTTTGCTTTTCTGACTGCCTTGTTTCAGATTGCAGCAAGGAGCTATGTGGACAATTAACGGCAGGAGTGCTATGGGTCAATATACTAAGTTGAGTTTGAAGCACACTTCTATTTTTAAGCTATCAAACTATTTTACTGTTCCTCTTGGTTTGTCAAAGCCTGGTGTTGGGCTGTCCAGCTGGCAAGGCCAGGTACAGCACGTTGTGTGAATTGCTCTCCTTATTTTTTGCTGTGGTTTGCTGGCTTAACCAGCCAAGTTGTCTTAGCATTCATAGCAGGCTGGCAGTATTGTCACAAGCACTTTACATTTGCATCTGTGCTGCAAATTCCACAAAAAAACGCTTTGAACAAGATGTCCTAGTTTTGAAAGGAACAGGGAAGCAGGAACATGGTCCTTTGTTTCTCATACACAAAATAAACAGAAGTACTCCTTTCTTAGTGGGAATAACAGGCATGTCAGGTTCATGGTTGGTTTTGTTAATCCTTCCCCTTTTCCAAAAAATTGTTTAAGAGAACAATCTCCCTAGTTATAAAGTCAATTATAAACACTGGAACTAAGCAGCTATGGAAAACCGACCCTTACAGCCCAGCTTTACAGTCCATTTTAAGATACATTTATCTGTCTATATACAGTATTATAGTTATATATATACATGTGAAGCTTGCCTAACATTCTTATTGAGAAATGTAGTTATTAATCATACAAGCAAGAAAAGTTTGTATTTGAAATGTAATATGAGAATCTAGTATGGCAAGAATGCAAGCACTTAAGATTTTGGTTTTGTTGGGAAGGAAAGCTTGTCTTCTGGTTTTGAAAGGCATTTAGGATAATTGGTGCTGCCACAACTTAAGCGCTTAATAATGGATCTTAAGCACTGTGTTTCTGAAGTTTCTTTTTTTATAGTGAGGAGAGAGAATAGTGTATGTGAAATACTACTTCTAGACTTCCCCCTCCCCTCCATCCCCCCCTGGTTTTATGAAGGAGTCAGGCTGGCAATTCTGAGATGAATGAGGCAAAAGGATTTATGTGTGACTATTTATGCTGCATTTTTCCTGGTTTGCTAGGCAGCTACTGTTACTTTATTAGCTGTTCCTCAGAGAAGCAGCTAATACTACATGAGCTAACATTTTTGGAACTGATCCAGTCATCCTTGAGCATGCAGAGTTGTCACAGAAGTAAAATATTCACAGTGGTATGATGAGTGACAGTTCTGGGTATGTATATAATGCATGAATGTAAGGGAATGGTTCTTGTGAGAACAGAATTTTAGTTCTTCATTCATTCTTCAATGACTTCCTGTCACTTTTGGTTTTTGATTATAAACAATGCAGGTGCATGCCTTTGTTTTGTGCTTTCTTGTGTCTTGGAAATTCTATTTGCTGCTGCTGCTATGATTTAAAATGGGTGAATTTCAGAGTGCTTTTCAAGGTGACTCATGCATCTTCAACGTTAGTAGATTTGTTGACTGTGAAATCAATTCTTGACACCCATTTCTATGGTCTGCTTGAGGAACATCATTTTGCTGCAGTGTGATAATAAAATCCAGGGATTTTTAATTCAAATGTCCCCAAATCTGTGGGAACTTAACTGGCATATAATGATTTGCAGGTTATAGAGTATGTTTCATTTTAAAAACTTGGGTTTTGTATAATTGTTAATACTCTGTAGTTAGATTTCTGTAATATCCACCAAGTTGTGGAATAAATAACTTGCTGCAAGCAATTTGGCAGACTAATTGTGGAGTCAGGAATAGTCTCTTGCTGAAGACTACTGCCCAAAGATAGCATCTTTGTTTCTGCCATTTTGTTTTTTTTTTTGTTGTTGTTTATTATAGATTTCACCCACATAAAAAATTATAATATTTGAAACATAACAGTATCAGTTGCTGTGATATCATATCTGCTGCCCAGAGAGGTGGTGGAGTCTCCCACTCTGGAGACATTCAAAACCCGCCTGGACGCTGTCCTGTGCAACGTGCTGTAGGTGACCCTGCTCTGGCAGGGGGGTTGGACTAGATGATCTCCAGAGGTCCCTTCCAACCCTGACCATTCTGTGATTCTGTGATCTTAGAAATGTTACCAGTGCTACTATTTTGTTTCACTCAGTAGTTTACTCATTTAGCAAAAGAAAACTCTTGGTTTAGTTAATAGATCTCTGTAGTGTTTTACCTATTTTTCAGCATCATAGTTAAAGCTTGGAAACTATTTTTGTAAGAAATAATCTGAGCCTGATCGTATTTAAAACAGTTATAGTGTGGGGTGTATCACTCCCCTCCACCCCCACCCCCCAACTAATTCTAACTTAGTTTAGTATAAATTCAACTTACTGACCAGAGACCTAACTTTCAGAAGGAGCCATGCTTTGGATAGTCTTTCTAGTCAGCTAATGCTGTGGTTCACAAAATAGACTGTGTATAATACTACTGAGTAGATGTACTATGATACCATATATGGTATCAGAGCTAATTAACTCCCACCAACACAGCGCTCACACATGTGCACACAGACCCTGGTCACATTCTTCAGACATAAAGATATACCAACAGATACTGGCCAAGGAAAGAAAAGTGCACTAATAAAAAAGAGCTATATTTCTATTGTGTACCTACAACAGAACTGTAGCAGGTTAAAGGATATCAATTATTATTTGAACTCTGTGAAACACATTTTTAATTAGAACTGGTTTGTGTGAGGCTATGTTCCACCTCCTTCCCCTGCTATAATCATTAACTGGTGGCAATTTACTCCTGGAGGTATTTGTAGTGTTTCTGGCTGCTTTGGTACTCAGTGTCAATTTCTCTTCCCAGATAATCTCTTGGGAATTTCCTGGGTTGACAGCTCCTGGATTCCAATATTAAACAATGGGAGTGTGTTGGACTATTTCTCAGAGCGAAGTAACCCATTCTATGACCGAACATGTAACAATGAAGTTGTCAAAATGCAGCGGATGACCTTGGACCATTTGAAGTAAGTTGTAATTTGGAACTGCTTCCTGTGCAGTGTCCTTTGTCCCTCCATCCAGAGTCTTTGCTGGTTAAACGGAAGCATGCTGGAAACCTCCTTCTGTTCCGTGCTTTTTAGTCCCACTGCTTGCTAGGGAGCTCAGCTTTTCTTGTGTTTGGATGTCTTCTGCTTCCTTTTACGCCGTTTCAAGGAAGTGTTAAGCATGAAGGATTCTATGTGTGTTCTGAGATTCCAGTAAATCCCCTTTTAGATATTTCTCTCAATTAGAAAAGCTGTCTGCTGTCATCCTCCCAGCTCAACAGAACCCAAGTAATGGTAATGTAGTTAAATGTTTTTCTGTGGTGAATAGGGTTTATGTTAGGGGATACTTTGAGTTCATAATTAGTTCATGTTTCCATATCCTGCTGGCTATGTGCCATAATTAGTACATAATTCCTCCAAAGAGCTGACTTTTTAGTATAGGTAATAAAAGTAGTGAGTGTTGTAAATAAACTGAACACAGATGGTTGTGTAATGAGATTGCAAGCATGCGCAAGTTGACTTTCTTTGCAGTTCCCCATCTGCTACACTGAGCACAAGTGAGATGTTTGAGAACTATTTAAAGACTCCACAATATGATAGGGAGTGTGCAAGCTGAGCTTAAAGTTCATTGGTAAAGTCACTTGTGCTCAGATGTGGTTGCTGAGGGGCTTTCACATCAGACACACAGATGGTCATGTCATACACTGGTCCTTTGTTTCTGTGCGTAAGTGACACATCTGTGATGATAGACTGCTATCTTTCTTGTTATTTATTTGTTTGCTAACATGTTCTACTTAGATGTTGTGTCAGCTTGTTGTAACTCTGTTTGTATATGCAGCTAGGTTTTGATAGTTACCTCAGGAAATTCTGTGCCTTTATTTACTGTGTGTTATATTGAAGAGCTTCCAAAGCATCAGAACTTCATCCCTTTACCACCACACCCTTTGGTAGCTCTTCACATCCTACACATTTCACTTTGAGGAAGATACTTATTCCGGTTGCTTCTTTTTCAGCCAGATGGTTGGAGTGGAGTACATCCTTCTTCACGCTCAGGAGCCCATTCTCTTCATTATCCGAAAGCAGCAAAGGCAATCTCCAACACAAGGTAAAGTCACTCAGTTCTTGTCACTGTTGAGAAGGCCGATCAGTTAGTCACTTTTATCTGCTCATAATTTGTGTTTAAGCACTTCTGGTTCCCCTTCTCTACATTTATTTTAAGTCTAAATAAAAGGGTTGTGGTGGAGTGGAAATACTTTGTCTAGCAGAGTGACCTCTAGTGTGCTAATAGCAGGGATTGCCATCTTGTGGTGAAATGTGAAGAGTGCAATGAGAAAGTGCTGCCCTATGGTAGGGATATTTTGTCACGGGAATCTGATAATAGGATTCATGTCATGTTATATTTATCTGTTAGGCTATGCAAGAGTTTTAATTTTAATTATTTGAATATAAGACTAACCTTGTTGGGGCAGATGGGCTTAGTTTAATTAGAACTAATCATCTGAAGTGGTTAGTATGTGATTTATTTATTAATTTTGGAGAACCGTGATTTCCATTGATTAGGGAGAGGTATCCTTCATGCTTCTGTTTGCGTCATGTCACTCTCTTATCCTGCACGATTTCCACCTTCAACTGTGGATTGGTTGTACTGCTGAGTAGGATCTTGTCAGTAGAAGATGATGACCCGTGTGAAAAATAACTGTGAGATAAGGCAAATGCTTGTTGTTCTGGTTATTCCTCTGAGAACTGAGTATTTGGGAATCGTGAGGGAATCTTGTGACAACAGCACCACTCCTTACAGCGTCACTGATGACCTTTCCAAGTTTTAAATGAGATACCTTAGCTTTTTTTTTTCCCCATTTGAATGCAACTGGCTTCATTATTCCTTTTTAACATTAAATTTGTTTGTGTGTGTGATTAATTTAAAAAGTAACCACAATTCAGTAGTTATTGGAATGTCTTCTGTGTTTACTGCATGTATATGTAAAATAATTCAGGTTGTTTCAGAGTAAGCTCTACAGAAAAGAAAGGCAGGGTTAATGCTAGTTATTTCTTAACTTTTTTTTTTTAAGTGACTTAGGCACTGCATATGCATTTTAGTCTTGTATAGAACTTTGCCTTTTCTAGCAATGCTTCTTATTTGCTTGTATCAGGTAATGGTCTCTTTATATTGCAGTTCTGTAGTGAAAAAGAACATGCATGATTCCTTCTTTAATAGATTTTTCAAGTTGTTTCTTTATTAAAGGTTTTGAATCTAGTTTTCAAAAGGTGAGTATAAAAATATCATGCAGCCCTTAATTTCCTGTTTTGACACTTTTTAGATCAAGAGTAGAGTTGAGGTTTCCACAATAGGTATGTATGTTCAGACTTTTTCTGTAATGCAAGTGTGTATTTAGTGGAACTGAACCAGGACTTGTTTGGTAACATTTTTCCCATTGTGACTGCACAATTTGTGTTAGGTACCTTGATTGAGTTGCGTAGTTTCCTAGCTCATATGTTACCCATGTGTTTCATTTTATCATAGTACAAATATTAGTGTATTTGAGACACGAGAATGGTGATGGAAAAGTTGACGAGTTCACAAGCAGTGTTGAGTACTCGGGCAGAGCTGTGGCAGGCCTGTCTTACAACTTCTGTGTGTGTTTTTAAAAAGTGTATTTATATTTTAAATTCTGTAAGCCAAGTTTTTGCCTATTTGAAATGATTTTGGAAAAATGTTTACGTCATTGATTAGGGAGAGTTACCTGTCTAGAAAAGTAGGCTGCTTGGTACAGAGCAGTGAGACAGTAGAGCTGCTGTTCTGTGTCTTGCTCCACTTCTAAGGAAATGTTGAGAATCCTCTTTCTTTTGAGAAGTGGGTACTAGCTGTAATATGCACCCAGCTGTCTTGGTCTGTTAATTTAGGCAGGTATCCAAGCTCCATAAATTTCAAGTACTGTATGAGTTGGATCCTGTTAGTAAAAAGGTTCAGACAGAATAGGTTAATACAGATGGAGAAACTGGAGCAAATGTGTGTGCAGGTAAGATTCTTAGGAATGTGAAGCTGATAGCATTGCTATCGTTTCTCAATTGAAGAACATTTGGCAGAGTATTATGGAGGCAGTTGTGATGTTCATGAGAGCTGCAGTGCAGAGGAACAAGAATTTTGATCGGTCAGTAGAGGTTCCAAATCTGACTTAGCAAATGCCTTTGGAAGGTAGTCTTTTTTTGGCAGAATGTTATTAATTTAGAAAGGCATGCTCTGTGTGTGCTTAGCTGCCACTGGGCCTGGGAAATCTAGTTAAGAGGACTGTACAATTTGAAGAAAGCTTGGCCAGGAGAATGAGATCTTATGTTGTTACGGGTTTCTATTGTTAGCAAGTGGAACTACTTCCAGTGCAGTTCATTTGACTCCTGTTATGTAGCTCTGAAAACCCCAACTCTTCTAAGGTCAACTATTTGTTTGCAGTAGGACAGTACTTAAAGCTGATGCTTTTCTATCTGTAAAGCAGACCTTGTTCTCCCCCCCCCCCCCCCCATCAGTCTGTGGCTAAGGTGCAAATAAAGCACCTTGAAGGAAAAAGTTAAAAAGACAAATTTGGTGATGAGATTAATATTGCAATTTCTGCTGTTACTATTGAAATTCAGCAACAAATACACAGTCTTCAGCCAGAGTTTTAAGTTGATCCTGCCTTTTTTTTTTTTTTTTTTTTCCTCCCCAGTTATTCCATTGGCTGACTACTATATTATTGCTGGAGTGATTTATCAGGCACCTGACTTAGGATCTGTCATTAACTCCAGAGTTGTAAGTGTTCTGTGCATTTGTTGTATACCAGTTTGTATCTGCTTTTACTTTTGGTTGTTCCCCAGGCTGTTTAAATCCCTCTTTCACTGTTTTGAGGAAAGATCTTGTGTAGTATACAGTAACTGAAAACAAACCCCACTGGTTAAGGTGGTGTGCATCCCACGTAGAAATGAAAGATCCTGGGAGAATGCAATATGGTCCAAAAAGTACCATCTATTGTTCAAGGATGAAGGATCAGAATAACTGACACCACACAATTAGTGGAACAGCATGAGGTTCAAACAATCAAAAGAAAAATTACATGAATGTTAATGTAATGTAGTATTTCTCTTTAAATGAGGCTTATGTTTTTATGCTGATGCGATACTTCTTTTTAAATTGGATACTGAGGTTTGTTTTGATTTCTTCTGCTCTAGTAAACTACTGCTTTTGTAAATTTTGCTCTGTCAGTTTAGAAGAGCACTTCAGAAAGGGCTTTCTAAGAGCCTGTTACAGAGATTAGTTTCTTGGTCCAAAACTAGTTGTCCCAAGTTCCCTTCCCAGAACAAAAATGAATGTAGAATACTAATTTTAAAATACCTGCTCTCAAAAATTCATACTGTACTTTCTCCTTAATTTCTGAACACTGCCTTATGTTCTTGTTCTGAAAGCTTACTGCAGTGCATGGAATTCAGTCTGCTTTTGAAGAAGCTATGTCCTACTGTCGCTATCACCCATCCAAGGGCTACTGGTGGCATTTCAAAGATCAAGAAGAACGGGGTATGATTCCTAGTTGCTCCTGCATACTTTGGGAGAGGGAAGATAACGTAGGGGAAAGTTTGAGACAATGGACATTGATAGTGTAGAGATGAAGTTAAGTGTCTTGCCTGGCTGAAGAGTAAGTTAGTGCTCCTTGTCAGGTGAAAGGAATCTTGCTCTTCTGTGTTAATGGAGATGAACATTGAGGCATGGGTGGGAGATGAAAATGGGGAGCTGTGTGTCAGCAAAGCGGGCAACTCTGCAACCCACTGGAGACCAAAGTACATTTTCAGAAGCCACACCAGTTTTTCAGGAGGGAAGAATTTTCCTTAATCTGTCTTCCACAAAAAACCTCAGAACTGATGTTAAAGGGAAAATGTAGG
Source organism: Charadrius vociferus (assembly GCF_000708025.1). Taxonomy (NCBI): domain Eukaryota; kingdom Metazoa; phylum Chordata; class Aves; order Charadriiformes; family Charadriidae; genus Charadrius; species Charadrius vociferus. The sequence continues at coordinate 747,824 of NW_009646445.1, read as the reverse complement.
TGAAGTTTAGAGGAGAGACAAATACCAGCTTGTCATACAACAAAGAGCTGCCAAGAGAATATAACTTTTAATACAGCTTTCTCTTACATTTCTGTGACTTGCAGAGAAAGCTAAACCAAAAGCCAAGAAGAAAGAAGAACCAAGTTCTATTTTCCAAAGGCAACGGGTAGATGCTTTGCTTTTAGACCTAAGACAAAAGTTTCCACCCAGATTTGTTCAGGTATGACACTTACAAACCATAGTATTACTGTAACTTAGAACTTGAGGCAGTCATAAGTACTTGAACAGCTGTAACGGAATGGGAATTTTGTGTGCTTTCTGCAATGGTAACAGGGATTAGATAATAAATTTGAAATTGAAGGCTCTGATTGGAGTATAGGATTCCCCTTTGTAATTGCAGGAGTCATTAAGACCATAGTAAAACTATGAGGGTGAATTTTATTATGCAAATTCCTTATCTAATTACAGAGGGTCTGTTCTTGTCAGTTATCAGATTTTGGTGCTGCTTTCAATTTCCTGGTTTGTGAGCTCAATCCAGCCACCACAGCTGTTTTGTTTTAGTTACTCCATTGTTCTGGAGGCTCATTAATTCACGTGGAAATTCTTGGCATTCTGTGAAGTTGTTGTGATCACCACTAATCGTTTCTAGTTGCCATTTGTTCCACCAGGTCTTCTGCTTGGGAGAAAAGGAAATTATACTTGCAGCATCTCACAAAATTGTTTGCTTCTCAAATGTGTGAAAGACTGGCTAACTCTGTATTTTTTGCTTTAGTGCTTTTCAGTTGTCAGAGGAAAAACTGGATGTTATGAAATGTTAATTGGATTTTTGTTTGAAGGGTATTTAGTGATCCCTTCTACCCTCAACTCTTACGTATAAGGGTGCATTGCTTGGTTTATATTCCTAAGTGAATAATAGGAGAGGTTAAGAATATGACTTCGGTTCCACTGATGTGTTGTTGTTTGTTTTTTTTCTTCCTGCCCTACAGCAAAAGCCTGGAGAAAAGCCTATCCCAGGTAAAACTCTAATATTCTCACAAGACTTAAAAAACAGGCTCTATATAGCAGTGTCTTCCAGTTGCCATATAAGCTTCTTGCTGCTTCTACTGAGGTGGTTAGGAATTCTGGCATTGCCTCATTGTGCAAAGTACTAGGTAAGAGTTCTCTGTGACAGCCAGACTGAAATTGAAAAAACATGTATTGTACCCTTGCCCTTTCTATCTGTAAAACTCTATTGCCTGGAAGTCCAAATGCAGGAAATGATCTTTGAAAGTAGGAGGAGGGTAAAAGGGTGAATGAGGGAACACTTTAGTCAGTCCATCATCTTAGTGATTTTTTTTTTTCATGGTGCTACAAGCTCAGGGAAGCCTGTAAAGGCTTTGAGTTGACCATAAGCAACCTCAAAACAGGAAGAGCATCAACTGTATGTCTTCAACCTATGCCACTTTTTTACCTGTATAGGTATGAATTTAGCCCCTGGTTATTCTTCTACCTTTGAAATCAATTTTGTCACTTTGACATCAACAATATTTTCTAAGTACTCTGAAGAGTATTTTAGAGATAAATATTGGAGGTTTAATTTTCTTTTGCTGTTACTTTTAAAGTGGATCAAATCAAGAAGGAACCAGAACCAGTCCCTGAAGCTGTCAAGCCAGAGGAAAAAGAGACTGCAAAGAATGCTCAGCAGAGTGCTGGTGCTAAAGGACCACCTGAAAAACGGATGAGACTCCAGTGAAGGGAGAAGTTGTTACACATCTGGATTAGTCAGTATGTGGAAAACAGGAGATTCTCGCTCCCCTTTTTTATATTTAAGTTCTTCAACTGAGACTGACAATTCAGGGACTGAAGTCCCTGTAACAGCTTTTTCTGTAGAAACCTGTCATGCAGATGTTAATGTCAGGATGCGAGCTGCCTCAAAAATGGTGTTTTCAGTCTTCATCTTATTTTGAATGTTGGCTTCTGGGAATGGTTTTTACATGGACATATTTTGCAGCCTCCTGAAATCTTTACAAACTCTTGCATCCCTTGTGTCTTGTTTTCCTATGTAAAAAGAAAAACTTTTGTATATAAAAAAAAAAACCCTGAATTCTTGGTAAATAAAATTCCTGGCTGCTGGAATACCTTTCTTAAATGCTTACTTTGTTAGTAGCAAATATGCCATATGTGTTGGCAGCATTTTTTTTGCTTGGATATCACAATATATTGTGTGCTATTTTGCGGAAGAAAAGTTCATCTCAAGGATTTAGGCTGCCTACTATAAGTCGCCGTGCCTTTAGTATACTTGGGATACAGATAAAAGATTTGATAACTGGAGGCTCAAATCCATGCAATTAGATGTCAGACTGCTCTGAGTCTCTAAATGTTCTTGGGCAGACATTTTACTTAACGGTTAACCTGGTCTTTTATTGTAAAAGCTAGTGTTCTGTAAGCGAGATTTCTGATGACATAAAACAGGCTAAAATGTCTTGCAGTTGCACACTTAGTGAAGCTGTTTATATTTCTCCTTTTTTTTTCTGTAACTCAAATATATCAATTACATCTCCTCTTCTGTGCTTTTAGCACTTTCTCACTACATCTGATCACCTTGATTAGTCATCTGCCTTTTAGACCTGTGGAGGTAGGGCGGTGGAAGAGAAGCGTCATCGACAGCTATACGTTCTGCTATTTAAGCATGTTACTCACACAAACCATTTATTTTTTTTTTTCAGAAAAATTAGAAGTCATCCATTGCAAAGAAATGACTATTGGTTTGGCTTTGTTTTTTTCATTGAAGTAATAGAGCAGTCCTTGAAAGAGGTTGCTTTCTTTTCACAACTGTTACCTGCTTTCATGTAGTAAACTGTAGTAAGCAAGGAAATGGTCTGTACATAACAGACAAAATGTAGATAGGAAGGAAGACTTAAGACATGCTTAGATAGCTGTGTCAAATTTATTTTGAGGTTATAAGAGACTTTCTGTTTTGGTAACTAATAAACAGCTCTGGGTAGCTCTTGAATGATGGAAAGACCCATGTAATTTTTGTTCTGTAATCCAAAGCTGTAACTTTAAAGATGTAGTTAAACTAATAGCTATTTGCTGTTGATGCAGATACAGACTTTAAAATTGATGTATCGATGTACTTAAGTGTGTATTAGCTTCACTTCATACCACGTGGGTCAAGTTTGAACAGCTGTTTCTCCAAAATTTGATAGAAGTAGATAATAAGCTAGTGTGAACTCTTGAACCAAGTGAAGATATAGAAGGCATTTATTCTGGGATACTCAAAACAAGACAGAGCTAATTATTCAGCACTGAATAATTACAAGGTAGTGTGAATACACTTAGAATAAAAGGGTGTTGGTTCCTTCTTGTATTAAAGACATTCCTCTGAAAGGAAGGAGTGCAAGAGGCACCAAAGTCATCATCTCATCCACCCCCGTCATGGAAAGGAGGATCTCCAGAAATGAGGCATGAGTGGTGAGGAACCTCAAGAGTCCATGCTGGATTTTTGATGTTCAGAATAAAGTCCTTGGAAATGACCATTAAAGTAGCTGAATTTCTCTATAGATATTCATATTACTAAGAACCTGTTTGTCATTTGGAAAGACTTAAAGGTGACTGTAATGAAGATCTAGGTTTGGTGGTTTTTTTTGAGGGAGAAAACTACTTGTACACCAAGGAAAGGTTTAACATTACTAGCAGAAGAAAGTTATCTTGCTTATTGCTGTAGTCAAAAATGGATGCTAACACACGTAGTATGAACAAAATATTCTAGCAGTTGCTGGACTTCACCTGAAATAAAGTGTTGTACACCTCAGTGCCTGAAAAAGAATTCTCCTGAAGTAGAGGGGTTTGAAGAAGGCCAATAAAGTGAATAGGAGAAAATTTCTCCTATGAAGCCACTGGGAGGACCAAGACTTTAGTTCCTGAGAAAACAGAAGACAAATACTGAGCCTTTTATGAAACTGAGTACTGTGAAGCAAGTAGGAAAGTAGAGAGCTCTTGTTCTGTCTTGTAGTATAAGAATAGAGGGACAAGTTAATGAAGCTGAATTGGAGTTAGATGGTGAAAAATGGTGAAGATGTTACGGAAATAGATTGTGGCTTCACTGAATCAACAGATGGCTTCTGAACAAAAGCTGATGTGATACACTTTCAAATTTTTTCAACGGCAAAGCAAATGATAACTAGGCATTCAAGGTTCAAGACAGTTTTTTCTTGGAGGAGAAGGTGAATTTTTGATAGTGTTGCTTTGGTCCTGTAATTGTGCACAGAACAAACAAATGGTCACTTATGTGACAAGTGACTTTCTGTAGCCTGATGTAGATCATAGATGGATGGGTAGTGGGGAGAAATTTTCCCAGTGGGATGAATTATGATGTATTATTGATCTCTCAACAATCAGAAAGCTTCATTTCTTTCTGCCAGGACAGTGGATTTCAACCTGTGGTCCACAAGGCTGTTGGGGTTTTGTGACCTGTTCCTAAGGACTCAACAGAAGGTAAGTGAGAACAGTAAGCCTCTTGCTGGTAGGATTCAATTCCATAGGAGCTTGTACCTTCACTGGAAATTTTAGGGGGCTACCAGATTGAAAAATTTGAAAAACACTGATGAATCATGAGAAAGCCAGTTACACCTGCCAGACAAATGTTTCTGCAGTTGAAGTAGCTGCGGATTGCTGCGATGTTTTTTCCTGGCTCTACTGTAAGGTCAGTAATTTTTTCTTCAAACCTGTTCATTGTCATATAATGGGAATCTTTCCCTCCCTCCCCTTTGATCTTTACTTGATCTGAGTGCAGAAGTGCAAGGCTCTGGTAACCTGAGTATAACAGCGTCATCCTTTTTTATGTAGCCTCGATGCTGAAGGGCTTGCTTGGGTGCTCAGCACAGTGTTGCAAACTTATGTTGACACTTTCCCTCAAGAATAACCTGCCATGAGTTTAACAGTGGAACCAGAGTACTTTCTAGCCCTAACTATGCAGTTATGTTTATATTAAAAGAGAAAGAAAGTAGTAGACAGCTTCGGGGGTGGGGGGTAAGACATGTCTCTAGCAGGTTGGCAGAGTGATTTAGTAGGGCATTTTCTATAACTTAAGGAGTGGTCACACAGCAGAAGTATGTGTTTAAATGCTACAGACACTGCACACACAGATTATGTAACAGGATTTTTCTTTTCTATTAGAGTTATTGTGGTCTGAGCTGTATTTATTTCAAAAGATGTAATCTGACATAGTTCAATTGCCCTGGAATGCAAAACCGATACTTTAGAAGTAGTGGACAATTATTTAATAACTAACTGCATATTAAAGATTTCACAGAAAATAGCTTCTATAATTTTAAAATTAAAACTAATATGAAAATAAGGCTAACACAGGTCACGAGTCTGTTCAGTTTTAGGTAAAGCAGTAATAAATTTCAAACAATATACAATTATGGATGTCTAGAAAATTCTTACAGAAGCAGGCGTCCTTCTGTTTTCATTCCTTTAATCTGAGGTACTGTGTTATAAACTGTACGCTACTAATGCTGGCCATGCTTGCAATGAATGAGCAAGGTGCCGATTCACAGCATCTGAGGCCCCTTTGAACAGCTGTTGGTAACCTCCACAGCTGTTGGTTAGGCCCACCATGTGCCCAGCTCAAGGTAGCAGCCCACTCGGGACCCTGGAGCAGCAAAGAGGGGCTCTGAGCACTCTGCCAGCTGCTCCTCTCACTGCTCAGCCTCCTGAGGGGCAGTGCCTGTCTCCGGCAGTTTGAAATGTTCAGTGTTGCTGCTCAGCCAGGGTGATGGTCAACACCGAGAAGTTGGTGCCGAAAGGCAGGATCCCGGAGATGGAGATGGGGTAGTGGGAGGGTGCGCTTCCTGCAGCTGAGAAAGGTATGGGCCGTAGCAGGTTGGACTTCGTCCCAGGCATGCTTTCAGTGCTGAAAAGAAAGTTGTGAAGAGTTCCCAAAAGATAACAGCTGTGGCTGTGTCAAATCCCAGCACTAAGTGCCAAAACCCCACTGTGCATAGCTGTGCTGTACAGGACATCCTTTCCTGCACAATCCAGATCACTGTCTTATAGCTGTGTCTTGATGGAGCTGTTCCCTAAAACAGGGATGCCAGTCACATGGTATATGTACCTGTAAGCTCACTTGCTCTTTCCCAGTGCTCTACAAGCACAAAATTTAGAAAGACCATGATGCGGGAAAGTGGCTGTTGGATCAGTGATATGTGTAATTAAGGCACGCTGCTGTAGGCATGTAGCAGCTGTGGCGCAGATAGGCTTTATGCTTTTATACGTGGTGCTATTAGTTTACCTCTATATTTATTGAACGTAGTGGAAGTGAATTCCTCCCTGGTTCTACATTGTTTTTTCTTGGGCAGTGTGCGTGTATAGCTGTAGTATAGTAAGGCACACGCTACGAAAGGGCACCATGGAGTGCTGTGTCCTAGTAATCAGCTAGGAGATGAGTATTTCTGTGCTTTTTCATTTCAGCCCCTAAGCTTTTCCAAATATTCTTTTGAGCTGAAATAGTCTGTTCTTGATCTCCACTCACAAATTATCCTTTAATAAAAAAAGTGAACAAAGCAAAACCCAGCCTTTGAGCTATTAAAACAGATTATTTTCCCCTTTGTGGTCTAACCAAATGATGCCTTTGCTCAAAACGAACATTCATGACGAGGAGTGTGAAGCTGAGCTGAGGCTCCTCCTTGCTATGTCTACTCAGAAGGAGAAATGCCCATTAATTTGAAAATGAAGATTATAAAAAAACTGGGAACGTGCTTGTGATAGGCTAATTTATTTGTTCCTCAGCACAAAAGCCTCTGTGCCTGCCCAAAGAGCAGGGGATGGACATCCCAAGGCGCCCTCGCAGCCTTCCGAGATGTGCCCCCAGGCAGCAGGGCGCCATTTCCATAGGGGGAAGGTGACGGGGGACGCCATGTTGCCGCTCCTCCCCCACTGCACGGCGGTTGGAAGCCTCGGACAGCTGTGGCCCTCCCCGCCGAGGGGCAGTTGGAGGCCTGCGGGTGGTTCCCTCTGGGCAGGGTCCTTCCGGGCTCCATCCCCTCACAAAGCAGGGTGTGGGGTGGCGATGGGGGCACTGCTGGGGCTGCTGGTGCTGCTGGGCCTGGCGGGGTGTCCCACCACCTGGGGGGACCTATCTGGGGACCTGCGTGTCACTGCCACCTGGGTGACGGTGCCACGGCAGTTGAGCCCCCGGGCCGACGCCAGCTCCCCATCCGTCTCCTACTGGCTGGAGGTGGAGGGTCGGCCGCGGGTGCTGCGCCTGTGGCCCCGGCGGGGCCTGGTCTCCCACCCCTTCACCTTGGTCACCTATGGCAAGGACGGCGCCCGCTGGGAGGAGCACCCCTTCGTGCAGGACAACTGCTTCTACCAAGGCGAGGTGCAGGGGAGCCCTGGCTCCCTGGTGGCCCTCGGCACCTGCGGCAGGGGCATCCATGGTGTGCTCTGGGTGGAGGATGGCACCTACGAGATCGAGCCCATCCCTGACGATCCGGCCTTCCGGCACATCCTTTACCGCATAGAGGAGGCCAACAACACAGTGGGCCCCTCCTGTGGGCTGACCCCGGAGGAGCTGCAGCACCAAAAGGCTTTGTTTCCCTGGTTCAAGGCCCCCCAGGTGGTGGAGGAGGAGATGCTGAAGGACTGGTGGACACATGTCAGGTATGTGAAGATCGTAGTGGTCGTGGACAACGTGCGGTTTGTGAAGTCGGGCAGGAACGAATCTGAAGTCTTGAGGCAGGTCATAGAAATCATCAACATTGCGGACTCTCTGTATGAACCGCTTTCTGTTCGGCTTTTTCTTGTGGGTTTGGAGATCTGGACCAAAAACAACCTTATAAACATTACGAACTCTATCAACAAGGCACTTGATGACTTTAACATGTGGCGGAAGTCAGACCTGTCGCCACGGTTGCGCCATGATGTTGCTCACTTATTTGCCTTTCAGAGCTTTGGAAGAACCCTGGGATTGGCATTTGTAGGGTCCGTGTGTAATAACCAGTGGTCATCAGCAGTCGCTTCTTTCACCAATAGGAAATTGTCCTCATTTGTTATCACATTTGCCCATGAGTTGGGCCATACTCTTGGGATGCGCCACGATGAACCGGGCTGTAAATGCAGGCGAAAGAAATGCATTATGTATGAAAGCAGTGTTGACACCGATGCGTTCAGTGACTGCAGTTACCAAGACTATTTTGACCTGCAGGGACGTGGCGCCAGCTGCATTCGCCAACCACCAGAACCTGGCACTTTCTACACCATGAAGCGTGAATACTGTGGGAATGAGATAATAGAAGGAGGAGAGCAATGTGACTGTGGTTCAGAATCAAACTGCAGAAAGGATCCTTGTTGTCACCCGAACTGTACGTTTACTGCAGCTTCAGTCTGTGCTTCTGGAAAATGCTGCAAGAGCTGTAAGGTCCTTCCAGCTGGAACGCTCTGCAGAGTGAGTACTGGTGACTGTGACCTGCCAGAGTATTGCAATGGGACTTCCCCTTGGTGCCCGGCGGATGTGTACATACAAGATGGAACCCCTTGCAAAGATGGTGCTTATTGCTATCGAGGAAAATGTTCGTCCCATAGTAAACAGTGCCAGCGTCTCTTTGGCAAAAAAGCGAGGGCCGCTCCTTTAGATTGCTTCAAAGCAGTGAATACTCAAGGTGATCGGTTTGGGAATTGTGGTACTCGTAACAATATCCGTTTTATAAAATGCAGTATTGAGAATATCTTATGTGGTAGGATCCAGTGTGAAAACATAGACAAATTGCCTCTCTTGCAGAACCACGTAACGCTAATTCAAACCCCTGTTGGAGGTAAAATATGTTGGGGTCTCGACTATCACGTAGGGATGCCAATAGCTGACATGGGGGCCGTGGAAGATGGCACGCCATGTGGTAGTGATAAGCTTTGTATCAACAGCACATGTACCAGCGTATCACTGCTGAAGTACGACTGTAACACGACGGTGTGTCACAACAGAGGAGTGTGTAACAATCGTAAGAACTGTCACTGCAGGTATGGCTGGGCTCCTCCGTATTGTGAGTGGAAAGGATTCGGAGGGAGCGTTGACAGTGGACCCCCTCCAGCCAGGGAAATTTTTCAGAGAGCAAAAATAGCAGTAAAAGTACTTAGTCATCTTTTGCTCTGTATCCTTGGAGCAACCCTCACCATACGTTATAAACAGGAAATAGTGGGATGGCTTAGGAGGAAAAAGGCCCAACTTTGTAGAAGAAGATAGCAGTTGTTTCAAATACTGGGAAAGCCAGCAGTTCTTAAAGGGGAACACCTGCTGGTGAGTCAAAATCCACCACAAAGCGCTTGCCGAAGACCAACAAGCAGTAGCTTTGGATGCTCCTGGGGAAATCTCCCTTGAGCAGAGCCAGCTGGTAACTCATCAAAATAATTCCACGCATTCTGAATAGTTCTAATCTCATGTGGTATCATTAAATGCACAGTAAATGTTATCTTTGTTTATTTTGAGTTAATAAATGCAGGCAGTAAGCATGCTGTTCTTTTGTTTTCTTTGCACCTTGAGCTCTTAAACTGAACTAGGTGGGCAAACTGTAAGTATAGCTTTTATGCTTCGTATCAGTAGTTTGCAAATGTAAAATGGGTGTAAATAATTTATTTGCTCCAGTTTACTCCTTCGTCTAATGCTTTCTCCAGTTCAGGGGGAGAGATGTTTGTGAACATCTTGTTTCTGTCATTCATTAATAATCAAAGAGAAAAAAAATTGCTCCTGCAGTTTTCATTTAATTCACATCTGTGACATGCAGGCAGGCAAGAAATGGGTATTTCAGTGAGATGCAGGTGTCTGTGGGATAAACCCTTCCAGCTGTTTCCAGGGAATAGTCCTGTGGGAGGGAGGTAGATCATAGGGAACAGGGTCTTCATTTTGTGACAGTAGAGAAGTATTACCCAGATCACGCCAGTAAGCATTACATTTCTGAACCATCAGATATACGTCAAGAGTGTAGTGACACCAAACCTGATGTTTTGCAAGAACAAATTGTCTTTCTTTTTCTGGAAACATTCCAGTGCCTTGACTGCTGGGTTCTTTTCAGGAGTGCTATGTATGTTATTGTCGCTAAGAGGAGCTGTCTGTGAGGTTGCACAAGTTAACTGGATCTCTAAAATACATGGAACTATTTTGCAAGTCTCCCACACACAGAATTTCTGCAATATTTGATAGATGTTTTATCTAACTATCTTGGGGGTGTTGGGGTTTCTCTTGGTTTACTGTGTGAATTCTTAAGCTATTGCTGAGTGTGTCCTTGTAACTCTATGGAGTGCCAACACAGAAGCATTGCATTTTTCATTTCTTAACAGGAGATAAAATTTGTCTAATTTATGAAAAAGCACAAGGGATGTGGAAATACTCTTCAGAATGTTTTATTATTACGGCAGTGACTAGATCTTTCAACCAGATCAGCATACAGAGGAGTCTGTCATCCAGATTTACAGTGAAAACTTTATTTTAAAGGACTGATGTTTCTGGATTAAGGACTCTAATGTTCTGGTCTGCTACCAAAAGAATTATTTGTGTTTGGAAAGCAAAGACCGTATTTTTAGCAAACATTCTGTAAAGGCAGGGTAAGTACCCCAAACACTTGCAACATTTGAGAAGAAAGATGTTGGTGACGCTACAAATGATGATGGTAAACTCTTGTAGCCTCCCAAGTATGACATTTATGTTCTTAGAATACACATTCTCCTGTACTTTTTTTAAAAAAAAATGGTTGTGTTCTGCATCCAAAAGTGGCTGGTTACATTATGATTGGATGTGAAATACAAAGGATGTGATTCACAGTTCTTCATGGCTTTTTGTCTAAAGCAAATGGGTCTTTAAATTGTTATCTATATTTGTCTGCTGAAATGAGGTAACAGGTTGTTTATTCAGTAGGCTACACTTGTTATCTTGCTTGCACTCTTCTATTTACATCAAAAGACAAGATAACTGCCCCTTGACTAACACCCCAAATTTATTCCTTGCAACCAGAGACTGATTTTTTGAGGGGGAATGGTGGGTGGTATGTTTTTTTCCTCAGAGAAATTATTAATTCAGGTGTGAGAAGCAAGGGATGTGGATTAGGTGAAAGATGGGGGGGTAAAAGTAACACAAGCACTACACCCAGCAGCTTCCAGCTACCTACACACAGCTTGTAAGTACTGGCAGACTTTTTTATTTTGCTTTTTAAGTACATAAACATCAGTGGCAGAAATCTCAGGATGCCACCTTGATGGCCTGCTGTATTTGATTGATAGTATATCGTAAGTTGCTGAGTATAGATCTATGCTGAGACCAGAGAAACACTTCAGTCATAGTGTTCTTATTTACAGACATGTATACTGAAGAGACAGGTGTAAATGAAAGCACGATTTAGGCTAGAAAGCTTACTTGCAAATGCAGTTTTGGAAGAGACAAAGCAATAAACTGCTGTAGTCTCCATTTTTGTCTATGCTTAAAGACTGATCTAAAAAACTGTGACTGTTAATTGGAAGGAGGCTTTCAGCAAGCTTTGCACAGGAGTACTTCTATAGACTTTTCTTCTATTTCTGCTTAGGCCATATGAGCAAGATAAACATGCACCCCAACAAACCTAGTCTTGGGATTTATAAAATGTCCGACTCCCCTTGCTGAGGGTTTGTCCTTGACAATATTATTGTTTCTGATTTCACCAAAAAACTTGGTATTTCTGGTGGTTTGTTAGAAATGTCTCACTGCTCTTGTTGTGGTATGAAGGTGCAAGTCTAAGTTCAGTCCTAATCTTTCTGGTTCCCTCCCCCACCTTTTTTTCCCCTCCTTGTTTTAATTGCCTTTTTTAGCATTTTGAATGGATGCAAGAGCTTGGCTAATGTCTAAGTCACTTGAACATGGAAGAGGCAGCCTGCAAATGCTGCTGTACTATCTGCCAAGAGATACTGGTCAGTCTAGTATGTGAAATGGTACTGGAGGGAAGTGTCTGACTGTGAAGACCTGTGAAATGGTTTGTGCCAGAGCAGCAAGGTATGAAGTCTTAGGTAGCTGTTAACATGTGGTGGGTCAGTAGTGGTGGGTGAAGCCCGGAGCTGCCTAGGAGTAAGTAAAAACAATTTACCCATGTTTCTTGTTTGAAATATCTTCCTGGCTAAACAAGACTTTTTTTTTTTTTTTTTTTTTTTTTTTTATTTCCTCTTAATATTGCAGTTATCTCAGATCAACATAAAATTATTTTTGTTCTAAGCCAAGACTGTCATCTCTAAAATACATTAAAACTGCTGCTAAGGAACACTTTAAGGAGTGTGCCAAGTATGGTATTAGTAAAACCTGAATTTGGAGAAAAAAATAGTCGATGGCCATTGTACAAGTTTTGCTTTTCAGTGTTCTTAACCATTGGCAAAAAATAAGTATAGATATCCAGGACAACATAACTGGAAACTGGGCTGAAACAGGTATGAATGTTTTCATGAAAACATTCATGTATGAATGAACAGCTTTATGTTTTAAGAAGTCTTCCTGTGATAGATAAATCATGGTTTTACTCATCATTGGAGGTGTAGTTTGGCCTTGAATGCCTGTCTCCCACCTTTGAGGCAGGTGTTCTAACACTCAGTTGAGTGCTAAGCATTAATGTTGTAGCATTAAGGCATGTTGGCACACTCTTCCTCTAATCCAGAGATCCAGCACCCAGGCTGCCTCTTCCTATTAAATTCAGGAATCCAAAAGTGCAGCTAATTCTGGAATTAATGCTGTCAAAAATATTTGTCACTTGTACTGCAATATTGAACAAACAAATCGGTAGTGTAACACTGAAGACCAGAGCATCCAGTCCTCACTCAGAAAAGTTCCTGCAGCATGTTGGTGTGGGTGCCCCAACAGTGCCAAGCAGTTTGGTGATGAAATTGCACCAGGCCCTGTTCATTGTTCCCCTGTTGTCATTGTCTGTATTGCGACACTTGTAGCGTGTGCTGAAACAGATAAGGATAATGTTCAATAAGGAAATAAATAGGGATAAATTTTGCCTTGCTAGCTTTTCCCCAATGATCTGTTGGTTCAAGAACTCCCTGAGGTACAGGAGTCCCAGGTTCAAGTGGCTCCTCTGTTAGACTGGAAGTTGAACTACTTTGCCTTTTATTGCTAGGTAATTATCTGTGCTGTAGAGTCTTGAGGAAATTTCCCAAATCCTCAGACTGAACACCACCTGCAGGACATGGTTAAGTATTTATTGTTCCCAGCGGTGGTGGTCAGCACAGCGGTTCTGTGTGCTATTTGTAGTTCTGAACCGAAGGCTACCACTGCATTGCATCGCAGCGTAAGGAGGAGCTGCCATGGATGCTCCCTGTGCTGTCTGCCTGGGTCTGGCTTTTGCTTCTGCCCGTCCCTGCCTGATCTGATTTTCAGTCTGCTGTGTGGCCAGTTAACAGGGCAGGTAGCAGGTCACATACCTGCCTCTTTCTCTGCCATGCCCACCCTAGCGAACTCCCACCCGCTCCTTAACCTTCCTGAGAAACCCCCCTCCAGCCCGGGGAGCGAAGCGGGGCCCGGCAGGGATGCAGGAGCAGGTGCTTCTGGGCAGGAGGCGGACGTGTTGTGCCCCCTTGGCAGGCAGGGAGGGTTCCCCCGGGCCCAGGGGGTGGCAGCCCATGGCAGGGGGCGTTCGGGGACCGGAGGGAGCCGCCCCCTC
>NW_009646445.1:711731-733631 GCF_000708025.1 Charadrius vociferus | reverse complement strand
GGGGCCCGTTGTGGATACGGTGCTGCGGGGAAAGCCCGCGACCTGCGTGAGGGAGAGCCGGCCGGGCCGGGCTGTGTCTGCTGCGGGTGGGGTGGTGTCTCGGGTGGCACAAATCCCTTCTGGTTTTCCCAGGAGTTGCTGTCTCCATCGCAGCTCCTCTTCCTTTCGGTGGCAGGTGCTGTGCGCTCGGCCGTGTTGGATACCCAAAATTAGGGGTCGTTTTGGAAGAGGTGACCGTGCCCTGTACCCGTCGTCAGCTTCGTGTTAATTGTTCGGGGTGGCAGCAGAGAGGGCTTTGGGGTGACGAGTGAGAGGAGTGTAGGTTGGAAGGCAGAGGGAACAGGGCAGTCAGTGGGACATTGTTTTTTGGCTTTGCTTTTCCTGTCACAGCAGCATGTGCCATCGTGGAAGTCCGCTGATGCCTGTCCGCCCTCCTATTTTTACAGGATTTACAATACCATTCAAATCGCACCTTCAGAAAGGTGGCCAGTTAGCACCAAAGGTGCTGGAGCAAAATCCTGGCCCCAAAGAACTGCAGGTTCCAGGGAGGTTTTGGAGCTAGAGATGTACTTTGGTGTGCGAGGCCTTCTCTTTAATTAAAACGAGCATGAGAGGAAAAAAGGGCAGCCCTTCTGTCCGCACAACTGCTGGGTGTGGCTGCTGGCCTGGCCTTGGCTCCACCAACCCCACCAGGGACCTACAGCACCCATGTCGTTGGCGTATGTGCCATTTGCACGTTCTCTGGGGTGAAGGTAGTTCCCGTGCAGGGCTGAGGTCGGTCCTGACCCCCCTCATACCAGCGATTGCCACCCAAAGGGTGAGCCCGGCGCGCAGCCCTCTGCCTCTCCTGTTCTCCAGGGTGGCCACTGGTCTGAAAGCCGCGTAGCCCTGCCTGCGCAGCCATGAGCTCAAGCTAATGAAGTCACGCTTGTCAGGGAAAATTATTTGCTCAATGAAGCCGGTTCTGATGGGAAAGCTCTTTCCATACACTTGGGAACCTAAAATCTTGAGGGAGGTGGAAGGGGGTGTTGAAGGGCAGAGTGGAGAGGTCTTGAATGTGGCCGCGGCAATTTAAATCTCATTACCCCAAGCAGCATTTGTCCTGTCATTAAGATGGGCTTTGTATTTTTAGAGTTCAGTTTCTAACTACGTCACTTGATTTGAAGGTCCTACAGCCCCCTACGACATTGATGCATTTACCATGTGAATTTTTATTCATTTATGTGGAAGGAACAAAACACTGTTATCTGTAAAGCACAGTGTAATCCTGTAATCTCTCTAACCAGAGTTTTGACTGCAACTTTTTAAAACAGGTCTGATGCTAAACATCTCTGGCAAAAATTTGCTGAGGAGGTGAATGTATTTACAGTGGCAAAACAGTGCGTGTATGTCTCTCTCCCAAATTTCCTTCTGAAGTACTAGGCTGAAATTAGGCAGAAAAATGTGGTTTTATGGAAAACTAAATAACTTCATCGGTTCAATTTGCAATATTATTCAATCTCTCTTTTCCAAATCCTGCCAACCACGATTTTTTTTAATGTGTTTTTGAGGGAGTTTTTAAGTTTCAGGGGGGTAAATGAAGTACAGGGAGGTTTGCAGTCTCAGGGAGGGTCAGGAGTTTAGCCCAGAGCCTGCTTTTAAAGCTCTGCCATCCCACTTCTGCTCCCTGGTAGACAAGGAATTTAGTGCCATGTGCTCTCTCTTCTTCCCCTTGCTCTTTTTCTCACAGTTGTGCTGTGTCTCTTTCTATGGCCACATGAACTGGAAGGGGAGAACAGCAGAGAGCTCAAGGAATGACAGGGAAGATATTTTTAGCCAGAGTGGAAGTTTAAGTACTGGAAAGGAACGACACGGTGAAAAAGCCCTGTGAATACTTAACTTGGTCTAGCATGGACTGCTGCCTCTTTTTGTCACGAAGATCTGCTCCTATCTCATGTTGACTCTGCTGATGAAAGCTGTGACTTTTGATTATTTTTCCAATCGTGTGTGACAACTTGCAAAATGTATACTTTTTTCATGTATATATATATTTGGGTTTTTTTTTTTAATATATGTGAGAGAGAATCAATGTACTCTGAAACTCTGATTCCTTCTTTCCAGCTTTTTAATAAATGTTGATTAAACCTTATACTTTCTGTAGTATTGATTCCCTCTGTTCCCAGGTTATTGCCTTTGTGGCAAATAATTTTTAGGTTTGTGGATTTTTTAATTTTTTTTTTTTAAATTCCCATCGAAGGGTGTGTTTTTGTGCACAACTGTCCCTTATTGGAATAATCTGTCCCTTATTGGATATTAGTCTAACTGAAATGTCAGTGTTTCTTCAATCTGCTGCCGCTTCCATTTTCTTCCTCATTTGTCTGAAGCTGCCAGGAAGAGGAGGGGGGGAAGAAAAAAAAAAAAAAGGTGTGGCAAGATTGCTGTTAATATTTCTTTACTTCCCAGCTGTAGATGTACACTTTAAATAGCATGACTCATCTTGCACATCCTTTGATCTCCTGTGACTGATTTAAAATGCTGCTTCCCAGCGGGCACAAGGTGGTTTTACTTTCATTTGCAACTCTCCTTCTCAAAGTTTCTAGTCCCAACTTTGAGCGAAAGTAAGAAAGAAAGAGCAAATAAATAAATCAGCCTGGCTGAACCTGGGGAGAATTTGCCTTCAGCTGTTTGTCACAATAGGTTTTGGATGACTGGTTTATGTCAGAAAAATAAGTCGGTGTTTTGGGTTTTTTTTTCTCCATTTACTTTGATTGTATGTTTGTGGGTTTTTTTCCTTTTCCTTGACTTTTCTTTCTTTTTTTCATTGCAAGCATCTTATTAGGGAATCTTTCCCATCCCTTGTCAGGTATTATTATTTACAGAGAAACTTAGCTGCATGTGCAACGGGGAATGTGCTCTTGTAACCTGTGGCTTTCCAGATTTTGAATTCAATTTGTTCTTCTGGATTTCAGAGAAACAAGAAGTCTTAAGATTTAACTGCACTTTAATCCAGCAGCTGGTTCCAGCTAGAGATCTGTAATCGAGGCTTACTGTAAAGAACAATACAGAACATAACAAAAATGTGATGTGGATATCAGTTCTGTTTAATGTATGTGTATTTATTTTTGTTTTGCTTTAAATCCCAGAACTTTGTCTTTATTTCCTGTTGTGTTTTGAATTCCTGAAACAGAATAAAGTGATTACATACAATTTAAAGTAGCTGCATCTAAACTAATCTTATTCTTGGAGGTCGAGGACGCCAGTTCCAACTCCTTAGATGTGGAAGGGGAGCGTTCTGAGCCGTAGGTGCCCTCGAGCTGGTAGCACAGCTCCTCTTGCCTGTTTCCTCATCTGTAGACAGGGTCTAAAGCTCCTTGCCTTTCCTAACTGTGTTTCCCAGCTCATGAAATACTTGTCAGGCATGATTTCTTGTTGCTCAAATGTAATGATGTACTATAGCCTCCTGTGAAATGCAGAATGCTTTCCTTTCCTTTCGTGCTGTGCTGAAGAGGCGTATTCCTGCTTTTTTTTTGGCTGAATCAGCATGTCAGAATTGGTGGCATGTCCCTCAGTATTCCCCAACACCCACCTGAAAAAGGCTCATGGATGCTTTATGGAATGAAGCATCTGGGCCCTCAGGCATTCAGGGTCTCTCCTCCGCTTTCAAGACCAGTTTCATGAGAATAACTTTTCTAGACAGTGATGGTTGGAAAAGATGATGCAGATTTGTATGCTGTGAGTTTTAGTATAGTGGAGAAAACAGGACCATGTGTACAATCCCCAACAACAGCATGAATGTCTGAAGCTTTGAGCTTTTTCTCATCAGCTTTCTCTTTGGCTTACCTTAGGGCTGGGCTTCAACATTGTTGGTGGGACAGATCAGCAGTACATTTCCAATGACAGCAGCATCTATGTCAGCCGGATCAAAAAGGATGGGGCAGCTTACCTTGATGGCCGATTACAAGAAGGAGATAAAATTTTAGCGGTAAGCCCTTTCTTCTGTTGCCCCGTGTGTTCCTGAAATACTGTGATCAGTGATGTGATACGAGGTGCAAGTTTGCCATCGCAGTGCACAGAGAGGAGGGATGTGATGAATGCAATTAGATGATGGAGGAGCTATCTTGGGGATCTGGGGAGAGCTTTGAGCACTAGCGAGATGAGTGCCTCTGCACATGGGCCCATCTCTTCTGCCTTCCTGATTTGTCTCAGAAGCACTCCTTGGTGCTGCGTTTGTATTTCCTCTGTGACTCTCTAAAGTTTTAGAATCCATCAGACCTTCTCTTGCTCATAACGGATCATCATTTACACACATGTCAATAAAGGTCTTCCACCTCTAAGTTTCCATTTTTTGACTGGTGGTCCATGTTTACCGATCCTTTTGCTCAGGGGGATTTTTAGGCTATAGAACTTCCAGGCCATAAAACTCTTCATTTCAGCTCATCAGGAATAATACAGGTGGCTTCTCCTTTTAGAAAAATGTTTTAAAGTGACTGAGGTTCAGTCCTGCTGGTTCATCAGACAGTTGGCAATCATACAAGACAATACGCTTTACAAAGTGATGAATGAAGAAGTAGCCTCTCCTAGTGTGATACGTGATCTTTTAACACTCCTTAATTTTATTTTATTCTTGCTTATTATGTTCCACATGTAATCTTTTTAGCCTCTATAGAGTGTCTTGCACTACTTGGAGCCTATTATTGATCCAGGAAATAATACTAAGTTAAATGGAGAGCATTATCCTATCTTTTCTTGACAGTTTAATATTTACGTATTTGTGTTTAGGGAGTTTAAATATCAAGAAAGGCACTTAGATGTGATCTCAGGGGATACAATTAGGGATAATGGGGATGAAAAAGAAAAATTAGGTTGAATATCATCAGTTAGTGAATGAAGTCAAGTAGGTTATAAAACCTTCTGCCATGAGATACTATTTTAAATTAAGAAAAATCCTAACACATTAAAGTGGATGCCAATATGCGTGCAAGTCTTTTTGTTTTGTTTTGTTACATCAGTATGCTTTTAAATGTATGTTTACAACACTCTTTCAAAGAGAAGGGTTTCAAAGGTAGACCAGTAGAGAGAACAATGTGGGAAAGAGACTCATAATAATACTTTTGCTGTAGCTGCTCTTTTATTTTCATTAGCTGTCAGAATTATGCCTTTGATTTGTTGCCAGTAAAGCAAGAGTATAAGAAGCTGCTATTGACACAACTGTCGTCTTATATTCTGATTTTTGCTTCTAGGTAGTTTTTTTTTCAGTACCTCTGTGTTTTGGCTTGGAGTTTCTCATGTTATCTCTCAATGTATAAAAATACATCTATCATATGAATGGATGAATATGGATCTTGATGATTATATTATCATGCCCATGCAGAATTTTGTGAAAGAGGAAGATTTTTATCTCCTGTCCTTCCTATGTTAGCCTGCATCATTAAAAAATTGCTTTTTGCCCTTCAGCAACTGGTTCTTCTTTTCCTTTTTTGCTAGATCAATGGCAGAGACTTGAAGGATTTGCGGCACAAGGATGCTGTGGAACTGTTCAGGAATGCAGGCTATGACGTGTCTCTGAAAATTCAGCGCAGGGTATGTTTTACCTGTTTCTTAGGGTTATTTCTGGCTCAGTTTAGACTGGTTTCTATGATGGATAGCTCTCTGTTCCATGAGGCAGAAAAATAGCATGTCCAGGTGCTCAGTGTGAATTACATGTATAAAGATTTTGTTTGAACTACGGCCTTCTCTAGTTGACCACAGCTGTAATCATCCATGCATTACTTGTTCGTAACAATATCAGTGAAGACGTGAGTTTGGAGAAGTCCCCAGGTCTTTGTTTTGATGGACTGTGGTGTATTTTCTCACAGATCTCCTTTCTCGGTGGCAAAGGTTTGTCTGTGAAGACAGAATCTCAGGTTCTCCAGTTTTGTTTCAGAGGCCAAAATCTTACTGGAGACAAAACTCCAGCTCATCACCCATGCTAGTGTTCAGATGTGTGTGCAGCCCACCACAAAGGAACAAATGTCGGTGCTATAGTTTAAATATACTGGATATAGAAAGAGTAGAATACTTAATCCACTGTTATAATTTGAACATCCCTGGCTAGCATGGAAGTTGACAAAGGAAATGCTGATCAGCCTGAAGCATGCTGATGGGGAGAGGTGGGTTGAGGCCCCTTTTCTACTCCCTTAGTAAAGGAGTAAATCTTCTGGACCAGTGTACAGGGCAGGTAAGAAAAACAGAGAGAAGAGTGATGCCCTTTTCCTGGTAAAGACACCAGGAAATGGTGTGGTGGGAAGTGCACCAAGGGATGACTGGGTATGTGTGTGTCATTGCTTCTGCTGTATGGGATGTACCCTGCTCCAGCTGTTAGAGTCCTAGTGTACAAAGTGGCAGAGAAACACGAGGGTGCCTGGTAGTGACTGGGTACCCTGCAGTAAAGCTTAATCCATCCAAAGCGTTCTAACCCTTCCATGTGTGGAGTGTACAGATACCCAGGGAAACCATCTTGCACAAACCCACCTGGTCCTGAGACAGAACGGGGGGCACTCCTGTGGTGGGCTCTGACACAAATACTTTTTTTTTCCTTGTAGTTGCAGCCACAGAATGGCCCTGTGGGTCATCGAGACGATGGAGAATCAGGTGGGCTTCCTCTAGCAGCCTTTCTTGTGCCAGGCCTGGCGCTTGCTGCGGCAGCGGTCTGGATCTTGCTGAGGTATCGACAGCGGATATGAAGAGTTCACGTTTTGGATATCACTGCGTATTTTACACAGCTATGATGTAATTTAAAGATAGAGAATCGACGATCTTATCACAGACTGATGTCAAAAAGGATCATTGCCTATCATAAAGCTGCTGCTGATGTTCTTTATGTATTGATTTTGTTCAGGGTGGATGGAAGCAGAAAGGAAGAGGGGGAGGGAGATGACTGTGTTCGTGTATAGAGCGGGATAGCTGTTTTTTTGACTAATCTGAGGAGGTTTTGCCATCCCCCTCTATTTTGCACAATGAACTTTCAAACACACTCATCTATTCCATGTTTTAAGATGTGACTTTTGGTTAAAGGGAGTGGGGGTTGGGGTGGTTTTAAATCAAAAACATTTACTAGAGGTTTTGCCTTGTTTCCACTGAATTTGTCTTGAAACTAATGATCCCTGTCTGAACCTCTAATAAAGAGAAGCAATGCAGAGGGTATATTATTTTTTCCATTGAATTTTTGTTGGTTGTTGCTAAATAAATGCCTTAAGAAAAATGTATAAAATCTAATCTGTGGTTTCACAGGTAAAATCATCAGTGTAGCTGCTGATTTAATAGTAATATGCAGTATTGGTGAGGTATTCTACCAGTTCTGGCTACCTTCTGTCTTTCCTGCTGCTAGAAAAAGACTTTGATTGTCAGAATGACTGCTCATTCTTGGGTCAGAGTTGTAAGGGAAAGCTTTCCACAAAATGCTGGCATACTGGAGAGAGACAGGCAGACAATTGAATCACAAGGATAAGCCGTGGCAAGAGATTTGGGCATGCAGAAGCTGCAGAAGAGTCTTTAAATTAGTACTGAAGCAATAGTCCCTCCATCCGTCAAGTGGGTTGAAGTCTGCATCTCTCAGGTTAAAGGTCTGTTTTGGGGGTTATTTTTTGCATGTGGAGTACTTAGAAGTTTTTTGTAGCATCAAACTTGCTCTTTGCAGTCAGAAAATCTTATGATGATTGAAAGGGAGAAGTGGAGAGCATGCTGGGATCATCCTGGCTATTGCTTGTTTGTGAAGACTGATGTGATGTTCAGGACATAGACTGGTAGGTGTAAGCCAGGGTAAGGCTTGGCGAGTAAAACCAAAGGAAGAGACGCTTGCTCTGAAAGTGTCGTGAATTTGCTGAATTTACCTGCAGGGTCTCATCTCCTCACTGTGATTTGAATGGTTTTAAATGCCCCAGCTGACATGAGCTCTGGGGGGTAAGACCTGTTTCTCTTGTCTCCAAGAAATCAATGTCTTTTGTTGTTTTTGTAAAAGAAAAGCAAAATGCATGGTCTGGTCTATATGATGCCAAAAAAAAAAAAAAATCACATATGCAATATATGTTTTCAAACAAAGAAAAACTGGTGTCTTGGTGCTTTACTTCTCTGTATTCTTTATTATTCTAGCAGGACATTGCCGATGTATTTGAAATTGTTTTGTGTTTGTTAAGGGCTATATTCCTGCCATCTGCTGGAGATAGAAATGGTATGCTGTTATACATGACATTCTTAAATCACCACGGAGTTTCAGAGCACTTAGACCACATGAAATCTTGCTTTGGCCTATAAATTGGTCTGGTGTAAGGGGAAGAGGAAACAGGAGGAATTTTGCTCAGTGTTCTTAGGGGACTTTGGGAAGAGATTGGAAGTTTGGTGAACGTCCATTGGTGTTGGATGGTCTGAGCCAATGCATGCAGTGACTTCCCTTGGCCTGCAAACCAGTTACACTTGATGGCAGAAGGGCTGCTGTTGGGACTGCTCTTTGCAGATGCAGCACGAACCAGCTTGCTCGTCTGCAGCCTGCTCTGAATATTTGGCTGGGGTGTCCGTGTGGAGCACACGTGTGTATTAAGACAGATGATTAAAAGTTAATGCTGTATCGCAGCTATCAGAATAAAGATGCAGGCAGTAAGAAAAAGGTCTGGGACAAACATATTTTATCCCTTGGCCTGAGTCGAGTTTCTGTGAGAGGAAGTATGTGGAACAGGTGAGGAGGAAGAGGATTTGCGGGAGTGGTTAGTTTTACTCATTTCCCATTGAAGTAAGCAGAGAACGCAATGCCTTTAGGGTTTTTTGTTTGGTTTGGTTTTTTACCTTTCAGCTTTGGGATTTTGATACTGTTCAGACATGATTGCCATCTGTGTTGCAGGCAGTTTATTATGGGGGGAGGGTTATAACCAATGCCCAGATAACTGATGTGGCTTACGGAGCAAGAAAAGGCCCTTCTGGTGCATGCTGTTCCTTTGGATTTCTTTTCACAATTACTGAATAATTATAACACTGCAGCATTAATTCAGTCGCTTTTCCAGAAGTCTGAATAGTAGTTTTTACTCTGGATTTAAACCATCCAGTCTAACCCTCAAGAACACCTTTGTGTGTCTGTGGCCTTTAAACCACTGCCCGAGGAGTGCCAAACAATCCCTTTTCCAATCCCCAGCCACCTCTTGTCCCATTTGTTCACAAAATCCTTGTGGAAAATACACCTCAACCCCAAACTCTTCTGTAAGCTGTGGCTCATATTACTTTCTTTCAACAGTTGGACTGTCTCACCTAAACTTTGTGTGTTTTCCGAAGTCTTTTCCACCATGTGATTTCTGTAGCCTTGATTTCATCTTTACACTGAACGCTGTATATACATTTTCTGTCATTGTGGAAGAAGTGCATTAAAAGAACATCTAATGAGGACAGCTTGTAAATGCAAGTGATCAGAGAGAGTTTTAGTTTTTGTTACAACTTAAATCTCTGGGTTTTGAAAAAAAGATAAGTTGAAATCTTGAAGACAAACATAAAAAGCATCCTAACTGTAATTTATATGTCTTTTTTTAAGAACTCATTTGCCATTAATACTGAGGGCAGCCGAGACTCTTAAATCCCTCATTCTCATCTGTTCCCTCAGCCTTATTGTGAACTTTCTGACCTGCTGGAGCCTGGATTTTCATATTCATAGTTCAAAGACAAATCCATCTAGTTTGACTTCCTGTACATTCTAGGCATTTGTGTCTCACAGAGTCTCCTGAATTGTATGTGCTAATAATACGTATTTGACTTAGGCGTAACAGTGAGAAAGAGCAGCCAGACCTGATCTGGGATCTAGGAAGATGCACTACTTCTGGCACTTTTTAATTAAAACAAACTAGAAGGGAGCACGTGGGAGGGAAAGGTGCCTTGCTTTCAGTTTGCCTTTAGGTTCCAACAACTGGTTTGTTAGGTTGTTCTGTGCTAGATTAAAGAGGCCTCTAATAACTGATAGTCACTCCCTGTGAAGGGGTTTGTGTGTTGTAATTGCCTTACCTCTCACATTATTTTTAAGAAATGAAGCCAGCTGAGCCCTTTACAATTCTCAGTGTAAGATAATTTCTCTCTTGGTGTAGTTTCTGTGGCTTTCTGCATCCGTTCCAGTGTTTTGTTGCTTTGTAAAATCCAGACACCCCACCATGTGCAGAGTCTCACCACTGAGCATGGCAATGCTTTATACTAGCAGCTTTCCGTGTCATTTTTATCTCCAAACCCTTAAATTATTTTTTTTTGGGGGGGAAAGGTGCTGACACGTTCAAAGCAAATTTAAGCCAACTCCTAAGAGCTGGCTTTTCTTAAATAACTTTTACAAATCTCTTAGAAGTGGTATACAGCTTTCCCCTTCTTCATTTGCTTTCTCGAGTGCCCTAAGGAATCTGTAAACCACAGAATAAACACCATTGCCACATGAGAGGTAAATTGTCTCAATTCTGGTTTGTAGATCAGAAGAGCAATCCCTTTTGGTCATAGCATGACACTAGAAATGAGCGTCAAATGCCTGTGTATCCTGACTTCTAAATCCTCGTCTATACCCAGATGTGACCCGCGTGGTATGGGTGAAGGTGTCTGACTTCGCGTTTTGTTGAATGACTGGACCTCCTATTTGAATTGGCCGCGCACATTGGCAGGCCCAGGTTATTCTCTGCCGTGTCTGCTGCGTTATTCACTAGTCCCCTATCTTCAGCAGTTTTGTCTTCTGTCAGATCATTGGTGAAAATACTCTGTGGAGTTTGGTACAGAGGCAACTTCCCCCCGTGGTTATGATTTTTCAGTAACTGTTGGTATCTCCTGATGATTGGATTATTTGTCTGTGTAATGGATGCATTTTGATAGTGTATAGCATTGATTTTTTTTAAAAAAATACGTGTATTGGCATGTTGCATATTAGTTCGTAGATTACATCTGAATGGTCAGCAAACTTCATCTGTTCTCTTGCAGGCAGAAGCTGATACAAGGTTAATTAATCAGGCCAGGTGAGCTTTATGAGCCTGTCTCCCTCTAATTTAGTGATGTGGGTTTTACCTCTGGAAGTCCTTTTCCTCTACTCAGGTTGAAGGAAAGAGCAGATAACTTACTAATGGGACAGTATCCCTCAGGCTGGGGGCCCAAGGGAAGGATTACATGGAGAAGTTTAAAGGAGGGCCTTAACTATACCCTTGTCCTCAGGGTTTCCCTCAAGACTAGCTTTAGGCAGACTCATGCTGCATCCCTGCTGCCGTGCTTGGTACATGTCCTCTCTGGAGCTCTGCTGTCTCTCCCCACGTGCAGCTGAGGAGGACTCCAGGCCTTTCAAAGCTTCCTTGAAGACAGATCCACGTACGATGAGAACGTACACTGGTTTAAATGAAGAACAATGTTGTGCAGACTCAAAATGTCTTTCCTCATCAGATTTGAAAACTTTTGTCCTTGCTGCTGCAGCTGTAACTGATTGCAGGCAAACTTCACTGTAGAGCGAGCTGTATCTCTCTTACCTGGCTGCCAAAACCAACTTTCCTAGGCTGGTACTCTTAGTAAAAAGAAGAGTAACCGTGCCAAGTATGCAGGGTAATTATTCAAAGTGGCTTGTGAATGGTTGGAGATCATTCACCAAGCTTTCACGCTTGTGTTTATGTCCAAGTGTTCCAGCCATGTTTCCCGTTGGTAAAGTTCTCTTCCCTCTCGTCCCTCACCACCACCTCTCAGCAGCCTAGCATTTGTGCCTGGCTTGCATTTTTTTGCCGTGACACAACAGCAATTGACGTAGAAAAATTGCTTCTTTTGCTGTGTGTCAGCAGATACTGGTGTTTATTAATTTGACTGTGTCCCCGTAGTTGCTCTGAACTAGCTATCGGACTTGGTGTTACATATTCCTTTTCTTTTCTTTTCCCTTTGGAAATGAATGTTGGCACTTAGTTCTCCAGCTGCCCTCATTCTGGCTGGTTTGTCAGGTGTTGGAGGACAGATCCCCAGAACGCCAAGCACAAGCTTATTCTCCTCTGAAGTGTCGGAGGCTGTACAGTTAGAGTAAGAGGCTCTGATCAGCTCTGAACTGAGCCCAAAGAAGCCTGAAGAGCTTCACTCTGTGATTATGGGGACACAAGAAGCTCTTGTTGAGTATCAATATTTTAAGCAGGACGGTCCAGTGTCTACAGCAATAGAGGCTGGATCCCAGTTTTGGGAATGCCTCTGAAGACCTGTGTTGATATTGTGACAACTCCCAGCTCCAGGCCTACCCATTTTGCCCGTACGATGTGTCTGTCTCACCTTTTGAAGTTCCTGATCGTGGTGGTGCTGGGAGAAAAGATGTTTCCAGTTGTTAGAGCGTGGCAGTCCACATTAGACCTGTGCCCCATCTCCTGCTGTGGATTGGATGGGCAGGATAGGCAGATCTCAGGACCCACCAGCTAGATGACTGTGTAGGCACTACTTGGGAAAGTGCAGCAGAAGTGCAGTTCATGCTAAACATGTCATTCTTCTGCTGGGACAGTATTTCCAGAGAAAGAAGAGAGAATGAGAGAAAGTTTAGCAAAGGCTAGCAGAGTTTTGGAAAGACAGCTGTACTTGTGCTTGGGAGCAGGGTTGTCTATATACCCATGGCTAACAGCATCTCTGGGAAGAGTTTTTTTGAGAGACAGAGTGGATGAGGAAAGAAGGGCTGAAGAAAACCTGTTTGTTCTTGTTCATAGTAAGCGTGTGAGGGAAGTGCGCTCCTAAAGAAAAGGAAATGAGATTTAAAAGCAATGATGGTTCAGTAGGACTACTTGGGCTGGGGGCAGGGGTGAAGTTGGGGAACACAGCTGGGGCTGGCTGACTTAAATGCAGCATTTTCTGGGAATGGAGAAGTAGCAGTGTAAGGTATAAGCCATGCTGGTTTTTCATCTTTGACACAGCCACCTGCTTCAGCTACTTCAGTCTAACTAGTAATAAACACTTGATGAACCATTAGAGCTACTCTGGATGTTAATACATTCATGCAAATAGACTAGAAGCTCTGTTTCCCTGAATCACTTAAAATTTAGAGTTCATAGATAGTTTTCAAGGTAGATTGCTGACATTAATTGAAGGACATCAAGCTGTTAAATGGGAAATAGTCTAAGTTAGATGATTCTGTGATTATTTAACATTTATTAGTGCAGGAAAATGCTTGGGTTCTTAATGGTGTTTTATAAATCTAGAATGATTGAGATACTAGCAATCTGGTGTTAAAAGTTGTTAGCATGGGATTCCCAGGTGGAACTAGAGACGGTATGAAAGAAATTATGTGCTTAACTGGTGAAATATTTGCTATCTCACTTAAGTACGTAGGCTGTATGGGAGTTGAAATGCAACACATGAAATAGTGGGTTTACAGTTACCCCAAATGGTCTTTTGCATTCATTGCTCCTCAGCATGTTATAGTAAACTTCTAAATCACTGAAACAGTAAATCACTGCATCACTAAAACATGGAAGGAAAGGGGATACAAGAATCGTAATATTTAGGGCTTCTTTCACTTCCTTCTTTCTAAATGTAGTGAGTATAGTACAAAGTTTGGGAATATAGTTCAGAAATTTAATATTTAAAGGTGAGTAGTAATCCACGATTATGCGGATTTTTTTCTTCTTGCATTGTGTAAATAATACTCTTCAGAAAGGTTTCTAGT
Organism: Charadrius vociferus; assembly: GCF_000708025.1. Lineage (NCBI taxonomy): Eukaryota > Metazoa > Chordata > Aves > Charadriiformes > Charadriidae > Charadrius > Charadrius vociferus. The sequence goes on along the minus strand of NW_009646445.1, from coordinate 720,016 downwards.
GAATTCAGAGAAGACTTTCTGCAGCTCTGCTTATTGTCCTCCACAGACTGTTGTCAGCTGATGCACAAAAAGGCATGCTCATCACATACTCTGATGGCAAAGAAAATATCTTTGGCTGTAAAGTGCTCTTATACAAGGGAAGTAGTCACGTATTCTTGGCTTTGCCATGTTGGGGTTGCATGGGAAGGGAGCAGAAATCAGGTAGGAAGTAATGCCAGAAAAGGCACAGAGGTCGTGCAGAAGCAGGCTGGGTGTCAGTGGGACACACAGCAGAGATGCCATCTGCTTGGCACAGCCGCCCTCCTCTACACGGGGAGCTTCTCTGTGGAAACCAAGCTCCTCGGCCCCTTCATCCAAGTCCCTGCAGCAGTGCGGGGCTTCTGAGTCCCAGCTGAGCCACGTGGCTGAATTGCAGCAAGACTGCTGCAAAAAGCCAGTTTGTCTGCCAACCCGGCACTTGGAAGATCACAGTTCTGCAAAGAAATTTCCGTCTTAAGTCCTTTTTCCTAATTTGCTCCAGTTTTTTCCTAGCAGTGGTACCAGCTTTGCCAGTTCACTGTAAACCACTGAGGAAGTGTTGCGTAGACATTGTCAAGGAATCTGATCAAACTGTTAACTTTCTTCTAATGGTAATTAAAAGGGAGTGTTTGAATCTGTACCGAAATTATACAACATGGTGGTTTATGGGCTCCACTGCATTTTGTTCCAAGGATGAAACAGGACTTCAGATTTCTTGTGAGAACATTTAGACATGCTGGGATGAGGAGGAAGAAGTCTTCCTGTTCCATATTCAAGTTCTCCCTGTTTGGCAAGCTTTAATTAATGTCTCCTTGAACTCCTGGTATGTCCCATTTTGGCTACTGAATTTGTTTGTAGTGTTTAAACACTTACAAAAATCCTAAATGGAGGATGTAAGAGCACTGATCAGCTGAATGAGAACACGCGGTTCTGAAGCTGTGGTATTAAGCTGGAAAATAAAACCAAACACAATCCAGCACGCGGACTTCTGTGGCTGTCGTTCTAAAAAAAAAAGGCGTAGTCGAAATGCTGCTTCAGGGAAACCACTGTACTCTGCTACTGCTGTCTCTAAGTGCGATTTTAAACACTGGCATCGCAACATGTATGGTGGTGTTCACGGTGAACATTGCAGTACGGAGATGTGAAAGGCACTGATTATAAAAGATTGGTGGGAGAGGGAGGAGGGTTTGGATAACCTTGAGGACTCAAAAGTTGTTGCTAAAGGATGAGGTTTGGGCTACCTTATGGAACTGTTTCATGTGTGTCAGTCAATGTCTTGTGAGTATCTGTGCTTATTCTTTGAGAAGCGGGCCCTACCTTCCCAAGATGCAGGCTTGTTTTTTTTAATAAAACCAACGTGCCCTTGATTTTAAAGTGGTTGAAGTTAAAGGGATTTGCTCTCAACGGCCTCAACTGACTGAAATATGTTCTGACAGTCGTGATATTTAACATTTTAGAGGTGAGATTGTAGGCTGCCCTTTAATGGGGGCAACCATTTCTGATTCAGAGCTTGACAGCAGGGGTTACAGGGGGTGAACATCTTGTGTTGAGAAAAGAAAAGGAATGTTAGGCCGGTGTTCCCACCATGCTTCTCTGGGCAGCGGGTGCAGGTGGGAGGAGGAGGAGGATGGTAGAGAGTTGTATCTCTTAATTGTCAGATGCTGATCTATTTTAAGAGCACCAAACTGGAAACTGTTCTCTAAAACTTTGCTTTGCTATGGCTGCCTAGTGATCTTTTCAATGCCTGAAATATATTGCTTTTTTTGCTGGCCCATCTGCAAAACGTATGTGACCTTTGTCCACCTAATTCTGAAAGTTTTCTGCCTGTCACCAGCTCCTCCGTGCACAGGAGAGACACAAGAACTTTTTCAAGCCTTAAATGGAAAACACAAACTTGAGGCTAAATACAGGCTGGTGCATTTTCTCTGAATTTAGCTTTTTTATGTTAATCAGATAGACAACTTGAGAGAGAAAAGTATTTTTTCCCTGTGGAGAAAAGATCTGTATTTGCTCTTACTGAAAGGCAGAGAGGTAATTATCACCTGTGGGACAGGGATGGGTTAGCAGGAGAGAAATCCTACTGTGCCCCAAAGCTGTCCTCTTGAGATTCTGATTCAGAGATGAATTTAAATTGCTTGACTTGCCTTTTAAAGGTATTCTGTACATCTTCCATATGGATTAAATCTAAGGTGTTGACAGTAGGATGCTTGTTTTGTGAAACAACCGTTAATGGCGTATTTCTGTCATTTAACAATTTCCCTGGTAAATTCTTTCTGATGCATAGTATTTGTGTGGTTTAGCCCCCATACTTTTCATGAGGGCACTTGATATACTTTCTCTATCTGAACATATTTTTAAGTGTGTAGTATGAAGTAATGAGATGAAGTAATACTGTGTACACACAGAAACGACCTGTCTATACAATCACTGCTTGTTGAAGATATAATCACTGAGCATTAGTGATTCATTAGCAGTTCTCAATCCATTGGTTTCCAAGACGGCAATATCAAATCAGTGCAGTGTTCTTGGTTATGATCACTGGGCTTGTCTAAATACATGTGTTCACTGTTGTTGTTTTATGGGGAAGGGTCAGACAAATGTTCCTGCAAGTTGGGAAGCATGAATGCTAAGAAGAACGTGGAGCAAGGAAAATGAGGGATTAATGCAAATGACATGTTGTCGCAGATGGTGAAAAAGATGAGTCAGACTCGGATGTGCTAATAGCTGTTATTGATGAAGGAACTCTTTCTCAAACAGTTGTTAGTATGGTTTAAGCTTATCATTTGGTGCCTGTGTGTTTATCCTCAGGCTTTAACAACACAGACTGTTCAAGAGCTGACACTCGTAGCTACTTGTTCACAGCTGCTTGCACACATGGCTGCATGGAGAAGGTCTCCAGCAAGATGATTGATGCCAGAATCAGTGACTGGCTGTATTGTTTTCCCTTGGCTAAGAGGATACATGCCAATTATTGAAATAACATTAAAGGAGGGCAGAAGAATAGAGAACTTTAATATTTTACCCAGCACATTTTAAGCTTTGCAAACCAGAATAAGTGGCATGTTAGAAGTGTCTAGTTATACACACCAGGAGGAAAATCTGCCTGTCAGTGGAGTTATCTGTGTTGGAGAGAGGGAGTGTTCTTGCCTTTCACTTCTTTCACTGTCTAAACTGCAGTTCCTCTCTTTTAGAAGAGGCTGCATTGGTTGTTCTTCTTTCGGGATGATAACAATGACCTTTTCCATAGAAAGGACAACTCTGAACTAAGGAACTGGGTCCAACCATCATACAAAGTCAAATAGACATAGCTGGACCAAGTGTTTGTTCAGAGTGGAGACCCTGAAAAACATATCTAAGTGGACAGTGCCACAGCTCTCTAAGTAATTGTTCATAGACACTGACTATATTCTAGGACTCCTGTCTTTATCCAAGTATCTGCTGGTTTTTGATAGGCAGAGCTTCTGTTGAAGTCCTGCCCTGTCTCTGAATGGAAGGGACCTTCACGCAGATACTGTGCCTCTGGTCAGCTGTTGCAAAAGGTGCCTCAGGTTCCTGTAGGAGCTCCAGGAAGGGCACAACAGCCCTGCAGCAATGAAGGTCTGCTCTCAAATGCAATGAGAAATTTGCTTTTCTATGTAATGGTATCACTTGGGATACTGTTACTATGTTGCTTGACTTCCCTTCCAGTTCACAAGCCTGTATTTTAAACAAAATACATCCAAGCGTTGAAAGTTGATGGATCCTGCAGTTGACCTTCTGTCATTGAGGAAAATTGTTTGTTTATTCTCATTTTTCTGCCCTCAATCGTAGATTAGAGTGGTCAAATTGTACTTCTTGCAGCTCAAACAATAATTATTCATTACTGCAGCATGAGGAGCTTTGCTAGATGCCTTCCAAAAATAGAAGTTGGTCACTAGTTCTCCTAACTATTTTATTGCTACAATCAAAGAATTACAATAAAGGATGCTTTTTCTTTGCACTGTAATCCTGCAGGAGTGTCTTTAGGATTCTGCTTTCTAGGAGCTATTCAGTTGATTTATGAAGAAGGCGAGCAAAGTCTAACTTGCCCAGATTACGATCTAAGCCTTTTAAAATTAGGTAAAACAAACTTGTTTTCCAGTTTTGTGGAAGAGATGCTGGTCTTAATAAGGCTGCATGTTTTCACTGTGTATCTAGTCACTTGAAAGCTCAACATCTAGGCCTCATGCTTTGCTGCTCACAGTCCAAATCCCTTCGGGTTGTTTATACTGAAAAAATTGATGGTAGAATTAGGAATCTTTGATGTTACCTTCCAATTTACAAAAATATTCAAGGTCCTTTTCTCATCTGCTACAGCAGGTAGCGTCTGTGTTCTCTCCTTGTCTCTTTCAAGGAGATACACAGATCTCACCCCCAAACTCCTTTGCTGAATTGTTCACTTCTTTTATCGTTGTTGGTGGGGTTTTTTGTTGGGTTTTTTTTATTTTTATTTTTATTTCTTCTCCTACTCTGTGCTGGTTCCTGTGGTGTTTCTGCTGACTCCTCTCTCACTCTCCTGCAACTGTGTACGTGCAGCCCTTTACCAGAAGCAATGCACACCTTAGCCCCTTTTCTAGAGTCCCTGGGCAGCCCCAGAAATACCTTTGTTTTGGGCAGTGACATATGCTCATGTTTGGAGTGGTGACTGCTAAACTCTTTCAGATAGCATCTTAAATAATAAGTCTGAGTTTTTCTACTAGTTTCAGTACACATTATGTTGATTATGATAGGTTCTTACCTTTATTATCAAGCTTCAAGTCAGCTAAACTTCCACATGTGGAGATCTTCTTCGAGGTGCTGATGTGGCTGGCAACGTGTCACTGAATGCAAAGGCCGTTCCAAAGAGAGAGCTCCGGTCCCTCCCCCTGCAGGGAGCTCTGGGTAGAGACTCTTAGTTGCTTCACTCCTCCATGAACTTCACTTTTTCCTCTTTTCTCACCGCTCACATTTACCAGGAGGAAAAGTAAGACTCTTTCTGCTTACAGTTCTCCAGATTCCTCCCCATGCCTTTTTGGAACATCATACAGTGTTTTCTACGCTCCTGTCCTCCGGAACAGAAGCTGAACTTAAGAGGTAGATAGTATGATTTTTGGTTGAGATGCCAAAGGAAAGCTGCACTAACTTGCTCGTGTTTTTGCTGATGTTTTGCAGGTCAGAAGAGAGCCAACCCAAAAGGCTCCCTCTGGAAGGCACTGTTTTTCTTTTTAAGGGACTCTTCTGGGCAGCTCATCGAAAAGTCACTGACTGGGGTTTTGTGACTCCCACAAGCTCTGAAATAATATAGCAGTCAAAGCCAACCCTTTACAGATGGCAGCACCCAGAAAGATTCAGGAAGGAGTGATCTAATAATAATGCAGTGAAGTAAGTGGAAGAGTTCCCAACAGGTAGTGTTTTGTCTTCTGGGACAATTTAAAAAAGCTGTAGCGACCCTGCAGTGTTGGGGGAGCAATACGTGCATCCCTTAGAGGTATTTATCTTATTTCTTTGGAGAACCAAGTAATTAGTGGTGTCCTAACAGCTCCTTTCCTTTTCCACGTTGTTCCACTCCTGTGTCTTGTTCAGAATTGGAGATCACTTAAGAATATTGGCAGATAAGGTTCTTTTATCCAGAAAATGCCCTCTCCTTTCCTTGTCTTTATCTTTCCTTCTTTCAAACATCAACAGTTATGGCAACAGGAAGGTTGGAGGCAAATAAGCAGCTGGCAGTCTTCTTAATGGGCAGAAACACAGGCTGGAGTCTCTCCTGAATTCAACAGCACAGTGGTAGAATCACAGTAGCATTGCTAACAGCGCAGAGAGTGCATTTTGAGCTCGCAGGGTAGCTGGATTTAATGAGGTGAGATATTGCTCCTGCTAAACCTTCTACCAGAGCTGAACAACGTGATGCATACAAATGCAGAAAATGTGGCCTAAGGTTTAAAAATGGCTTTCCTTCCCTATTTATTTATTTGTTTATTTTCCAGAACAAAATGGTAAAGGATGGTCAGGGTAACAAAACTAGGACTGAAAGAGCTGCTTCGTTGCTGATGCTGGATTCCTTCAAAGAAGAAGAAAAGAGGGACATCGTGGTTACCTCTCTTATTTGGCTTTAATGCAATGCTCTTCTTTTAGCCTAGCAAGTTTTCCACAAATAAGAGACAGTGAGAGGGGGAAAAAAAATAGGTTTGACAACTATAGACTTAGATACTAGTGTTCCAGGGTTTTGATTTCCAGTATACTTGTATCTCATTCCTCCTGCTTTTGTTGTCTTTTGTTGAACCCTGACTTTGCAAACTGTTTTTCTGACATATCTATATTATGCTTCAATCCCTTTTTTTTTTTTTTTTTTGGTCTGCTGAGAGTTTCCTTAGCTCTGTTCCCAGTTACATGGTAACAAAAGGTATTTTACAATTGATATGCCAATAAGGTGAAAATGTTTGGTAACTGTTACCTTTATTTGGCGCCAGATTTAAATTGTGCAGATTTACCAGGTTTAATGGGACAAATTCATTCTTGATGTGATTGAAAAGCATTGAAAGGTTGAATATGTCCTTAGTTATCTGTGAATGGAGGTGAACTCCAAATGTCAGACCTCAGTCCTACTATCCTGAACTTTAAAGAAGTTTTGATTGGAGTTTCTATCCAAACTCCATTGCTTGGCTTTATCTGCCTACTGGTTTGAAATGAATCCAGAGCTGAAACAGCCTCCACGCTTCAGAGTGGTTCAAATTTGAATTTCAAGGATGGGGAGGATCAGGAAGAAGGAAGGAGAGAAGCCAGTGGGATTCCGTAATTACTAGTAATGTTTTGATTAACTGGAGTAGAGCAACATGAGTTTGATAATCAGTTCCTCTTTAGAATATTGCTGTCTATTAGGAGATACCTGCACTGGAAGTGGTTCCTCCTCATAGCACCGCAGTTGTGTGAAAGCAATTTTACCCTGTCATTTTTAATGGAAGTTAAACCAGGAGTGATAGTATTTGAAGGCTGTCACTTCTGGCTGACAACTACTGCATCTCTGTTTTCATGCACTCAGCTTTATGTTTATAAGCATCCCCTGCAAAGGTACAGCTTAAATATACGGACTTCTGCATGCCTGTACTATATATGGACTACCTACAAAATCCGTTTGTCTGAGAACTATTCAAAAGTCAGTGTTGAGATGTGCAAGGTATGAGAGTGCATGTCCGTGTTTGCATTTGGTGACAAACTTTGGATTAAATCCTAAAATACCTCCCAGGTTGCAGCTATAAACATGACTGTTGTAAGCAGTAGTGGGTAAGGCCAGCTCAGCACATGTAGAGTTATACGGTGGCATGTGTCAACAAAACAACTCTTCTACAGTCGCAGCTATTTTTAGTGCTGGGGCATCCCAGAATACTGCAGCTGCTGTTGCTGCCTGCACTGAGATGCTAAGAGCTTTACTTTGGCCACTGTTAGCTTCTGCTTCTGCTCCTGGGATCTCTTATTCCTCCCCTGTGATGGAGTGGCCATGCAATGCCAATCCTGCGGGTGACACCTAATGCCCCTGGGTTTGGTACCCAGCCAACTAGAAGCAGAGCAGAAGGAATCGGAGCCTTTACAGCACTCTGGGGTTGGAAGGGTGGAGGAAGCAGACAGTGGGGCTGTCTGGACGTGCGCACCAGTGAAATTTTACTGAACAGACTTTCTGGAGTGCTCGGAGCAAGCTGTCACTGCGCTCCAGGTTTTCAGGACACGAAAAGGAATTATAATCTTTAGGAGCTCATCTAAAAAGTGTAGTAGTGCTGCTCACTTACAGCCTCTGAGTCAAAGCCTCACGGGAAGCATGTTTGCTGTTTGGGGATCGGCAGAGGTGCTGACAGGGATCACCTCTATGTATCAGCGTGTGCACGATGATGCAGTCTGTTGCACGACAGAGGGGCTGATGCCCAGGGTCTCTTCTGTTCTGTCCCCCAGAATCACAGCCACGTCCAGCCTTTGCTACTGTATATAAACACCATGGTGAATTCAACTTGGCTAAGTGGGCACCAGCCAGTGGGCACATGCTGAGAACTGCAAGAAAGCCCAGTAGCAGGGAGAATAGGGGCATTCTTTCTTCTTTTCTGGAGGGAATCATTTGCAATTCCTTTTTAAGAAAATTATATTACAGGGGCATTTAAGCTTCAGTGACTAGAGTCTCGACACCACAAGATGTTCTTATCACTGTCCGAGAGGCCCTCAGCACCTTGCAGAAGTGGACTGCACCTCATCACCCACGTCAGACTGGCACACGGGGTCTTCCTTCTTTC
>NW_009646445.1:699331-711717 GCF_000708025.1 Charadrius vociferus | reverse complement strand
CCTACACCTTGTGTTGCTTTCCTAATGTGGTAGGATACTTTGTCTTTCCCCCACACCACGATTCCCAGACCTGTAAAATTTGTGATGTTTCTTAGCACTTAAGTCTGTTCTGCTCCCTGTGTCTTTTGGGTCTGGAGTGGGGCTACTGTCCATTGTTTCAATATATTCAGAGAGGGACATTGTTTTTTAAAAAGCAAAGCAAACAACATGAATTCTGAATAGGAAAGCACTTTTAAGGTGTAATTCCTTTTATGGCGAATTGCTTTATATAAAATAAGAATCCTAAAAAAATCCTTCAACTACGCAAAGCAAAACAAACTTGGCACATTAAATAACGTGTTAATAAGCATCTATAAAACAGATGATGGTTTCAATCTGATTTATATTTTGGTCTTGTGGAGACAGCGGATGAATCATACATGGTTATGGCACTTGTGAATTATAAGTCTCCTCACGACTGAAGGTAAATGTCAAAGACGCCATGTGTTAGAACGAGATATTTTGCTTGGCAGGTATGGCTTATTCAGGAAATAGGCTTCTGTTTTATACATACACACTCTACATTGCTCAATTGAGTGTATCCGTTCCTCGAGCACCCATCTTGTAGCTGTCTTGTGTGGTTGAATACCTCCTCCTCATTTAGGTAAATAGCATTTTCTTCGGTAGTGGAGAAGGGAGAGGGTATGATCAGTGAATCCTTTCTCTTTGGTGCTCTTCTAGTAAGCAATAAGCAGAACACATCTGTCACCTGTGCGGTTCAGAAGCACAACGTGAGCTGCGTTAGAACTGAGTTGCCAGAAGGCAAAATGTTTGTGGCCGTGTCCTCTGCCCATGACCTCCTACCTGAGCGGAGGGGTGTTTCTCCTGTCAGTGCTTGGAGCTCTGGCTTGGCCTTTTTCCAGCAAACAGAAGAGGCATCAGGCATTCAGGCTGAGCAAAGGACGTCTGATGCAAAGCTTTTATCTCCTGACCTTCCAGGGCTTCTCTGAGAGAGGTGAAAGCTTTCCTAGAGGACCTGGCTCTGACATGGTTCCCTGGAGAGTTTTCACATCTCCTGGTCTCTTTTAGCTTCTCCCTGCTGTCGACACAGAGCTTATTCCGGGGGTAAATCCGACAGCCCTGATGCTGACTTTTGAGAGGGGAGCAGAGAGAAGCGCTCACCCCCTCTCCTTTTGGGCAGCGACAGCTGCACTCTGCAAACTCTGCTCAAAAGTGAGGGCTGATCTTCTTGGGCAGTGTCTGTGTGAATGTGAGCTGGTCGAAGGGGAAATGGGAAGACAATGGAAAAATGGTGTCACACTTGCGGCACTGCTCGTGGAGCACCCTCCAGAGAATATGCTGCATCCACCAGAAACACAGCACAGAATGTTTCCTACTGAGCCTAAGCATTTTCTCCCTTCACCTGAGAAACTAGTGTAACTCAAGGATATTGGGAGACGTGTACCATCATAACTCTAAGACCTGCATAATTCTGGTGTTTTACTGACTGTATGAAAGAACAGAGTATCTTTGGGCCAGGCACAGTGGAAGGATGGGATTGGTATGAATGAGAGTGAAGGTATCAGTTTCCTTATAGCTTGGACTAAATCTTGTTGACTTGTTGACTACATCTGAAGATGAGATTACCGAAGTATTGTGACTCTGTAACTGTTCCAGTAGAACACACGTCAAGGAAAAGTGGAGCTTCAAGATGTGGAGAGTACAAATATGTGTCCCTAGTAGTCCCAAGTGGATGGAGGTGCCATTGTGCACACGTAAAACATGCCTCTGATGGCTGCACCTTGATTCCTGTGTCTCCATATTCTATCTCTTTTTCCTAGATCCTCGCCTATTGCCTATCTGCTCTACTTACAACCATTGATTGCCACTGCTCTGTTGCTGTGTACCACAAAGAAGTTGTGGTCCTCAGCCAATCTCTGTAATCTTGGGCACTCTGCTGGGTGGTGGTTTTGGACTATCATAATTTCTTCTTTCTGGATGTTGCCTCCCTGACAGATTCCTACAGCTGTGATGAGGCAACACAGGGTAGTTTATAGGGAACTCTCCAGATTATATTCTCTTGTGGATTCTTTAGTTCCTATAGAAATGATTGATCTCTTCTTCCACTGTAGTCCTTGGTGAGGTAAACTCATCTTGGCCAGTGATGAGTAGTGGAGTGGGTACAAGGGAGATGGGGATGTAGCCCTGGTGAAAACCTTGTTGGAATGGAAGGTAGGGTTATTCCTGTACTGTTACACACCCTACATATATCTAAAAAGACGTCATACATGAAAGTCTCCTTACTGCTAGCGGTGAGTTTCATAGATGGAAAATTGAGGTGTTCTGAGTTGTTACAGGTGTATCTTGGCAGAAACATAGCTGAACTGGTGCAAAGGATATTGTTGACTGTCCCTCAGCTGCAGGGGTCAGGATGTGTTTCCAGGTTGGATGAGTTTAACTGAGTGTCAGGGACAGGGGATGCCACTAAGCAGATTTTAAGAAATTTCCTTTAAACCAATATTTTTTCAAATCTGGCATCTGAATCTCTCTTCTCATACGATGTGCAAGAGATGTGATTAGCAGAGATTTGAAAAGCAATGCAATTCAACATAATGGAAAACACCTGACCTGTATCTGATTCCATTTGGGATCTCAGTAACAGCTGCAAATGAGGCCAAGCTGAATTCCATCAGCATAGCGAGATCTCAAGAGCCCCTTTGGAGTACGCCCGGAATACAAAACACAGCTAACCCCCTTGCATTTGTTAGCGTTACAGCTCCCTGAGTGGGAGAGCGGGGATGTGCACGTGTGTGACTTGGTGGCTAAAGGTGGAGTTGTGCTGCTTAAATTTCTGAGGATGAATTCATTGAGGCCTTGATGCTTGATGAAGCTGGGATGCTTTTAAGCTGGGGAAGGAGAAAGGTTGAGCGCCTGCTGGGATTCCATTTTGCAAGCAGTTCCTTTCTTTATAATGACAGGAATTGTTCTGCTGCAATGTGTTTCTAGTAAAAACTGGCTTTTTCATCCAAAAGACATGGGTTGGGGTTTTTTTTTCAGGAAACATTGATTTCCCACTCAGTCTCAGTGGGATTTACCAAGAGAAGCAAATTCCCGTCTTCTCCGTTGTCCGTGCAGAGACTCAGGGGAGCAGGTAAAGGGATTTTAGCAAAGTGAGCATAACAATGCACTGAACTCTTGTCAAAAGTTGAGGTTTTTTTATATGTATGTGAGTCTATGTGTACATATGAATATACGCCCATGTGCATACATATTTAATGAAAACCTGAATGACTTTATGGAAAAATGTCTGTGCCAATACTTCCAGTTTCATCAGACTTTCCTTTTCAATTCTAATAATCCAGGTTCCTTTGGGGATGGTCAAAATCTGCACCTGTGACTTTACCCTTCACTTGGCTTCAGTCTCTATGTTGGATCAAACCCGTTCATTGTCTAGTCCCCCTCTGCCTCATTCTCTGGTGATGTGTTGGACCTATTGCCTCTGCATCCTTGTGTGCTAAAATTGGTACAGTCTCCAACATCCCAGAGGGGCAGAGGGGCCTCCAGAGCATTACAGATGGATGGGAGGCCTGATGAATTCAAATTATGTGCTTCTCCTTCATTGCCCTCCACCCACCCAGTTCAACACAGCAGTTTTTCCCATTGTATCTTATAAAATAATTTTTTCTTTTCTCCGTCCCCCCTTTTTTTATTTAGGCTGTACCCTTGGCTTAGTCACTCCATAGTGCTTTCAATGTCAGGAGCACGCCCTTGTGTTACAGCAGAGCCTCACACGGCTTAGCTCCGCTGCTTTGGCACTGGGAGAACCATCTCTGCTTTCTCAGCCAGATAGCAACACTGCCCCTTGGTATAAACACATTAATTGCAGTCTTTGTTGGTTCCCACTTAAAGGGTTGTGTCCCAGGCGCTAGCGGGCTGGTGTGTCTGCAAGCCAGGGCTCTCTGCTGGTACTGCTAAGGTGGCATAGTTCTCATCTGCTACTTTGGCACATCTTAGCCCACAAAGGGTTTGCGCTGGTTTGTTACTGCCTGCCAGACAATGTCATCTGTCTTATGTAGCGGGGAGCAGGAAATGATATAGGACACACCATTTGGGTCTATGTATGCCATAAGGCTTTCTTTTCACAAAGAATACAGGTGGTGTTGCTGCAGTGCTATAACTTAAGGTTTTTAGCTGTTGAAGAGTACCAGAAACAATTGCCATTTCCACAGCTACTTTGGCATGTTTTGGTTTCTAGATCAGCAAGGACTGGCCATTCAACTCAACTGATTTGCAACCCAATTGATTTATTTTCCCCGATTTTTTTTATCATATCTAAAAATAAAAAGAAATTCTGCTAGCAGCCAGATCAGTTCCCTGCCCTTCATCAAATAATAGATAACAAGAACTAACTGGAGTTCTTAGTGGAAATCAAGAGAGAGGTTGGGGACAGACCAGAAGCTAAGCCTGGTGTCTCCTCACCTCTGAAAATCTGAGACATGCGCGTGCCAAGACTCTGATAGGATGGGTTCAAAAAGGGTCAGTTTTCAGCTGCTGCCTCCCTCTTTTCCCCCTCCCTTTCACCTTTTCCCATCAGCTTCTCTGTAAATCATCTCCCTCTTCTGGCTGTTCCAGGACTACAAAAGCAGAGGGGCTGCCCTTTGTCCTTGCAGAGGAACTGTTGAGATCTGTCCTGGGTCAGCCTGAGCTCCCTGGCCAGGATTTCCTCTTGGACTCAAAGACGACTTCTATGGTGAGAGGAATTTGGGAGGAAAACGAATAAAACTAGAAAACAGAAGAGCTGAAGGATATTGTCTTGTCCTGTTGGTAAGAAAGGACAGTGGTGCTGGTTGAGGGGTAGGGGTGACATGTAGAGGCCATTTTTTCCTGCACACTTCTTACCCAGGACTCTGTTACAGACCCTGTGGGAGCCACATCAGCCTGTCTCCTACTCAGCAAATTCTGTGCAAGAAGAGGGCTTTGCTCGTCTCGTTTTCTCCTGCCACAGCACTGTCACATTTTTCTGCCATTCCCCACATCTGGTGGGTGAGATTAGGAGTTAGAAAGGAAGAGAGATGCTGGCCTGGGGATTCACAGCCCCCTGGCAGGAGAAAGGGAGAAGGCAGAGGAGGGGTTAAGACCCTTCTGCTCCAGTAAGTCCACAGCCATATGAAGTACGCGAGTGCAGTCTGCGTATAACTGGTATCTTTGGAACCTTAGCATAAGGACAACCATTTTGTCTCTTGTGTTAAGTAGAATGATGCTAAGGTTTTGCTATATATTCTGGAGTGCTGGTGTCACCGCAACAAAAGTGCATGTGAAATCAAGGCAGCAGGTGTGATGTGCTTTAAAGATCACAGGGTTATCCTATCGAAGCAGATGAAAGAGCAGATGGCATAATTTAAGTCCCCAGGTCCTTTAGACAAGATCTATTGGAGTCTGAAAGGTACAATCCTCAAATCATTGTAAGTCATGCCATAATCTTAGATTTAACAGATGACAATCAAAATGTAAGTCATAAAACATGGAAGAAAAATTACACTATACATGTAGGAGTGTCAAATTTGAGAAGCTGGAAGATTTTGCTATCTCAATCTATTGTTGTTCTCCCAAGTGCTGTGTCTTGTACTTACCCTGCCTCTGTTAGAATACTGCTAAAGGTGTATTTTGCTTTTCAATAAGGAGTCATTTTCTAAGTAATAATCATGCAGGACCTTTTATTCTAGAAACATCGGTACTTCAAACTAATATCTTCACCCTAATTCAGAGCCGGAGATCCTTCCTTGCAGTTATTTTATACATGAGAATTACTGTTGCTATAGAAGGTGACTGTGATTACTGCTGTAAGGGCAAGGCAAGCACTATGTATTTTTTCAAGGCAGGCGGAAAGACAAATGAAATCTCTTTGTGGAATAAAATAAGCAGAGGCAGTGGGAGTGATCAACAGGCAGTAGACTCTAAGATGAGGCCTGAGCAAGGCTAACGCATGTGGTCTGGGAGCATTTGAAAATGCAGAGAACCAAAGATGCACGCGCGCGCATGTGTGTGGGCGGGCAGATGTGAGACAGAGAGAAGGTGTCAGGAACGATGCTGGTGGAGCGAGGCACAGAGCTCGCTGGGATGAACAAGCCTGCTATGGGTTTTTGCTTTGTTGGCAGAAATAGGACCTTGTGTGTATTTTTGCAAGCCAGCAGGACTGTACCTGCATAACACCTTTACTGATAGCATACTGCTTAGGCAGAGCAGACAACATAGGAAGAATGATGCTGGTTTATTTTATTATTTTATTTTTACCTTTATTTCAGGGCTTTAACCAGAAAGAAGCAGATATCACTGTCTCTGTTAGGCTAGGTTATGGCTGTAGGTGGGAATGCATGTGCTTTAGTGTTCATGACACCTACAGTGAGGAACTGGCAGAACAGGCCAACTCTGATATATGTCTGAAGCCATATCAACATTTTTATCAACTTACTCCATTACTTCAAGCAACACTATAAGGATGAGCAGTACTTCACGAAAAGTGGGCTCCTATCGGCTATTCGTTCCAGGATTGACTTTGCAAAATTATATACTTGGGCCTGTTGACTCCAATTTTTCAGTGATTGAGGTTTGAGGAAATCTATATTAGCCATGGAGCTTGTTGATAAGATCACCAAATTCAATTAATTAATTCCTATAATAATAAGCTAGTCCACTAGCCTGCAGTGCCACCTAGCCTCCTCATCCTTTGGAGAGCAGGAAGTATGGTGTGAGGATTTAGAAAGATAAACACTACTTGGAGAACATTCATGTAATGATCTTTTTTCACCTTGTTTAAAGATACAATAATTCAATCTCATCAGAAGATTTTCATCAGCAGTCTGAAAAGCTTCGCCCTGGTATTAGCCAGTGGGGGAATAAACAGGGGAGAAATAGAGGTTATTTTTCTTCAAAATGTTAGTTCCTCGTTCAATGCAAATATTACTCATAATTTGTAAGGTCTGAGCCTGGTGAGGAAGCAGCCAAGCTGGTGCATGACTATTAAATATTTTAACAGCCTGATTCATCTCAAAGTGATTCAGAGACTATTGATAGTAGTCCTGCAGGAGTTGCCATCTCTGTTGTGAAGTTGGAGCGGTTAGTGACGTACCACTAGTGCTTTGTGGCATTTCATAGCATTCATGAGTTAAAAGCATGCAGGGAGATGAAGGCAGCAAATGGAGTTCTGCTGGAATGCGGATGTTAGCATCTCTGCTACCTGAAGAAGTCATGCAGAATTGGTGTCCATCCATGGGTGTGTCCCAGGGCAGGCTGCTGAGGGGAAAAAGGGTCCTGGGAAAGGGAAATCAAGGCTCTGCTGCCTACGCTGCCCATGCGTGCCTTGGGGAGCCGGGTCTGCTGCTCTCCCGTTCCTCTTCCTTCCCTGATTCTGTATTGGGTGAGTGGAAGTCGGTGTACTGGGGTTTGGAGAGTAGCTACCACAGGATAGCCGTTTGGCTGTGTTTCAAGGGGAGCCATGGTCACAGAATCACAGAATCATTAGGGTTGGAAGGGACCTCTGGAGATCATCTAGTCCAACCCCCCTGCCAGAGCAGGGTCACCTACAGCAGTTGCACAGGACAGCGTCCAGGCGGGTTTTGAATGTCTCCAGAGTGGGAGACTCCACCACCTCTCTGGGCAGCCTGTTCCAGTGCTCCACTACCCTCAATTTAAAGAAGTTCCTTCTCATGTTAAGATGGAACTTCCTATGTTCAAGTTTATGCCCATTACCCCTCGTCCTATCACTGGGCGCCACTGAAAAAAGACTGCTCCCATCCCCCTGGCATCCTCCCATTAAGTATTTGTAAGTATTAATAAGATCCCCCCTCAATCTTCTTTTCTCTAGACTAAAGAGACCCAAGTCCCTAAGCCTTTCTCCATAGGAGAGATGTTCCAATCCCCTAATCATCTTCGTTGCCCTTTGCTGGACCCTCTCCAGCAGTTCCCTGTCTTTCTTGAACTGGGGAGCCCAGAACTGGACACAGTACTCCAGATGCGGTCTCACCAGGGCAGAGTAGAGGGGGAGGATGACCTCCCTCGACCTGCTGGCCACACTCTTCTTGATGCACCCCAGGATGCCATTCGCCTTCTTGGCCGCCAGGGCACATTGCTGGCTCATGGTCATCCTGTTGTCCACCAGGACTCCCAGGTCCCTCTCCACAGAGCTGCTCTCCAGGAGGTCAGCCCCCAACCTGTACTGGTGCATGGGGTTATTCCTCCCCAGATGCAGCACCCTACACTTGCCCTTGTTGAATTTCATCAGGTTTCTCTCTGCCCAACTCTCCAGCCTGTCCAGGTCTCGCTGTATGGCGGCACAGCCTTCTGGCGTGTCAGCCACTCCTCCCAGTTTTGTGTCATCAGCAAACTTGCTGATGGTACACTCTATCCCTTCATCCAGGTCATTGATGAATATGTTGAACAAGACTGGGCCCAGTACTGACCCCTGAGGGACACCACTTGTTACTAACCTCCAACTAGACTCTGCACCGCTAACCGCAACCCTCTGAGCTCTATCTGTAAGCCAGTTCTCAATCCACCTCACTGTCCATTCATCTAAGCCACACTTCCTAAGCTTTTCTGTGAGGATGATGTGGTCCTGGAATTGGAGGAAGAGATTGAGACATTAGCAAGGATGCAGGGTGGGAACAGCATCCCCAAATCAGGTTGGATGCAGGAGGTTAGTGAAGGGTAAGAAACACGTCCTTACACCCATGAACTCCACCAACTTCGCAAGAGGCCTTTGTGCCTCTCCCAGCCTCTCTGCCCTACCTGCCAGCTGAACCTTCTTCACCACTTTTGCAAGACAGATTTTTTTTTTTCCTCACCCTCTAGGTGGCTGGGTTTGCATTTTTTGCTTACCGTTCAGCTGGTGATCTGACTTCTGTGTTACAGGATTGTTAATAAGTGAGGGGAAAATAAATTCAAATAATCCATTTCTGATCAATACACTTCCAAGACATCTGTGATGGCTTCTGCCTTCCTAAATAACAAAGGTATTTAATCTGAAGCTTTGGGTTTCAGTAGCTCTGTAGAAACAAACACACAGCTTTCTGCTTTGGCACCACGAATCAGAATCTCTGTACATTTAGATTTGAAAGAGATTAGTATGTAGTTCCTTGGTGAAAGACTGCAAATGGTGACTAAACCTGGGACCACTTTCATGGTGTCAAAAAAAGTAGGCAGAAAATCAAAAACGTGCACTGCTGCAGACTGCCTTTGTGCAGTGGGCTCTTTCAATTAGTTTGCCATTGCCAAGTAAGACCTCAAACTAAGCTCAACAAATGTGGGTGAGATGGGACACTGTTACTGGTTTTCTTTAGTATAGATTTCAGCTTACATTATAGCAGTATTCAAAAACATTGGTAGCTAGATGATGCCAAATGTACCGCAGCAGGCTTATGAAAATTTGGAGGTGGGAGGAGTGAGGGGAAAAACACTTATTGAGTTCCATCTCCAAATCCTGCTAGATTTTCATATCAGCAGACGTTCCTTCATTGTTTGATGATCTTTTCATATATGAACAATTTTGTTTGAGAAGGCATTGCAGTGTTTTTTTGCCTGACTAAATAAAGAGTCATCTGAGTAGTGTACATATGTCCAATGGGTAGCCGCAGCCAATTTACTGATACAGATTACATGCAAGGGCCTGTTAGAGCCCTCCGGGTATGTCTTACAGAATACATTGAGTTAAACAAAACCCATCACTAGGCCTTGTAAAGCTGTAAAATGTTATCCACATTCAGAGATTCAATGAATCAATTTAAGGGTCTAACATTGAAGCTATACCCTCTTGTTGTTCTGAGGGAATGAGCTGCCCGCTCTCTGTATCTGACCAAACGAGGGACAAGGTACTCCCGGGGAGTTAGAGAGCTACTATCTTTGCTTAGGCATAGATCGTTATCTCTCTCTTTAAAATTAACAGAGGGTTTTGAGTGACAGGAGTTAAAAATAGTAAAAAAAATGAACCAACCAAAGTGGTGGTACCTATAGGTGGTGCTGGTCAGTAGAGCACAGTAGTCTTGAACATATTAGAAGGCACTTGTGGATGCATCTGCCATCAGATGTGGTGTTTGGTGTCTTACTCTAGAAGCTAAAATGTTCCTTGTGTTGTCTGGGTACTATAGTAGCCCCAGAGAATTGCAGCATGCTGTTGTATCTGCTTGCTAATCAGCCAACGTGAATGGCAAGTAAAATAAGAAAAGGGAATATTCAAATGTTCAAGTGTAGCTGCAATGAGAAGGAAGACAAAAGGCAGAAGCAAGAGTGACTCAATGAGGAAGTCAATGCAAATGTTAAATTTGTTTCCCCCAGCTACTTACATGCACCTAACTTTCAGCTATAGATCCCCATAGTCTTAGATAAAATCTTTTAAATGGTTGAAACTATCCAATTTGACTGTTGATTTGTGGTGCAATCTGAAGTTAAATCTTTCATATATTGCCTTACAAAGGGCAAAGCACAAACCCTCTGCTATTGCTGGCATCCTGTGCTGATTTTTCTCTCTCCATTTTTTCCTGTATCCGGCACTTAAGTCAGACCAGAATCAGTCAGCTCCTTGGGATATGCAAGTGTCTCAGGTAGACATGAGTTAAAACTCTTTCAATCAAAGTGCCTCCTGTGACACTCCTGGAATAAGGCTACAAAGCTCCAGAACCTACCCAGGAGATGATTTATTGTTGTAGATGGAGGAAGAGCAATGCAAATACATTCTCGAATACCCTCCACCATTCTCGGGGACCTGAAAAAATACTGTCTTTAGTTTTTAAAAGGTCATTTTATACTTCCTTTAAAAATGATAGTCTTGGCTAATGTACTCAGAATGGGATAATAATGACAACTTGACATGGGCAAAAGCACTATATACAATCCAAAATGACAAGTTGTCAAAAAGTATAATGGACAGCCAGGGGTAGCGTACCTGATGTGGAGACAAGACCATTACACGTCTTGAAGTTTAAGCTGGGCAGCCCCACTGTGAAACAAGCTTGAAAGCCCCGTTGTCTACTGGGTTGCTAAGGAGCCTTTGAAAGTGCACGAGGGTAAACTAAGGAAAGGTGTTAATTTAAACGAGAATTCCTGAATAGCAACACAAGTAGACAGACCCTGAGATACGACCATCATCTCTAATACATCCATTAGTTCTCTCTTGCACTGCTGTTTCTTTGTTCTTGTCCCCAGTGGAATGTTACAGCGCCGTTTACAGTGCCCTGTGCTGCCACTTTTGTGACTGGGACCTGGAGGAGGTGGCTGAAACTCTCAGCTACTGCCTTGGTTAATGTATCAGGTAATTATTGAAGGTTGTACCTGATTCTTGGTTTTCTAATCCACGTTGGAAGGTGGCATTATTTTCCTTTTAACCCTTTTCACCTCTTTCTTAATCTAAGTACACATGTAAGACCATATTGTCTGCTTTATACAGGGATCCTTGAAGATGCACACTTACTTATGCCATGAAGAGTAAGTGTGGATGACCACAGTTAAACTCAAATAGATGAATCCCTTTGAAGGGAGTGCTAGGGATGCGAAGAACCTGAGAAAATCAGGTCTTGCAACAGGCTGCTTATGTGCATGTGGTGTCTAGCTTTAGGCATGTGTATGGGAAAAAATGTGTATTTCTGCTATATTTCCTAGAAGTAACATAACTGGTTAAAAGAAGAATTCAAAACGGATCCCAAAGCTCTAGTTCCAGATACTCTAACCAGTAGTAAGAAGAATCTCCCCTTTCCTCTGTATTTGCAATTCATTTAAATTTTAATGCTTTTACCGGGCAAGACTTGGACTCTGGTGCCTGTTGGCAGCAGGGCGATCTGCAGGATTGTACTCACGCACCTGAAATAGAGCAGTTTCTTGACTGGTATCAGCCCAAGCTGTTGATGAAATGCTTCAACACAGCCCAAAGCAAACCAAGCCATGTAAAGAGTTTATGTGACTCTTAAACAACTTATATTAATGTTAGGACATTTGTATTCAAACTGATCCCTTCTATCTGGAGTTAGAGTAAGCTGCCTAGAATAGAAAGGCGTAGAAAAAGGAACTTTCAAAGGATCACTGAAACACTGATGAGGCTAAGTCACCACGTGGAACAACTTTCCGTGAAGGGGAAGAAAAGGGAGCCTAGAGCAATGACATTTGTAATGTAGCTCTCACAGTTACATTTCAAGTTAGGGAGAGTGAATCCAGGTCTTAATGTGCAAGTGACATTTACTGTCTCTCCTACAGCAAAAGTAGTTTAAATAACAAATGCACATTTCGACTGGCTTTGATCTCTTAAAGCAAGAAGATGAGTTTAAAGGCAAGCTTTTGGGTTTATTTTTTTTTCCCTCTTCTATCTGTAAAATTTAGAAGTGTAATTCTAGTCTTAATTTATAGCCCCCCCCCCCGCACCCCCACTC
>NW_009646445.1:697973-699321 GCF_000708025.1 Charadrius vociferus | reverse complement strand
TCTTATTTATACCCCCCCCCCCCCCCCCCATCATTATTTTAGAAATTTTTACAAGACAAAACATCTAAGCTTGTGGCTGCCTGTCACCTTTCCCAAATTCTAGGTATTTATAGATGTCTGTCCCTGGAATGTGGATCTGGTTTAAATCTCTTAATTTATTTTAGTGAACTCTGGGCACAGCAGACATTGGAGTTAATTTAGCAAGTAAGCATGTGGACAAGTGTGGGAAGAGCTTGTGTGCTGCTTTTCTTTTCCAATTACATCAGTCAGTCTAATATCAGCTATTTCATCTCCTTTCAAGTCTACTTAAAACATCACCATCACCAGAGCAGGACACATACCCAAAAGTGACAATCTCAGGGTATCTTTGACGGTTTAGCAGGAATCTTGTGGGATTCAGTAGGAGGTTTGTTTTAAAAGTTAAGGCATGAATGATGGTGCTTAGCCCCTTGCAGAGGGAGTCTTTAAAATGATGACGGGGGCTCAGTCTGTCCTCTGAGAGGTATCTGGACTCTGAGATGGTGAGGAGGAGGAGGAGACACCTTTCTCCCCCTGTACAAACTGCTTCTGCAGGCCCAGGCTGCTGAGCCAGATGGTTGATGGCACCTAACAGAGTGTTGGTGGGTTGGAGGGTTGGGGGGGCGGTTGGGGTGCTGGCCCAGCCCCTGTGCCACATGTATAGAATTGCCTAGCCCACCCATGGAATGACTAGCCCAGACTAAATTACTGTGCTGGAGTCCCTGCCACATTGTGTGCCATCATGCCCAGGGCTGAGCCGTGGCTTTGCTCTTTCAAAATGCAAATGCATACTGTTAGGGCAAAGCAGTTCTGGTTTTCCTTTGGCACTGGCTGGAGGAAAAGTTTAATGCCTCACTCTGTCGGGCTGGCACTTAGCCATGTAGGACGTGGACTCACTTTCTTTCCATGCTGCCTGCCTTCACCACAAATCCTCCTGCATGCTATGTAACAAGTCATTTACAAGGCTGCAGCTCTATGGTCTTGTCCTTCTGATCCTGACAAAGGGAAGTGAGCCCTTCTCCCGGACGGGATGGTTCCCATGTGGCTGAAGACAGTATCGGGAAGGGCTGGGGCATGCTGGGCTTTGATGATGTAATGGGCTCCCTGCAATTTTCATTCAGATCTGGTTGGCTGTGAGCTGGCAGAGAGCCTCAGCTACGCCTCCAACTCAGATGAGGTCATCCCTGCTTTTTTTTTTTTTTCCGTTTTTTTTTTTTTTTTTCCGGCTGCTCCAGAAAGAGTCTGCGGTGTTTGAACGTTTAAGGTCAGCATGCTAATTCCAACACCACTGCAAGTCTCTGTGTGCAGGAACCCCCTTCTCCCCACCCCC
>NW_009646445.1:697574-697891 GCF_000708025.1 Charadrius vociferus | reverse complement strand
CCTTTCCCAGCACCAACACACACCCTGCTCTCCCTTTAAAGAGAGAGGAGAGGAGGAGCAAAAGGAAGATGAATTTACCGCAGTGGATTTTATAATTGACTCTCGCATCCAGGTCAGAGGGGAGTGTTTGCAGAGCTGCCCGGGTCTAACACGAGTGTAAAGTAGCTCCAGGACGGAAGAAACTCCAGACCCTGCCGCTGCCAGAAGTGAAACTACTCGCTCTGCCCAGTCGCTTCGTCCCTTCCCCGCCCTCCCACCGTGTGCCATGCAGAGATGCATCCAGCCAGTAGAGGACGGGGTAGGTGCCACCGGCTGTT
>NW_009646445.1:672167-697215 GCF_000708025.1 Charadrius vociferus | reverse complement strand
TGCTAGCGGGCCAGGGCGCGGGCGCGGGGTGCCGCCGGGCTCTGCCCGCCGAAGGGACATCGGTGCCCGGCTCCGGACCCCCTCCGTGCCTTGGTGCCCCGGTTTATTGCGTACTGCTGTAGCAGCACGCCGCTCTGCCGAGAAGGACGCCGAGAGATACACACACACACACACACGCGCGCGCGCTACCACCCGCTTCCCTCACAGAGCCAGAAGAGGGCTTATCTTTGGGCTCGAGAGTCTGTTTGTCTTCTGTGGATTGGGATTTACAAGCTTGGACGGTGCCTGGTTACAGTGGTGTATGAGTCTACAGACCCCGAGCTACAGAGTTAGAAAGAAACCTCGGATCTGTCGCGCTGTGGACGGGTAAAATAAACCCTATACAACCAGCAAACCCAGCCCAAGCCTTCCTGCCTCCCTGCAACCAACTTTACCCCCCCCAACCGCAAGAATTCCCTCCTTTCCTCCTCCCTCCACGCTCCTTCCTTCGGAGGCTGTAGGATGAGGCATTTCCTTCTATCTGGCTCAGGGTAAAAGCATACCCTGGGGGCAGCAACACACATCTGGCAGGGACTGAAAGGTTTTAATCCAGCCTCTACTGCAATCAACAATGGCAAATGAACCGGTGATTCTGAATGTTTATGACATGGTGAGTATGAAACAGTACTGATTTGGGAGGGGGGGCAGTGGGGCCGGGGGGGAGTTTGTGCTTGGAGGCAGGTATTGTATGAAGAGGAGCCAAGCACAGATCCCCAGAGAGGCTGATCCCCAGCGCCCCAAACTCCTCATCCAAGCATATCATGTTCTGGCTGTCAGAGATGATGCTGACCCCAGCTTTTTTCTTTGAAATATTTAGCATATTGGGCGAGATTACAGGTAAAACTGTGCCCGATTTTCTGCAGGATCTTTCAGGAGCAGCACTGGGTGAGGGGAGGACTTTTTAATTTCCACTGTCCCCGTTAAGGAAGGATATGTCATCACCTGTCTCTTTGCTGGAGATAATTGTCCTTTAATTTTGAGTGGCAAGCACTGCCAGGCTGTGGGGAAGGGGTCAGGATTTCATCCAGGGAGGAGAAACAACAGTAGAATTGCAGTAAGGACATAGTTTCTAGGCTAATAATCTGGATCAGTCCCCCATATGCATGATTGTAGTTAATAATTTTCTCTGAAGGTTAATTGCAACAAGAGGAGTAGGAAATTCTCTGAACTGGTGAAGTTTCAGCACAGGGAGGAGCACCGGGACATGCTGCTTGGCAATGTTTCCTGAAAGTTCACAGTGTAGCAAGCAGCTTTCCTTGCCCTTCTCTTGCAAGGGGGAATGTGAGTGGGAATTATCTGTGCTAACAAATCAGAAGATCCAAATCTTAGCTTTGGCACAAGCCCCCAAAGAGAATAAGTCTTGGCACAACCTGTTTGCTTTCTGGTCTGACAGGAGCTTAGGACAGGCATTGTCTACCTTTTTTAAAGTACCTCATTATGTTTAGATGAGGAACATTTTGATGATGATGTACTTCTCCTCCGTTTTTTGTTTATGAACTAATGATAATAAAAAAGTAGTTTTCAGATCTTCCAAAAGTTTAGTGAACTTTGCTGGGGAAAATACAACATTAGGAGGCCCAGATGTTTACTGAGCTCTAAATACCGAGCTCCAGACCTTTGAGATTATGGCATACATTTGCTTGTTGTCATCAGGCAGCGACAACTTTCAACAGGAAGCCCACAGAGTAGCGTGGGTTTCCCTGTTGGGGAAATCCAGAGAATCGACACCAAAGAGATTAGGAGTGAGTTGCTGTAAATGTCAAACTTCTTATTATTACGATTAAGTGATCTTTTGTTGACTAAAAAAGCTGGGTTGTTTTCTGAGGGAAGAAGGAGTGGTAAGGGCTATTTAGGTAGGACTGTATCTGTATTGAAGGACAGTCTGAAAAGCACAACTGCAATGACCTGAAGCTGCCTCTTCCAGAGCTATTATTGGTAAAATTGAGCAAGTTGGTGTAAAATCCTTCCCTAGACTTTGGTCTTGAGTGTTTAATGGTCAGTTGCTTGGCAGCCTGAACTGTGAACTCCCCCAGGCTGTTCTTCAACCAACAGGTCCGGTAACCCAAGCAGGTGGTAGCTAGTGCTGGGTAACAAGGGACTGGCATTGCAAATGCACACACAAGAGTTTCTCATTAACACTTTGAGGAAGATAAAGGGGCTGTGTTGCCCTTTTATTATATCCGCTGTCTTCCTTGCAATTTTTTTAGTTTGTTCTGCAGCAGGCTGTGGTCTGAACTTTCCTCTCTCAGCCACTGTTGAGGTGTCCCAAATCAGTGAATATTTTGCTACTGAGCTGAAGAGATCCATATACTGGATGGACATGGTCTTTGCCTTTTATCATGTGATTGACACCAAAGCTGAAGCCCAAAGGAATTATGGGAGAAGGGACTTGCTGTTCATAGTCACTGTGGTCTGAGATAGACACCCAGACACAGTGAACTCAATTGAGGTCATCAGTTTAATTCAGACGGAGTAATTTTTGCGGCTTAGCAAGCCATGAAAACCTTCATTCGTGAGTACTAACTCCATGGGTTAACCACTCTGTACATAGAAACCATTCTATTTTCATATAGCATCTGCTTGACTACCACTGAGTCACCTCTAGTTCAAGTCCTACATTATGATTATTGAGGCTACATGCTTTTCCATTGCTGCTATGATTTTAACACCACGGAGTTTGGAATGTAGCCACGCAAAATCTGCACTTTGTTACACTGTGGTGGGGAATTGCGGGGGAACTGGGAAATGAGCACATTTGCTTGAATGACTGTTGGAAAACTAGCCTCAATGAAAAAGAAAAAAAAAGACAGCTGGGGATAACAGTTAACTGGATGTAAAGCTCTGCTTTCCTGACAAGGAACATGACCCCTGTATGGCATCTGGAAGCACTTACACTGCGGGAAAACTTACCCCTAGGGCAGAAGTTCAATTATGGGCTTTGTGCAGCCATGAAATACCCACTCTGTGTAGTCTCGTATATTCAAAGATTATAGCTATTTATCCTTTTACCTATCGAATATGTACCAGGCTTCTTTAGGAAAAAAGTGCTTCTATTTAATGAGGTGTTTTGCACAAATAGCTGAAGCAGGTAGATCTATTTGTAGACTTATTTTCTTCAGCATAAAAGAATTGAGCAAAAATCACTGGGTATTCCAAGTGTTCAGAATATCATCATCAAAAGCAACTTCCCTCACCCCCAGCATGGGGGGTGATTATATCCTGTTTTATCTGTTGCTAAAGGGCTTGTACACACCTAGACACTCGCAAAACAGACAGAGCACGAGAACTTTGCTGCTCAACCAGGTCATTTTAAAAAGTGAATATGCAGGGTACTGAACTCTGATTTAAGGTGTGTGAACACAGAATAACAATGTGGATCAGGGGGTTTATCATGGGTGAATCTCTTTCCCAATCTGAATCCAGCTCTCACATGGACTTACTCTAAGCCAACAGCTTTTTGGAGACCTGCATGAAATAACCAGGTCTATAAGATCTATGACAGAGTTTGCTCTGATCAGTTAGTTATCACTTTGCCTTCAGATGGATAAATCAAGTTCCCCTTCATAACTTGCAGCTCTCTTCCCTCCACTCTGTCTTAATAAGCTGTTTATCATGGATCAGATCTTACTTAGATCACAGGGATGACTTTCTTCGGCCAGGATATCATCCTGTTTTCTCATCGCTTTAAGTCTTTGTGGCTTACTTTGGAATAGTTGACTTAATCACTGTACTTTAATAAATGTTGCCTACTTAAATCAGGCAGAAGAGTAACTGCTGTTATTGCCTGGGTTTAAATCTTTAACAAGCAAGCTAAACACACTCCACTAAAAATAGTTCTCTTGGCGGAGATTCAAATTGGGGGCTCTCATAATATTTTCAGCTTATTGCATAGCACATTCACGCTATCAAATTAAAAGCAAAGATATTCATATCACTGCTGTCCCTCTTTTATTACAGATAGGGTTGTCTTGAATTTCCACTGTCTTTGCAGCTGATAACATGCAAAACGGTCATTTTGATCTACTGGTATTTTTGCTTACTCTTTATGCTGGGGAAAATGAGCCCCTGAGATGTGCTGCAGAGGAGAATGAGAGCCCTGGTCAATGGGGAGCCAGGGAGAAATGATGTAGGGTTTGTTTGGACAAGAGGGGCAAGTCTCTTTCTCAGCCTTGTCCCACTGTTATTGCATTGATTCCACTGACATTACTTGTCATTCTCTCTGGAGCGAATGAGAGGGAAGTAAGATTCAGGTCCCTGTAGATGCACTAGCTCTGAGATTTTTCTCTGTGACTTCCAACTTCAGAGAGGTACCCAAAATGTAATTATTTATAATGGTATTCCCATATTCTTTCAATTCTTTATATAATTTGCCAGCTAAATGGCTGAAGGCCAATGGCTGATGGCAAAGGATGGCGCTGCAGGTGACTAACTGGGGTGTCTCTTGCTTCACTGATCAGTGGGTGATGGTGTCACAGATTTGATTTCTCCATCAGATTTTATTTCTCCATCACACCACTGAGTGGATCATCCAAGTGGCCCTGACAGAAAAACAAACACAACAGCATTCTTGTTTCCGTGGCAGTCATAAAGGTCCCTGTTTTGTGTTTGTGATATCATGGCAAGCAGCCTGTGTTAAAGTAAGGGTGGCATGTTGGGCTGAGGCTATAAAAGCTTATAGTCATGCATGTAGTTTCCAAGAGTTCCAGGAAAATGAATCTCGCTCCTGATTTTTACTGGTGTGGTGGAACAGAGCATCCTGGGAGGCTGCATCTGCACAGAGGGGAGCATTTCTGGGGAGGGAGAGAAGGAGGAAGATGGTGTTGCAAACCATAAAGGTTTGTAATGAGTTTATCTTCCTCCATGGGAGAGGAGAAGTAGTTTCTGTTGTACCACCAAGAGACATAGACCATGCTCTGTGTAGCAAATCAGCTTGTGGTCCTCCAGCAGAGGATGGTCAGAGGATTATCACAGCCTGTGACTGGCTTATGTGGGGAGAAGACCTCTGATGAGGTTGTTTCCATCCAACTCTACAAATGTCTGTCATTGTACAGTTGCTTCTGCATAGAGCTCAGGGGCTGAGGGCTGGCAGGAGGGTGCTGGGTCAAGAAGGAGAAGTTGCAAGAAGCAGTCTGGCTTTTCTGTCAATCCCATGAAGGAGGGAGGTAGGATTTTTGGACACGCAGTTGTGGTATGGGAACCTGTACATAGGAGGCTGCAGCAGACCCTGGGATAGGGCAAAAATTGGGTTTTGTTTATGTGCTCTGAGAAAAGGATTGTGAGAGAGTCCCTGTGTGAGGTGGACACACCAGCTGTCTGTGTGAAAAGGCATAAAACTAGAGGGTCTGTATGGCCACAGAATAAATGCATAAAACTTTAGTGCTTTAAGCCAACTTCTCTGCTACAAAATAGTATTATGGAGGTGGGAGTTACTTTTCCCTTTGCACTTTTCAGATCTGTCATTTTCAGCATTTTGCTTTAAAATCCATTGCTCACACGATTTGGAGATGATGACCTGTGTGTACCATTGAAAACCAGCACAGACTTACTATCTTAGCATCCCTTTTTGGCTTCCTGTGCAAGTGGAAAAGAGAGACTGAGACTCTTGGCCACTGTCCTGGTTTCTCTGGGTTAATTAAATGCTTTGGGATTGAAGGAATAGAGGTGCTTTGTACCTCTAGCTTCATAAGGAGCCTTTGAATCTATTTTAGAAACAGCAACAGGATTGCGAGCAGAGCACTTCATTCTGTGAAGTGATTGTTTTAAGCACTGACTAGATCATGGAACATTTTATTATCTCTCTGGAGGAAAGAATAAGTCTAGTTACTCAGAAAAATGTCAGCATGTTTGTGATTACTGTTAGTAGAGGTCTCAGATGCTCTCAGCTCACTTAGTCAGAGGAGTGAGAAATCCTATTGCAGGCGGCGGTCCCATCTCCGCACTACTTGTTAGTTCTTTGTGAGCTGCTATGTGTAGAGAAGTGCAGCATCACCTGACTCTATTTGGTATTCCAGGAAGCCACATGGAAAACAACACAACATTTTTTTTTTAACTTTTTTGTCAAGTAGGTTGATAGCTGTGGAATTTCTTGCTGCAATGAGCTGAAGAGATGCTCTAAGTCAATAGAGCAACTTGTGGTCTTTAAAGATTAAGTGCTGGAGAGCCACTAGGTTCTCTTCTTTCTTTTTCCTCCTTCATATGTTGGCTAAACTGAATGTATATAACAAACAGAGAGCAAAATGTGAAATATTGCCTTTGGGAGATTTTAATTAAATTCTGGCAGATCCTAATAGGTATATAAAAAAAGTTGTTCTGAAACAAAATCACCACTTTTTAAAACACATTGAATGAAATGTTTTGACTCTTCCTTAAAATATTTGCCAGTCATCTCTGGCAAAACTATTTGCCAAATCTGAATCACTTCAGTTCTCCAAAACACACTGTTCACTTAAAAGTTTGCCATGTTCTTGTAAGGGCTCTGTAGGTGTATCATATTCTTATTTATTCAGTGGCGATTCTCAAAGCTCATAAGAATTCCCTCTTCCATGAATAAGCCCTGGCTCAGGAAGATTTTCATAGGCTTGTTGTGGGGATAAGGTCAAAGGTAAATTCTTACATATGTGAAGGAAAAGGGGAAGACTGGCATTGGAGTTTTACTTTATCACTGACTCTTCATTTTTCCAGAGCCTTATTCATTCTGCTGTCTTCAAGCCATATAAAGTACAGCATACTAGATAACAAAACAGAATGGTGAGATCGCAGGTTTCTGGTGTCTAGTAATGGGTTCCCCACAGTGCCATAACATGTCCTATGTAAGTGCTAAACTGTCTTTGTTTCTAAGAGTAGTTGAACATAGTGTCAGTCATAGATGGTAGTGTGAGGGATCAGGTAGATCTCAGATGCTTGCTTTCTGTGCCTCCCTAGAGCTTTTAGTTGACCTTTTGTGCTGGCTGGATTTTATTTTTTGTGGGTTGGGGTTTTTTTTGTTTTTTTGTTTGTTTTCTTGGTAGGACTGAGTTTAGACTGTTAAACTATGTTTATGCTGCATAATAGATCCAGGGTTCATAATAACTCAGGTAAAGTAATGGTCCCACTGCAAAATCTGTAACAGTAATGGCATACTAAGATACTTGTTATTATGGGCCCAAAATCTCTCTGGGAAGACTCTTGGTTAGAACCAAAGAAACCAGATGGACCACTGCTGCGAATAAGACAGAAGGCAGAGAAAGCTGCTCTCTGGATGTCAGCAGAGTCCTGAGCCCAAGATACGAGAGGGCTGTCCAGACTGCTTCACTTTTCTTGGATGCAACATTTCCCAGTGCAAATATTTTTGACTTTGAAAATAATAATAATAATAAAAAAAAGTGTTATGGCAAATCTGATGGCAGTACATTAGAGTTTTCAAATAAATCAGGCTGGGCAGCCTGGCAGCATGGGCATGTGAGGAAAACTAGGCTTTGTTTCTGCTTCTCTTTTCCTCCTGGACTGCATCAATTTAATTTGAGTGGCAATAGGCTGACCTCAGGCAGGCCAGTTATAGAGAGGGATTGCTGCCTTGCCCCACTAGAACTCAGGAGCAGAGGGAAAGGAAAGCAGTTCAGTGATGCCGAGCACTGTGCCTGGTTCAAGCCTGTGAGAAAATGATGAAATGCAAGTAGACATCCCTTCTCTCATGCATCTTTGGAGAGAGGAAATAAATTGGAGGAAGAAAAGATACAAAAACTAATACACTGAGCTGCAGCTGAGTCCATTCCTTCAAGAAGAAGGAATCCAAACATGGCATCTGATCTAAACCAATTAAGAAGCTAAAAGAGTAAGTGGCG
This sequence comes from Charadrius vociferus, assembly GCF_000708025.1. Taxonomy (NCBI): domain Eukaryota; kingdom Metazoa; phylum Chordata; class Aves; order Charadriiformes; family Charadriidae; genus Charadrius; species Charadrius vociferus. The sequence goes on along the minus strand of NW_009646445.1, from coordinate 689,356 downwards.
TGGCATGGCCTGGGTTAATAAGTCCAATGATGAAGTGTGCCCATTTATGCATAATAAGTGGATTTTTGTTGTCTTAGCAACAGCCTGGAGATGTGTTATCCATCAGGGGAACAGTCTGTTTTGATGTTGTCAGGGTGACAAGCTGGCTACCTGTCCATGTTACTGCTCTTCTTGTCCAGCTCTGCAGTGCTTTAGCTGACTACTCTGCTTATGCATGAGATGTTTTAAGAGCTATCTCTTGACTGTGCACAGAGCATTGCTATCTCCAGCTACGGCACTCATCACCATCAGAAAGCTCATTGAACCAGTGCTCTGTTGCCTAGAGGACTGACTTGAACTGACTCATCCAGGGCAATGGGGGAGTTCTCACTTCTGCTCGTCCTGCATGCACAAGGAGAACTGCTCCACGACGTGCTCTCCTTTACTTCAGCAAATATAGGAAAACCTTATGAGTGAGGAGAACCTAGGAAAGCTAACACAGTGTTAAAAATGTGTGAACTCTGCTTCTGGAGCAAAGGTTCACAGGTCCTGTCATTAGTCCAGTTCCCACATCACGGCTCAAGTCAGTTCCTGCGGGTGACAATGTGACTCAGTGTCCCTAAAGTATTCATTTCAAGGCAGCCTGAACTCTTGCAGTCAGGAGTCTTATGGGCAGGATTTCACGTGTAAGCCCAGGAGCTCAAGGTAAGGTCAGCTCTAACCTGGAGATACAGAAAATGTTTGCTGCTGCTGGAAGTTGTCCTTTAACCCCGTCTACAGGCACAGTCACAATCCCCTGGCCTGTCTCTGAGCAACTCTGAGCGAAATGATTGTTTCCTCTTGAAACCATATGGAAGCTGGTTTCCAGTGAATTTTCTCTGGTGCTTTTTGGCGTTTCCCCAGACAGCAAGGCAGACTCCTTTTAGAACATGACACTTCTGTCAGCAAGATTTAGCCTCTGGCTCATTAGGCTGTCAAGGTTCCTAGTGTCACTTGGCTGTTCTTTAAAACAAACAAACAAAACCCTCTTAGTATTGATGGAAGCTGATTTGTTGACAGTACTGGAGACTGTCACTCTCCTACCAAATAAATTTACGCTGGCAGTAGCAAAGCAGACCCTTCTGCCTTTTGTACCTCATCCCTGGTTTATAGGTTGAGCTGCTCTGGTGTCATGGCTCAGCTGGTCATCCAGCTTCCTACTGTGGCAGCCCACAGGGACCAGTTATACATGTGGTGGGAGCTTCTGCTGGGGACAGCTGAGCATTAGTGATAGAAACAGAGCTACTAAGTTGGAAGAGCTGTCAGATCCATTTCTAAGCGTGGTGATGGGCAGGTATATAGTTGTGCATTAGTGCAATGAACTGAATTTAAATGGGTGTCCTAGGGCCGAAAGCTATGTTAGTGACCTGGGTTGCCCTTATTCTAATTGTTTGTTTCAGTCTCTCTTGTTCCTGTCATTATGCCAAGATGACGTAGCTAAAGCTGGGGAGAGAGGCAGAGAGATCAATCAATACATAAAATCTATATTTCTGCTGGGGAAGAAAAGAAGCAAAATTCATAAGTCTGATGATTCTTTCTCTAGCAAATGAACTCAAACTGTTAGGAAAGAAAAAAATGTTTGATACCATTCTAGGTAAACACTGGATGTTCTTCAGTATGAAAGATCTGGAGGAGTGGAAGTTGATATCTCCTTACTTCAGAGCTTTATCTAATCACCATGTGAACCTGTGAGACTTCTCATCTCAGAGCAAAATATGAGGCTACGTCGTAAGAGTGGAAAATTGTTTTAATTAGTAACTTAGTTTTTCAGCAATGAATCTTAATGTGTCTGGAAAAGCAATGATAAGGGAAGAAGAAATGCTGTGGGTTACAAATGATCTCTGATACGTAGGAAAGCTTATCTACAGAAGCAAGCGTCAGACGCTAGAAATGCTGAAAGCATTTCAGCCTGTTTAGTAAGTGCCTTCATCTCGTGGGTCAACACATGGGTCAAATGCCATGCTACTACTGATAGATCCACATCTCTGGGAGATGGAGGACCTGGCACAGCATGAGTTCCATTGATAACATGGTTTGCTGAATCTTCAACCATGGATCTATTGCTGTGTTTTCCATGCAGTCTTACTTAAACTCACAAGGAACTATCAACCCCTTTGCTGTTCTCTTCCAGATCTTCTGCTAATGATTAATTTATACTGGACGCTGATGCAAGAACAAAAGCTTCCTAGAAGCTGATAGCTGCTTCAGCGTTTGGAGTGCGTGAGGAGCCCAGTGTTGCCTTCTAGAGTGAATTATAGACTTTGCCATAGGTTAGCTTTCCTTAGGTACATGATGTTCTTCTAGACATCTGTTTTTGGGTTATCTGTGTGTTTTGCTCTGTTTGGGACTACTTGAAGCAGATGATTTTATAATTGCCCTGTATTTGCAATTTCCCCCAGTCTGGATTAGCTTGGTGAATGGGCGAAGCGACAGAAAAAAGAGGTTAACCATGGGACTAATCTGATAAGTCATTACCTCTGTCATTAACCTGCACTCTTGGGCAGTATGTGGGGCAAGAGCCTCAGTAGGTTTCTTCTAGTTGCATAAGAAGAAGCCTAGGTTGTAGGTATTTCCAGGCAGGGCTGAGGTGCTTTCTTAGCAAATCACTTATCTAGAAAACAGAAGGCTATATTCAGCTGCCTAAGCACAGACATCAAGGGCCATTGTAGGATATCCATCTGACCTCTGGCTTCCTCTCAGGAAAGGTTCAGGTCTCTTCCCTCATGGATCTGGTTTCATAGCTATCAACTTTGTAGAGATGTCTTGAATATTTTAGGGAATTTGAGATGACATGACATGCCCAGAGGTTCTGACATGAGCGCTACTTATATGCTGGGGGAGGATCAGTAGTAGTTCTGCATTCGACTTCTACCATCGAGTGTGCTGATGCATCTGCAGTGACAGAAACCTGGTTAAAATCCCTGAGGGAGTTGAACACAACTGCCCTGTCACGCAGGTCTGCCATAAGAGCAGACAGCAGGAAACTCTGGATTTGGTTGTCCCGGGTCTCTTGTGTCAAAACATTTAGGTTTTGTTTGAAATACTCACTTAGCAGAAGAGTGGATGTTTCCAGTGGATCCTAGCCAGTCCAGGAGGGCGTCCAGGCTGGAGCCAGGCTATAGTGTTACTCACACTTGTTCTCTGGCCCACTGTATTTTATATGAAAGGAATCTTTTCTTTACTTTAAATGAAAGAAAACCGTTTCACCACGAAGGACTGAGAAGGCCTGCCTCCAGATACACTGTGAGAGGGTGACCAGGCTGGTTCCCTCTGAGGCAGGGGGAGGGCCCAATCAGGTTATCAGGCACAAGCAGAAAGCGCTTGCTCCTCCTGGCAAGTAGAGGCCAACCTTACTCTTCCCTCTTCCTATTGCTTTGTTTGTCTTCAGGACATTTTTAGACAGATATCATGCTTTGTTGCCCTGAGAGGATCTCTTCTGCCCTTTCCTCCCTAACTGGCTGCCTAACCTGGAGAGCCAATTACTTGTGCAGCCTTTTTTCTGAGCCTGTCCCAGTTCTAAGAACACACAGGCTACTGCAGCTTCAGAGTACTCCTGTGATGGAGGCATTGTGGAAAGGTAGGAAGGCAGTGCTGGAGGTTTCCAAATCTGTGGAGGACAGAGCTAAACATGCATGTCCCGAGCTGAAATCCACCCACCATCTGTCTCTAGTTGTAACATTCATTGTTCTTGATTGCAGTGCCATTTGTTGTAACCTTGTTCACTCTAATTTCTGTGGCTGCTCGTTATCCAAGACAGCTGGCTGTCTTCTCTTTGGCAGTTCTTTGGGATGTGGAATAGGCCTCTTCTATTTTCTGCTGCTGGAGCAGTGTGCCTCATGTGCTTGCTACTTCAAGAATATTGGGGCACAATGCATTGAGGAATGGGTTGTACTAAACTGAAACAGAGTAGATTAATTCCAGTGTAAGCCAAGAAGAAACAGGGGCAAACTAAATGGGTCCATTTCAAGCTAAGGTGTTCTTGGGACCAGAAGAAAGGAAGTACTACAAATCCTTTTTTTCCCTATAGGTCTCATAATATAAGCAAAAGACCTGTGACTTCTGCTGAACAAAAGCCTCTGGAAGGATAAACGAATGCAAACCACATGGATCCATGAAAATTTCAGTTTTTATTGTCCGGTCAAATTCCGTCTCCTCCCTTGGGCAGAGTGCTGCTGGCAGGAGATGCTCTGCATCATGGCAGCCAGAGGCCTTGGCAAAGCCAGGCAAGCAGGCAGGACACCCCTTGGGGGGCAAGGAAGGACAGAAAGGCGTTTGTGCCAGCACCCTCTTAATTGGATTGGTCATACGTCCCCCCCTGACTGCTAGGCGTGCTCTTCTGTCCCTTGTATTCAGGCAAAGCTAATGGGAGGGAACACTTCATCTGAGAGCTGAATAGGGAGGCAAGAGAAAAGGGGATGGGGAGGGAGAGACTCCTTATACTTCTCTATTTCACAGTCTTCAACCTCACAGGGTCAACCGAACTTGAACTGCTTCAACACTCTTTAAAATACCTTCTGCTTCTGAGGGAAAGGCATTGAAGAAGGAAGCAAGTTGGAATAAAAGTGCCATGATATCTTCCAAATCCTTCTCTGTAGTAAAGTTATGCTAGGAGGATCACACATCCATCTGTGGCTTTTTAAGTTCTGTTTGTAATATGCCATGTTATTGAAATGCTTCAAGGATTCCCTTTGTAATGTGTAATTACTCCGAGATATGCAGTTCAGTGCCTATTGCAGCTGCTGGTTTGGATAATCTTGATACAGTTAAAGCTATTGCTGGATCAAACAAATTTATGCAGATGGAGATTTTAAAGTTAGTGTAAAGAACAATGTCATAGTCTCTAATACATCAGGTGCTTAAAAATCCTGTACTTGGTGCCTCTGAACTTGAATTCTACTTCACATACCCACAGGACTTTGAAGCATGTCTCCAGCTGCCTGTTACCTCTCCTGAGGTCTCAGAGGTGTCTCATTAAAGCTGATGTTAAAGCCTATTAAATACATGAATGTGGCTTCTAATGATGCATCTCATTTAGGTGAGTTGTCACCAGGAATTGGCAGGGATCATTGCAGGTCTGGTCCCCCAGTGGCAAGGATAGTGAAAGCCACCTGGAGAAGTGCCGGATAATACCTTCCTCTGTGTTGGGAGACAAAAGGCAATGTGTCTTGAAAAGGCTTGTGACTTCCAGGGGCACACCAACCTTGTCAGCACAGTGCAGCCTCAGCTCCCAGAGGCATCTGTCCTTGGGCTCTCAGTGGCTCCAGCCAGTTAATTATTAATCATCAAAATATCCCTTATGTCAAGCATCTGAACTGCCCATGAAGCATGGAGAACTCTTTTTTCAGTTGAGTCAGAAACGTTTTAGTGCCCTGCCACTCATTGTTTGTAAAGCTGTTGTTCTGTCAAAGAACTTAAGCGCACAGAAGGGATAGTTATCTCATCTGAGTCCCACACCAGATGACCTGGTGCTAGCAGGGGCAATAAACGTGCAAACTGGGAAACCAGAAGAGAAAGTTAAGCTTGCATCATGGATCCTGCAACAGAACTGGTGCTGTACAGTTGGATATGTTTAGAACTGTAATACTACTGCAGTATAGGTATATTGCTCGTTATGAGCACCTACTAGTAAAAACACCTATGTATTTAACTCCCTTGAAAGGTACCGGGGTGGCTTTTAAGTCCTGAGGGGCTCAACTAATTTCTTGTGACTGCTGGCTGGGTGGCTGTTGTGCCTCTCTTTGGGATGCTGCTGCTTACCATTGCTCTAGAAACAGTGAGACACATGAGCTCGTGTGGGGCTCTAGGGCTTGCCTGCTCTCTGTATGCAGGTTGTAGGCCAGTCTGAAAGAGAGCTTGAGCAGAGACAGACCAGAGAGTAGGCGTGAAAGAAGAAAATCACTCAGCTTGTATCAAGGTGCTTCTTACTGTTGGGAGTATTCAGACGTGAGAACCTGACCCCCAGCTCCTTCTAGCTGGAGGTACTCTAGTGGCAATGGAATGGCACCAGCACTTTATTTCTGGTTTAGTTTTGATAACATACATTGAAGTAGATCTGAAAACAAACTACTTTCCACTCATCTGTAGGGCAGTTTTTACAAGGAATAAATTTGTTCTCTTCATCCTGTCTGCAGAAGAAGCATTTTAAGTAATGTCATACTCTCAGGATCACCCAAATAAAAAGAAAGGTCCTGAAGCCTCTCTTAGCAACGTGGCACAAGATACCTTCACTAAACTATCTTGCAAAGCCTGCAGCTGGCACGTGTCATGGTGGTAGCTCTCACTAAACACTGCCAGACCCTGCGCCCTTTGCAAAAGTTTTCTGGAGTACTCCGAAGGCTCCAGTAAGAATGTGTTTCTGCTAAGTTGCTGAAGCTGACAAGTGGAGGCAATATTATGCTTTCCTGCCACCATTTAAAATCCTACTGTGGGAAGTCTTGGGTGATGCAGGCAGGTGAACTTATTAAAGCAGGACCATACATATGACTTAAACTGTGCTCTTTAGTTTCCCTGTGACATGATTAGGTCCTCGGGTACTTCTGTGTTCTCCTCTACCCTTCCTTCTATCCCAGGATGCCTTCATACAGAGTGAAAGAAATGCTGGTGGATCTGACAGCATGTTTTTTTCTCTCAGTAAATTGATGATAGATCATCACTAATTAGTACAGCTAGGGTCAAGCTTACTCATATTTCGTTCTCTACTAAGATAGCGTGATTGTAGGAGCCCAACTCTTATTTACGTGTAATAATAGATAGAGATGTTTTTTTTTCCTCCTTTCAGTTCAAACATAACATCATGTTCAATGACACCGCAGTGTTTTGTGAAAAGTACAAGTGCTTTGAACATGTGGGAATCAAAAAGCTCTAAATAGATTGTGTAATGCTGCCAACAAAGCATGTCCTTGGACCCTAGCCGAGAACAACCAAACCTTCATTTTGAGTAAAGCACTGGATTTTGAGAAAAAGAAATACCAAAGCTTTAGTCCCAGATTCCACCTCAATCGCGCTTCTAGCAAGTCAGTTCAATCTCTTTGCCTTGGGTTGTCTCACCTGTAAGAAGAGAAAGAGTGCTCTTGTTGGGGTGGGAGGTGATGCTTCTGGGATGTTTGGGAGGTTAAAACCCTAACCACTTTTTGGCATCTGAGGTGTAACTACCTGGGTTGATGTGACTCCCATAGGAACGAGAGGCAGTAGCAGGGTTTCTGAGCATTGGGCCGAGGGGCAGCACCTGCCTGACCTGTGTCCAGGTGAGCCCATGCCCCGTGGCAGCCCCACTCCTGCTGCCTGGGTGGCTGTCCCTGGCCCTCCTGTCCATCAGGAGGTGGTCCCCCTCCCTTCCCCGCTACAGCCTGCCTGGGGAGGTTCTGCAATCAGTCAACCCACACACCTGCTCCTACCCTTGGCTTTTACCGCCCTTTGACCCCACAGAGCAGATGAAGTACTTAGAGGCAGCTGCTATTTCTGTCATTAGCACCCAGACTTCCTGGGAGAAAACTGCTGGATTTGTGACAGCTGAAATCTGATTCAGAGGAAGCTTTTTACTTCAGCACATACAAAAGCAAGGGGAGAGTGAAGCAAGGGGGAGGGAAAGACAGTGCTCAATTTGCTATTCATTTAACTCTGTCAGGAAAGCCCAAGGAACTTGAGATGATGGCGTGCAAATGACAGACATGCACGTTGCAGCATGGTGGATGTCGTTCAAGGGACTGAGGATGCAGAAACAGTGGGTAAGAAAGCAAAGCAGCATGAGGGGGCTGCATGCCGTGCTTCTTGCCAGGATACATTAGCTCCCACTGAGCAGTTCTGAGCTCCAGAGCCTGCTGATGGTACTTGCTGGTTTAAAGCAGATGTGAGTATCTCTGTGTCGTGCTGCCATTGCAGGTGCTGGAGCAGGAGGGTACTCAAGAGATCTGTTTAGCCTTCTCCGCTCCAGCGCATGATCCTTTCTCAGTCTTCTCTAATGTACTTCCCAGTATTTCTCTGGAGAAGTAAAAGGCTGTTATTCCCACTCTGCAGCTGAGGCACTGGCATGCAGAGAGGCTGATGCATCTGACTGAGGACACAAGGAAATGAAATAAAGCTGCCTCAGGGGAACTTCAGACTGGACATTAGGAAAAAGTTCTTCACCGAGAGGGTGGTTGGTCACTGGAATGGGCTCCCTAGGGAAGTGGTCACAGCACCAAGCATGTCAGAGTTCAAGGAGGCTCTGGATGACGCTTTTAGTCATTATGGTTTAGTTTTAGGCAGTCCTGCGAGGAACGGGGACTTGGACTTGATGATCCTTATGGATGCCTTCCAACCTGAGACATTCTCTGATTCTATGATTAGGTGCATTGTTGCTGTGCCATCTCTTGCGTTTTTAAGTGGAGTTACGTTTGTGAGACTGTTCTTTCTCTTCTCCAGTGGTGGCTGCTGAAAACGCTCTGATTTCTTTTTAAGGACTGTGATAGACACTTCAAAGCAAAGCATTTTATGGAGGTTTCCCAGTTTACCTGTGCTCCCCTTTGCTGGAGTTCAGATAGGTTCCAGCACTGGAGGGACTTGCTGGTCAGGACTCTTCCAGCACTCAGTCTTTTTTAAAATGCAAGTGCAGGCTTTCTGTTGCTATCACGATTTCCAATTTGAACGAAAGCTCCTAGGATTTCACGTCGTAGTGTCATGCCAACAGGATCAGGGATGGTTCATCCCAAGCCAATTAACTTGCAGAGCAGCTCTGGTGATACAATTCAAGAGGCTTTCTGAAAAGATACCACTTAGTAAACAGGGGTAGATGAGCCAAAGCGTGAAAGATTAATGCCTCCCCTCCCTTTGTTTCTCATGACTCTGTATGGGGCCTGCACTGAGATGGGAAGAGGTAAGGAGAAACGCTCAGTCCTAGTTCTGCCCAATGACTTGGCTTAACGAGCTGCAAACATGCCGAGGGGAGCCGCTCCAGCGCGGTCAGTCCGCGCCGGGGAAGGGGATGGCGGCGGCAGTGCCGGCAGAGGGCGCTCTTTGGGGCTTCTCGAAGTTTCTGGAAGGCGGGAGGAGGGCCCGGCCTGGGCCGGAGCCGGCAGCGCGTGGGCGGGGCTGTGACGCGGCGGGGGCGGAGCCAGCTCTGTGAGCGATGGGTGTGTGTGTGTCACGTGGGGGTGACCCGGGATCCCTCAGGAGGGGGCGCGGGGGGCTGAGGGTGCCACCGGCCCCACAGGTAAGAGCGATGGGCAGTAACTGGTCCCCTCCTGTTCCCAGAGCCAAACCAGTAGTCGCTGCCCTCCCGGAGGAGGACCCGACCTGGTTACCGCTCGGCCAAAAGCTGCCGCTGGAAGGCGTGTTGCGACCCAACCACAGCTCCCACACAGACCTGCGGCCGTGCGGGTCTCTGGCTGCAGGGAGTGCCTGAGCCCGTCCCCGTACTGGAGGGCAGCAAAGACAACGCCTGTGTGCGCTGTGGGCAGGGGAAGGGTCTGCTCAGCGTGGTGGCAGGGCTGAAGGAGGAGGTGGAAAGGTTAAGGACTGTCAGGGGGTGTGCGAGAGGGATGGGCTGGTGGAGCCACAGCCTGAGGCCGAGGGAGCAGACTGAGGGTCCCCAAGTGGCAGAGGATCCCCTCCCCTCTTGCCCTCAGGCAGAAGGAGGGGACCTAAGAGATGGAGAGGAATGGCAACAGGTCCCTGCTCGGGGAGGCAGGCAAACCCCTCCCCAGCTGCCCTCCCCAGCTGCCCTCAGCTTCCCGGTTGCCCTTACACAGTAGGTATGAGGCTCTGGAACTTGAGGGGCAGGTGAATGAGAACACAGAGGAAGCCTCATGCATTGGGACTTTTACTGTTGGAAATAAAAGGAGGGTAATTGTTGTAGGTGATTCTCTTCTGAGGGGAACAGAGGGCCCTAGATGCCGACCAGATCCATCCCACAGGGAGGTCTGCTGCCTCCCTGGGGCCCGTGTCAGGGACATCGCCAGGAAACTCTCTGGTCTGGTATGGTGCACTGATTGCTACCTGCTGCTGGCTATGCCAACAGCATCCTGGCCTGAATCAGGAATAGTGTAGCCATTAGGACCAGGGAGGTGGTTTTACCCCTGTACTTGGCACTGGTGAGGCTGCATCTTGAGTGCTGTGTTCAGTTTTGGGCGGCTTACCACAAGAAGGACATTGAGGAGTTGGAGCATGTGCAAAGAAGGGCAATGAAACTGGTGAGGGGTCTGAAGCACGTGTCTTAGGAGGAGCAGCTGAGGGAACTGGGGTTGTTTAGCCTGGAGAAAAGGAGGCTCAGGAGAGACCTTATCACTCTCTACAACTGTCTGAAAGGAGGTTGCAGTGAGGTAGGAGTCAAACTGTTCTGTCAAGTAACAGGTGATAGAACAAGAGGAAGTGGCTTCAAGTTGTGCCAAGGGAAGTTTAGATTGGATATTAGGAAGGATTTCTTTAGTGAAAGGGGCATCAGGCATTGGAACACATTACCCAGGGCAGTGGTGGAGTCCTCATCCCTGGAGGTATTTAAGGGTGGTGTAGATCATAGTGCTCAGGGACATGGTTTAGTGGTGGGCTTGTCAGTGTTAGGTTAATGATTGGACTAGATGATCTTACAGGTCTTTTCCAATCTAGGAGATTCTGTGACAACAAGATTGCATGCATTTATCCTGTGCTTTAGAAAAAAAAACCACGATTGTTATGGGCCAGCCTGAAGTCTTTATGCTGGTCAATTAACACAAGCTATTTAATTTGGCCAATAGATTTGAAAATCTTCGTGTGTTTTACTTGGGACTTGTCAAAATAAAATGCTACCTAGGATTTTGGGGAGGATAGGAACAGTGACATTACATGCTAGGGTTACAGGAGATGATGTGGTTAAACACTGCATGTACATATGTGCTCTGGGGACAGCTTGACAGACTGCAGGCTTTTGGAAAGAACTAGTCTAGCAAAGGAGGGGGGGAAAGCATCTGTCAGTAAATAGATGGATAAAGATGCTCTGTGCTGCTTTTAAGAAGCACCAATCATCTTTATAACTTTGACAGGTGGCAATGGGGCAGGGAGGGGAGGAAGAGATTCAGAGAATTGTGTGGGTGGTGAAGAAACTAATCCTAATGAATTGGAAGAGCAAATCCACAGTGGGCAGAAAGCTTTGGATTTCTGCCCTGCTGGATATGGATAAATGCAAGAGAATCCCTTTTGCATGCAAGAGCTAATTGGGCAATTACAATGTAATCTGAAAACCTTTGCTTAAACTGTATCCTGACTATCAAAGCATGAGGCGGATTCTCTTCCAGTGGTTCATAAGGCTTGCCCAGAGTCTTTCAGACGCATGTTTGAAACAGGTCCTCTTTTATTTTTCCCTCTCTTCTGGGAAGTAAAACCTTTCTGTTAGTTTTTTCTTTTTTTTTTTTTAAATCATTGTGTTATGATGGGAGAACTCATTTCCAAGGCTTCCTTTCAATGTTTTCATTCTATACACAGAAGAACACACGAACATAAGAATGGCCAAACTGGCTCAGACCAAGGGTCCATCTAGTCCAATACTATTTTTCTTCCCTCAGTGCCTGCTTGTGCCCACTGTTGGAGACAGTAGCATGAGCATACATGACACTTCCTTCTAACACTTTCACAGCTTCCAAACATTTTCAGCTCTGGGGCTTCTCTGAGCTTGACCTCTGTCTCTTCACTAATCCTTGATGGCTCTTATTTCCATTCAGTTCTCTTGAACAAATGGAAATTTTTGTACCAACATCTCTTGCCAGGGAGGTTGCAGGTCTACTACCTAGTGGTGAAAAGCCAAGCCTTTTTTTCTTCTTTTTTTTTAAATGGCTTCCTTTTGATAGGTTTAATATTTGACACAATAGTCAATTCTGGTCTGCTTTTTTCATGCCACCTGCAGAACCCCAACGTATCTCTGTCTCATGACTAGCTACTAGCTCCTTAAAGATGCCTTCTGAAGAATGTAATTTTTTTTTTTAATGTTAACTCTGTTAATGAGATCATTGATTTCTCCAAAGAATACTAAGAGGTGGGTGTCAGGGGACCTCTTCTTGCCGCAGACATATTGACCCTTACCCAAAAGATCATTTTTATTCTCTGTTAATGCTACATTTTTGTTGTCACTTCTACTAATTAATCCAGTCTAGATGCCAGGCTTGCAGACTTGTAATTCCCTGGCTCTGTTAGAAGATAAGCATTACCATTGCTACATTCTGGTGCTCAGGGCCCAGGAACACTTCATGTGAGAGAGTGCCCATGATCATTAGTAATTCAGCTATTCTGTGCCTGCAGTTCCTGTTACTCTTGGGTAAGTGTTGTTCTGCCCGTGGGATCCCCCAGGGCTAATTCTATCTGTATCATACACTCATCCATGTCAACTTTAAACAGAGCCTTTTCTGATTTCTTCACTCTACAAAAATAAAAGTGTGAGGATCAGGCATGGGAACCTCACCAGTTTTCTTCTGGTGGAAGCAAGAAAGCTCTGATGCAAAAATTTCATTTGTTTTCTCTGCAACAGCCATGCGAGGTCTGAGTTCTCCTTTTACAGCTGTGCTATCACTTGGCCCTACAGACTTCTTCAATCCTTCCTCCAACGTGTCAGAAAAGTAGCTAAGTGTTACTGGAGAGGTTGTCCTTCTCTGTTTTAGGTCTATCTAGAAGCTAAAAGTGACAATGTTTTTGAAAGCACAGGGTCCTGAGATAATTTGGATGGGGAATGATCAGTAAGAGACCTCTCTGTCTGCAATGCTCTCTGCTGGATACCTTGAGGTTTTCCCACCCCTAATTTCTGAGTACCTGTTGTCCAAGTCTTTTATGTGAACAGGGTTGAACTAAGCTTTAAGTGCTACAATGCCAAGCAGTTCCACATTCCATAGAAAAGGAGTGTCTAGGTGCTTCCTAAAGCTTGGGTGTTTTTAAGGCTTTAAATCCCAAGACTGATTCCTGTTTACTTCCACCATCTTCCAAAGGCTCGCTTGTATGTTATTCTCTGTCCCATCTCTCTGCTGAACCTAGTCAGCATCTTTCTCTTGGAGGGAGTGTTTTTCTTTAGAACTGGCACCGACACAGCGACTCAGCATCAGGCTGGTCTTGCTCACATCCATTGTGTATTGCCATCTCATCACGCAGATGAAGAAGAGCCTGTGCCGTCCTAGGATGGAGTTGGAAAGGAAAGCAAAGAAGGTATTTGCAAGCATAGATGCCCAAACCCCAGTAGTATTAGCATTCAAGTGAGGTAGTGACCATGGCTACATGATTACACAAAATAGAAATGAAGCTTGTGTCACAGTGCATGGTGGTTTTTACAAAGAGAGATGAATAAGATGCACTGGTGGCTGGTATTTATATATCCAGCACTGTTTTCGTGCTTGGTTACCTGGAAATAGCTGCTGCTGAAGGGTAGCAAACCAAGCTGTGTATTTCTTTTCATGGTTCACAATGTGCCAATACACTTTGGAGGGCAAGGTAGTCTGGGGGAGAGTTAGAAGTTTGCATCTTCTGTAACGAACTTGCCTAAGGAGGCTGTCCTCTGAGCAGGCTAACTATTGCCACAGAAAGAATAGGCATTTTTAGGGATTCAGCAAGTGACCGTGTTCTGGAGGAGGATGGTTATGAGAAAATTATTCCCATAAGGAGACTTGCCAAGGACAAATCTATACCGCTGCATCTTTGGTGTAATACTGGGCCTGTTTCTAGGCTTGATTACTAAAATGGCATATCCGGAAGGAGGCTGATTTTTCAGTCTATCTATGGCTGGCTTTGTACACACTCTTGGGCATGTTTGTTTATTGCTAGCAGGACACCTCCTGTAAGCCAGAGAGTTAAAATGCTGCTGTTCTCTTCACTGTATACGTACAGACTGTATTTATGTTTGCACATGTGATGCATGAGCATATATATCCTATTTGCTTGTGCAAGTTTTATCTACATTCTCCTGTGGAACGAGCTAATGCTTTCCTGATTACAGCACACTGGTGTCTGCCTTGTCCTGCTGTTAATGAACTATTTGTGATACCAACTATAAGCCCTAGCCATGAAGATTCCACCATATTTCACGAAGACACTGTATAAAAGAGAACGAGAGAGTTGTGGCTCCAAGAGATTACAAGCTGCTTTTCATGTTGATCTGATAGGATGAACGCAAACAGCAATTGGTTTGTTAACTCCATCTGGCGACCCCAACCTCTTCCAAGATGAGATCTCCCACTGATGCAAACATTCCTTTGGTCATAATGTCCAGTCAAATACAACTTTGTTTCCTCTGTGAAGTTTTATACTGACTAATTTTTACCTCTTTTTGGTCTCTTCCAGTAAGAGAGGCTGAGCAAGGTTTTTGAGGTGTTAAAGTGAAGCGCAGTAAAATGAATTATATAAATGCTACTGAACTCGTACTTCATAGAGCAAATGAAAGTTTCACATAAGATAAATATATCAGGCTGGGCTGCTGATCTTATTTGTTTGATGAATCTGTTTACTTCTTGCATACATTCATCTAACTTGGGAGAAGGCAGATATATGGAGTGGGAACTGAATGGTGTCAGACCAATTCGTTCTTCACTTGTATGATGCATCACTTGTGTGACTTTCATTGCTGGAGTGTCCACATACTTCCCTCTTATAGGAATAGAAATCTTTCTTTTCTTTTCCTCTGCAGGATAATTAGCTTAATTTATATGTTTATGACCATTTGTATTCCCTAGCTTGCATGAGTGAACTTAAAGAAAAGCAACTTGGGAGAACTGAGATCCACATCTGTTGTAGAATACCCTTCATCTCTTGTGGGAGTTGTGTTTGTAGCCATATCTGATTGTATGGAGTTCTGCTCTTGTTCTCCTGCCCTATGGATCACTTTGGAAAGAGCGTGGTGACTTTTTAGGTCTCTGGTTCCCTCAGGAGCATTTTTGGGCGAATATGGAATATGACTTGTGTGTAGTGTCCTATTGTTAAGAGCACAGGCTCTTATTTTTGGTACTAATCAAAATGGGGGTGTGCTTGGAGTGTGCTGTATCACTGCTAGAAATTAGAGGAAGGCAGTGGGCCATTGTCAGCTGGGGCTGAATAAGGCCTTGTTTTTCTGCAATAGATATCTGGGCGTCTAGAAGGTTCTTAAAAGGGGCCAAAGCAGGGTGATAGTTTAATCTGAGAGCAGATGTCTTTGATATTAGAGGATGTTGTGTGCTAGATGAGGCATTTGCAGTGCTTACCTCTTTCTCCTACATTAGCCTGGCCATAGTTCAGATTAGATGTCTACTCTGCATGCAGGAGAATTTTTTTGGCAGGTCTCTGAGGGATCTGGCAGGCAATACCATTTGCATGCCGTGGTACAAATGTACAACCATTTCTATTTTCACTAAAATAAATAGGAGCCAATACGCAGTTGCAGTATCTAATGGATTTTTATAGAAATAAATACGAATGGGGGGAGGAAGGTGAAGGAATATTCCCAGTGAAACCTGCTATGTAAGGCAAATTATCCTCCTTGATCTCACTGAAGTATTTCCTTATCTTCCCTCTTCCCCTTCAATCCCTGATCTCACTGGGCACATTTCAGATACAGAGATACTGTAAGATACATGTCCATCAAGAAACCAGTTGGCTGAATCACTAGGGTCATTTCAGGTCTGTTTCTAGATGTACACAACACACAGTGGTCTAGCACAGAAGTTTTGCCTTAGCAGAGGTGTAGAACTATTACTATGCCCAGAAGAAGGGAAATATTTAGGGCTGCCCAAATGATATTCCAGTGCTGGTCGTGTACATGCTGTGATGGGGGCAAGGAAAAGTAAGAAAGGATAGATTTTGTGTCTTCCAAAGAAGCTGCACTTTGGCATGTTTGTGTCTTTCCCTATGCAAGAGGGTGTGTGACCCTTGGGAGAAGCAAGCACAGAGACTGTCCCTTTGAAGGGACAAACACCTACATCTGAATCTGAAACGTTTTTTCACCCGAAATAGTATTTTCATAGTACTAAATGCTGATGATTTGTTGCCAGGCACTGCTGCTAAGTGTCATCTCTGTCTTTCAGCAAGGGATGGCTATTAAATGGTATTTCAGAGCTGCATGCCCAATGCTGCTCATTAAATAAAGACAGTGGGAATCCTTGGGGGGAAAAAAAAATAAAAATAATAAAAAAAAAATCCCCTGTAGCACCCAGACAAACCAGAGAAGAGCACATTACATCAGAGTCATTAAGATACTCCTACAGCTTTTTAATTTTTTTCATAGTTGTCATGGTATGCTGCGCATATTAATCATTCTGTTGCATTTTCATGTGGGGGGTGGTGCGCAAAAGTAGCTTTAAAGCAGTTTGTCGGCACCCGATAGCTAAATGCTGAAAATCAGAAATGATTACTCATTTCTAAAACTATTAGTGGTTAGCATCTTTGGTCATTTTAAACAGTGCTAAAATCACTCAGCATAGAAGCCCTTGGGTCATGGGTTATAAACGAGTTTCTATCTGAACTTCCTTGACCATCATTTTTATATCAGTCTTGTGCTTTGTAGAAGATAATTATTCCAACAACCCAATTTGGCATTCTAGGTTATGCAGCTACCCCTCTTCTAGACAGTTCCCTTCTCAAGGGAATGATCCTTGCTCTACTCTTTCATTGTCTTCTTCAGACCAGCAGAAACTGGGTTTTGGGGGCAAGGTGTATTTGAATCTCTACGGCACACAGTATTTTATCACTGCTATATTCAAGTCCCTTGCTTTCTGTTTTATCCTTTAAATTCTAATCTGGCGATCTCACTGCAACGTGATTCTTCAGTAATTGTGCTGGAACAGCAGAGAGAGTGTATGATTATGGCAAAAATACACTAGTATCCTTTTTCTTCTAGGAAAAGATAATACAGAGAGATGAGACACTGTGTGAAACTGGCACTGTATTTGCAGGGTTTTATCCAAGACAGGACAAAGCACTGTAGAGGGAAAAAAGAACAAGTCGTTAGCTGAGGGAATCTGTTTTTCCCAGTATTTTTCTAAGCTAAGCTGGTTAGGCACACTGCCAGCCAGGCATGGCCCCTGGAAACTCTCCAGGAAAAAAATCTCAGCTCACATTGTGAAAGGGTTTCCCTATCCATGCTGGAGAAGAATTTCCCTTCTCAGAAGCTAAGAGATAAATATTTATTTAGTTTTGCAATAGCGAACTAATGTTAATGGCACACGGCCAATTTCTATCATGGGCACCATGAGGTATTTTGAACAGGCGCCACCAAAGTCAGCACA
>NW_009646445.1:649008-672122 GCF_000708025.1 Charadrius vociferus | reverse complement strand
TTCTGTTGGCTCAGAGGACAGGCACAACTGTTTCTGGCAAGGGTGTGAGAATGAGGCAGCAAGCAAGAATTCACATGCCTACTTGACATCTGAGTGCTGGACTGGTTTTTGGCCTTTCAAAGTACTTGCATGGGCAGGAGATCTGGAGAGTGTTACTTTCTTTTTTTATTTTCTGTAGTGATCCAGATTCGCTCGTGGGTAGGTTTAACTCCTGCCTATGGAGTGCATTGGGAACCCCAGGGTAAGGCTTGTGTGCACGGACTTCCAGCAGCAAATGGTCTGTGCTGGAAAGGAGACCTGGGATCTCCATCTCTATTCAGAATTCTCATTATCTGAGTATAGAGCCCACCTGTTCTAGCTGTAGTTGAGGGTGAAGGTCTTGCATTCAGATCACTGATACTGATGGTGTTGAACACTTCAGGGTAAATGGGAATTTGAAGAAGAATTTGGAGGCTCACAGTTTTGAATTTGAATGTAGTACCATCCTGATGAAATCTTAGTTTTGGCCAGGTCTGAAGTAAATCTGTAGTGTGTCCATAGCAGAGCAGGGAATATGAGCTTCACAAGTCCTTGCTTGACATCCTAGCTATGGGATTGTCCTCCATCAGTAGTTTATCTGTGGATGTTTGAACATGCTTCCATCTCCTGTTTGAACCCAAGATTTTTTTTTTTCCCACTTTCTTTTGGGCAATAACTTTCTTTCCTTTAAGTCTCTGTGCCTCTCATTTTTATTTTTTTTTTCCTACTGAAGATGTCAGCTTTTGTCTAACAATTGTAAGCCTGCCAGCCTGCAAATTCCTTTGAAGTAGTCTGCTGTCTCCCTTGGCTCTCTGCACAACAGGTTGAAAACAATATGTTATTGTGCTCTGCATTAATGGGATGGAACAAAAGGACTATTTATTCCATTGCCAGTAATGTTCTTGGTCCTTCTGTGACATCATAAAGGGACTTCTTATCCCTTTGTGACGGCTGTAATTACAATGACTTTGTTGTTACCTCAGTTTTCTCCAAGTAGTTTTCCATGGAAGAACTTGGCAGAAGTCAGAAGTTCTTTTAACTAGTTTCTTATAGTTTCTTGCTATAAAGAGACTAGGTATCCCTGCGTTGTGTATCTAGGAGTCTGTTGGCCTTGGTGAAAGCATTAAAGAATTGGGTTGTACTGCAAATATGAGTACAGTGTTGTCAATAAGAGGTTTCAGTTTTAAGGTAAGAACTCCTCAGCAGACAATTCAAGCTGAAAAATCACAGCTGAAACTTTTAAAAAGCCTCCTCTATATTCTTCTCTAATGCTGTTTGTCAAGTAGGATGCTAGTTTTTCAGTAGCTTATAGTGTCTTTGGCAAAGGAAACCACTGTGATATTCTTTTCAGAAGAGTAGTTGTGGTGGATCAGCCTCGCTCCTTTCCACTTCAACAAACTTTGTGACAGATCACTTCTTTTTGGTGGGCAGTATGGAAGTGATGTTGGATCGTTGACCTTTGAGCCAGGATGTTGAGCTCATCTCTGCTCCCAGTTTGCTGTATCTTCATAATCATAGCACAGCCTGTATTCTGGTATCTTCTTCCCCTACCTCTAAAATGAAGAATGTCTTCCTGCTTCACACAAATGCTGTGAGACTTAACAATTTAATCCTTGTAAAGTATTTTGAAATCCTAGGAAGAATTGCAAAGTAGGGAAGCAGAGTCTTGTTGAATCACCTGATCTGAGACCATAAAAACAACTCTGAAACAAACCTTGGAGTATATCTTTAAATTTATAGAAAGTGTATACCTCAATAGTTGCCTTCTCTGCCATGGGAACATTCTTCAGCCTCGTGGTTTCCTAATAGCAATTCCTGAGTGACTTTCCGCTCTAGTATTGCATCAGAGAAGTTTACTTCTCCAGGGATCTGGCAAAAAGCCAGATGATAATGAACCTGTGTGCTGCCCCCTGACACCACCCCTCCCCCCAGCTGGGTTTTGTTTCTTTTTGTTTTTTAATCTTTTCATCTTTACAAAAATTTCTAGCTATGAGTCAAGCTTGATTCCTAGTTCCTTCCACTTGGTAGTCATCTCTGAGAGTTTTTCTCCCCACTCCTGTTCTGCCTTAGCACAGTATACCTTCAGATGGGCAGCAGTTAAGGGAATGTTCCTGCCAAAATAAAGTTGAAAGTGACCTGCATGCAGCCTATCAAAATGTTCAAGGCCATATCTCTCACAGTAGGGGCTTTATTGAATCTGTTGCATCCCATCCCTTCAGGATGGTCACAGCCTGGCACATTGGAGACAATTCTCCCTTCCCCTACCACTGACTAGATAGGGTTTGGAGAAAAGGCAAACTCTTCTTGGCGGATAAGCAAGCCTTATGATATGAAATGAGGATCGAGTATGTTTGTCTGGATCACCTGGCAGGTCTGAATAACTGTCAGGGGATAACTGAACACCATTCAGGAAGAAGAGCAGACGTTCCAGTCCACCAAGCCATGGAACTCTGCCCCTTGTTCACAGGCTGAGCATATTTTTGTCATAGGTGTTAATTTTCTGCCCTAAAGGCTCTGATGGCTGTACCGATGAATTGGATCCTGCAGAGCAATTCTTTGTCCCCGAGTTACTTATGAGTGGAGATGGCATAGTGTAGGGTATTTCAAACTATGCTGTAGTTTGAAAGACATTAGAATGTTCTCATTACAAACATGAGAAGACATCCCACGAGATCCGCCTTAGGCGGACAGGCATGGGCTGTTGGTGTCTATGAGCTAGCAAAAAAGTAGGTATTTGTGTTTGGCTGGGCAGAAGCAGCTTAAGAGAGAGCAAGCCAATGCAGAAGATTCAGTGTCATATTAGTATTTTGCCACTATGGGAGAGAAATTGAGGAACTTGAGCAGAGATCTAGATGAGCTCTTGGTAGAAAAGTCTTAACTGACAGTTTATTTGGTGGCATGGATCTCCCTTAATCTCCCCTGCTGGAGCTGTTTATGTGTGCATGCATCACTGATGGAGAAGTTATAGTTGGTGATTAGGGTGTTCATCTTTGATAGGACAGGCTGAAGTTCAAAACCTTGCTACCTATCTGCTGGAGAGGAGAGATGGACTGTGCTTTTTTACACTTCAGGGCCACACTACAGTTTTTAGGCAATCAGCTGTTCTGTGCAGGGCTTGGGGTGCATGTTACCCACAGCCTGATTCTCTGAACAAAGGCAGATGCTTTGGCCTAGGCAAGATTGATAGGTAGACTGGAGCGCACTTTCAAAGAATGCACTAAATGTCTGTTTTCCCTCTGTAATCCTGGACATCAGGACAGGGCTAGTCTCCTCTTTGGAGAGAATGAATGCTAGTGTGCCACAGAAGTCAGCAAGGATCCTTACCAACATGGAGAAGGAGGTGTTAATTTTCTTGGCTTGAGCATGGCCTAGCCATGGCATTGATCCATACCTGAGAAATCATTTAGGAGCCCTATTTATTAATTATTACAGTTCTAGGTTACATCTTCCTTGCAAGTTGAAGCACGGAGAGCCCTGTGGCCATATTGCTGACTTTGCCAGGCATGTCAGGCCCAAGCTAGTTCCAGAGTTAGACATCTGCACCGTGCTCCAGATATTTCCCGGTGAACCAGGCTGTAGGGTATTTATCTCCCTATGTGTTTCTTCCTCAAGTCACCTGAATCCTCTTTGACAGGAACCCTGTTTCCCCAAACACTCTGAAGACTGGGCTGGGGGCTCACAATGCACATAGGTGTGCAAGGTCTGAAACAGGCTCAACTGAGGATGTTAACAGCCTCCTAGACATTAGCAGAGGAAGACATTTCAGACCATTCACTGCTCTGTCCTGCACAGGCACACCGAGGCTTTCTTGATATCTGGCTTTCAGTCATACAGATCTTTTCTTGTGCTTTCTTACTGCCAGGAAACTTCTAAACACTTAGTCAAAGTCTCTCTTCTTTTTAAGCTGAGTGTGTTACTCTTACTTGAATCCTTCCGTATTCTTCTTAAGAAGTCTTCTCCTATAATTCATGTCAGCCCTTCAAATGTTTGCAAATTTGTCATCTGTAGTCTTTGCTTTGCCAAGCTATTAACTCTTCTGAATTAATTCTCTTATAAGTCAGTCTTGCCATTTCCCTGATCATTTTGCTGCCGTTCTTTTTGAATACTTCTTAATTTGTCACTGTGAATGCGTCTAAGGCAAAAGCGTTGGCACTTTGCTAAGTTTATAACACATCAGAAGAAGTATGGCCAGCAGATCAAGGGAGGTGATTCTGCCCCTCTGCTCTGGTGAGACCCCACCTGGAGTACTGCATCCAGTGCTGCAGCCCCCAACATAGGAAAGACATGGACCTGCTGGAGCGGGTCCAGAGGAGGGCCACGAAGATGATCAGAGGGCTGGAGCACCTCTCCTATGAGGACAGGCTGAGAGAGTTGGGGTTCTTCAGCTTGGAGAAGAGAAGGCTCCAGGGAGATCTTACAGTAGCCTTCCAGTATCTGAAGGGGGCCTACAGGAAAGCTGGGGAAGGACTTTTTACAAGGGCATGTAGTGATAGGATGAGGGGGAATGGCCTCAAACCAGAAGAGGGTAGATTTAGATTAGATATTAGGAAGAAATTCTTCACTGTGAGGGTGGTAAGGCACTGGAAGAGGTTGCCCAGGGAAGTTGTGGATGCCCCATCCCTGGAGGTGTTCAAGGCCAGGCTGGATGGGGCTTTGAGTGGCCTGGTCTAGTGGGAGGGGTCCCTGCCTGTGGTGGGGTGGGGGTGGGGGGGGTTGCAACTCTATGATCTTCAAGGTCCCTTCCAACCAAAACCATTCTGTGATTAGTGTCATGACTGGTGTGACAAACCCTTGGGCTGGTGGATAACTTGTGCTGGCTTCTGTGTGAACTTGCCAAGAGAAGAGACAGGGATGTTCACTCTGCAGGGACAGAAAATAGTTGCTCAATTTAGCCAGCTAGTTCCCCTCTCTCCATTGGCAAGGCAGGTTCACACTCAGGCTTTGAAACAGGTTCGGTGAGTGTTCACTGTCCCCAACAAGAGTCAACTGTATTTAATGCAGAGCATTACCTTCTCAACAGCAGGGTACACAAGTGTACGGCTCAAGGCAAAAGATACGCAGTGGTAAACTTCCTCCCTGATGGGGCTGCAGGAAGGAAGCTCTGTTCAGGACAACATTTGCTGACAGTGCAACAGGTAGAAAGTGGAACAGTGATGGAGAAAGAGACTTCAAGTAATACCAGTGTATTAAGCTAGGACTGTGCCTGCCCTTTTGTAGGATGAGGCTGTAAGTGGAAAAAATGAAGGTATCCTGTTCTTGCAGCTAAATTTTGTTTACGATTAAATAAAATATTCGGAATACACCCAAAAGTTAACTGCTGAAACGCGTACTGTTTCCTTTCTGCACCACGATTAATATTTTCTTCTGTCCTGCTATTCTTTCAGTAAAATCGCACTGCGTCACAACACTGAAGCGTAAGTAGATTTCCAACTCTCCCTCAGCAGCAGCATCAGTTTTTAATCCACATATAGCATTTTAGAAGCCACTGCAATAAGCTCTTTATGCTTCGTGATTGTGAAGATTTTAGTGTTAGCTCATGCATCAGGCAATGCAGAAGCATATTATAATGTCTGAAAAGCCACAGCAACCTCCAAAATTCCTTGTGAAGAGACAGCTGAAAAATGTATTTAGCCCAACTTGAGAGAAAAAGACACTTTGCAGAGCAGAACCTGGCTGAAATGGAAGAGCTGCTGAGACAAGGCTGGCTGTTGTAGTCCTACAGAGGCTTGGCCTGCCATTCCTCTCAAGGGTGCAATTGAGCATCTTGCCTTGTGGCTCTTCACTTAGCATTTGTGGGTTTGCGCGAGGGAACATGTTTAGCAGTATAAGCTGTAAATTTCAGGCTGTTATTGTCCAGGGAATTCCCAGTCTACTGGAGTGTATTAACATGAAGGGTGGAGGGCTGTCTTCAGCAGAAGTTCTTTTCATTCAAAATGCAGTGCAGCAGAGTCAGTTGCATGCCAAGAGATGCCTTGTCTTTTTCTTCTTGCTGTAATGTGACTGTGCTCCTCAGATGTCTATTCTCCAGTCAGTTCTCCTGTCCTGGTCCAAGTTTGAAGCATCCCAGTCCAAGTCTGAAGTGGAGCCCCTGAGCCCCAGGTCCTCATATAGCCCTGTATCCCTGCTTCATCAGAGCTACAGCAGCCTCTGGCTGCCTTGACGCTGCAGGTTTCTCAGTACTTGTATGCTGTCCTGGAAGAAAACCTGTAGTTCCTCAAGCTTTGATCAGCTCTGCCAGTTGGGTTGCTTGCAAACATGCCAATGCCCACACTCTAGGAACTGTTTTTTCTTATGACTTGCAAGTTACTGCTTATTGCAACCGGAGGCTGAGTGTGTTAGTAAACAGAAACCTGCTTACTGCAGTATTTTCTTTCTTTAATACTATCTGGCATTTTTAAGTGAAAATTAGCATACCTGTCTAACACAGGTGCTTTTGGCTAATTGCATTTGGAGTGACCTGACAGTCTGTCACACCCTGGTCCACAACTTGCAGATTGATAACTTTTGCCAACAGCGAAGAGGACCTGGTATAGGAGGTGATCCTCCGGCCAGGAAGAGTTGTTTTGCATGTGCTGGAGCGAGGACCTACCCAGATAGCTTTTGCCAGGTATGAAGTACCAAAGACAGGCCTGTGTCATCACTTGTCAATACTGTTTAGCTTTTTTTTCAGTTGCTGTTCTGCCCACATGCATTTAAATCCTTTCCTGATTAATCTGCATTCAGAGTATATTAAGAAAGTAGCATTTTGGGCTTGGTTAATGTACAAGCTTTGGACCGCTGGAGAACCGAGTGCAAGAGACACAGGTCACACTGAAATGAGTTTGAGTCTCATCCAATTGCTAAAGAAAACTTAGTAATAGCAGCCATGCTGTATAATTTGATGTCATTCCACATGATAGTGAGTGGTTATTACCAGAGCTTCAGGCCAGAAGGGGTGAACAGCAGAAGTACTGAGACACATTGGTAGAACTGTGTGTGTGCGCCTAGGGCTGTGGGACATATGTGAGTGCCGCTGTGATATGACTGAAGTGCCTTGGCAAAGATCTGCAGGGAGCCCCCTGTCCTGCATGTCTGTAGTTGAGTAATGTGTCCTTCACCCCTGCAAGCATTACTCGGGGAATAAAGTCTGTGATCTGTTTTGGGCTCTCTCCTTCTGCCTCTGTGGGCCCAAGATTCTGGATCCCGGTTTAGAAAAATGTATTGGGGGAAACTGAAACTCTTCTGAAGCTGCTGACCATACAGGGCTGGGATTTTATTCACTGGTTTCCTGAAGTGATGTTCTCTCCCTTCCATTCTAGTTTTGTCTTTCGCACTCTCATGCTTCACATCTGGATCAACACATCTCAGAAAATAATGCTGATGTTCCCCTGCTGTTGTGTTGAGCTTTAACATCGCAGAGGATTTTCCTGGTGTTTGAGATATGATAGATCAGTGTATCTATTAGTACACTCCTCTGCATGTTTTCATGAGGCTGCCTAGGTAAGTTGACTGCAGGGGCCGAGCACTGCTAAACCCAGAACAAAGCCTCTGGGAAAAGACTTTTACACAGTGTATCTGATAAAGGTAGAGGTGTGAAGAAATACTCCTTGCCAGTCTAACTGCTTAGAACACACTAGTTAGCAGCTGGAGCCCTAGGTTTTCTCCACTTGGCTTTGTTGAGCTAAGGGTCTCTTCTGTGGTGACCCAGCTCCCCCATCCTACAGAGAGGAGACATCATCTCTGCAAAGGGGACCTTGGTGATACAGTGTGTGACTTGGCTCTCAAAGAGGAAAGGATTAAATTCAAGACCAGGTGGCAGAGCAGAGAGTTTGTTATTGGACTTGTGTTGGCAGGAGTGCTCCATGATCTGAAAACTAGCAGAGAGTGAGGTGATTTGGTTATTTCTTTTAGTCCCTTAACATGCTGCTTGCTCACTAGCGATGTCGGAATATCTTCTGTAGCTCTCATCCCCCTTTACTGTTCCTTTCTTTCCTTCTAGAAATGAAGCTTTGCCAGTTGATCCACAGGGGAAAAGGAAATAATCCTACTGGTTTATATGCAGATGGTGCTTTGAGAGAAGATATGCTTAATTTAATGGTTTTTTTACTGGTTTATAATCTGCACCCGTCCTTGGTAAAGGTGTCTTGTTCAAAGTAGCATGGGGTCATACATGGACATCAGAGCAACCAGGCAGGTTAGAACAAAGCTGTGTTCTAGCCTGGTATCCTAGCTCAGACAATGATTGTGTGCGGTATCTAGTGAAGAGCAGAAGAGCATGGCAAGGATCTATGACACTGAGTACTTAGAGTTTGCAAGTATTTGCTGAAATCAGATTTGTTTAGCAACTCTCAGTAGATTTATTTTCTATATGTTCATACAGATCATAAGAAAGGATGGGTTAGTGTCTGTTCAGTAGTG
The DNA here is from genome assembly GCF_000708025.1 of Charadrius vociferus. Taxonomy (NCBI): domain Eukaryota; kingdom Metazoa; phylum Chordata; class Aves; order Charadriiformes; family Charadriidae; genus Charadrius; species Charadrius vociferus. The sequence goes on along the minus strand of NW_009646445.1, from coordinate 663,707 downwards.
GATGGATCTGGTGGAGTGACAAAGGGAATATTGTGTAGTGTGTTGGCTGCTCAGAGATAGTAGTATCTGAGATAGTCACGGGGATGGTCTTGTCTCCAGCCTCTAGGGAGCTGGTTAGTTAAACTCTTCAGCACGGTGATGCAGGAAAGGTTTTGCTGACACACCATGGGAAATAACGGTCAGAAGTAGGGAGGAAAAGAGAAAGTTAGTGACAGAAACTTCAATGTTAAAGTATGGTATTAATTGATGGTAGAAGTTAGTGGTTACATGGATGGGTCTCTCCTGTCTGGAAACTCATCTTTCTGGTAGGAGCTCCTAGGAACTCATGCTCTGAAAAGTCCCAGGATGACATAACCTGCTAGTATCACACCATCTGCTTCTCCATCCTAGACCTACCAGAAGCATATCCATATAATGAAGCTTTTTAGTTTCCTTTCTGGAAAGTTAGGGCACTGTCCGGGTGAGACTTTCACTTCTGCCTCTGTATGAAAGATGGATAAATGAAGTGAATAACACAACAACTGACCCTGAGTATCTCCCAGAATCTAAACTATCTCACCAGACACTTGATCTCTGAATGAAACCAACCAAGAAATCAGGGAAGGCTTGAATGAAAAAGAAAATTTCAAATTCTACTTCATCAGGGACCTGCATTAAAAACTCTTAACTGATTTACTGCAAACTGTAAATAAGAGGAGGTTTCTCTCTGGGTTTGAATTTTGAGTCCTGGGCTATCTGTTGCTTTTGTGAAGCAGCTGCAGTCTGGTTAGCTCTTCTCCCTTCCTCTGTTCACTGCTGAGCTGTTCTCTTTCTCTGTTGAAGATGGAAATGACACAGAATGCTCCAAGTCCCTCTGCGTAGGGTTTACGGCACGATTTTGCAGGCAGTGTGCGATGCAGGCATGAATCACAGCTCCCTTTAAGATACTGCTGTATTCGATTACCCGTCTCTTTCATCTGACTTGGAACAGCCTACAGATTTTTGTTTTTAATCTAAGCAATAGCCAATTTACTCCAGCGATGAGTATTTGCTGACTGTTGCTGCTGTTCTTGTGCTGAGAATTGCAAACCCCTTGGAAAACGAGGCTAGCTCGTGCATATGTGTACAAACCTGGTTTCAAATCTGGCTTGGACTCTCTCTTCCAGCTCAACAAATGACTGACATGTTCACTTTAGCATAGCTTCCTCCCGAGACAAGCCGTGGGCTGTGCCAGAGTGCCGTCAGGCATTCACTGCGTGTTCAGTCGCACACCGGAGGCAGACTCTGCAGCACCCTGGAGACGGGGTGAGATGAGGACAGTAGCAGCCATGATTCAGAGCTGCTTTGCATTTTGGTCTTGCTAGTAGATAAAACTGAAAATTTTTATTTGCAGTGAACCAAGATGCAAATCAGATCCCACTTCAAGTACTAAACCAGTACAGCTTGTTCAGTTCAAATTCAGGTATGGCTGAGGTTGTTGCAGTTCAGTCCACAATATTCATTAAAGGGATTCACAGTGAAAAATACACTATTTAAATACAGACATGTGCATATGGTGGTCGTAACACCTGGTATCAGATGGAGAAATACTTCTGCTCATCTCTTCTTTATCTCTGATGGGGCTTCCTCATGAATCACAGAATCCCAGAATGGTCAGGGTTGGAAGGGACCTCTGGAAATCATCTAGACCAACCCCCCTGCCAGAGCGGGGTCACCTACAGCAGGTTGCGCAGGATGGCATCCATGCGGTTGAGTTGTTTTCACAGCTGTCCTGCAGCCTGGCATTTGGGCAGGGTGGGTTTCGGGGGCTGTGGCTCTGTGCTGGGAACAAGGGCAGTGCAGGCAGATGGGGGACAGGGAGGACTGTGCTTTGACAGTGTTGTGCACATATGAGCTGAACAGTTCTCCGTGCTTTATTCTGACAGGGTAATCAAGGAGAGGTTTGGTTTTCTCTGCTTGTTTGCTTATTTGTTGTTTGGATCCAGCATAAACTTTAACATGGAAGAAAAAGCTATAGCTGAAAGTGGCTTTCAGTTTAACTTTCTTGTTTGAAATACAAAGCCTGATGCAGAGCAGCCTCTGCAGATAGCCCTGACTTTGATAACTGGCAAGAGCATTTCTAATTTAAATCGTCTCCCTTCTCTTCCTATTAGTTACTCCTCTAAGCAAAGCAGCTGGCGTGACCTGGGCATGTTGTGCTTGTATAGTTGCTGTGAGACAATAGCTCAGCCTGAGGGAGGAAGACAACCTACTTACCGTATCCTCTGGGAGTTGTTACCATGGGACTCTGTAGAAACTAGTGTTTCTCTGAAGCTTGCTGAGATCTGGGAGATCAAAGAACTGAACTGAGGGCTACGTGTCCATGGGAGACAGGCTTTGGTCTCCTCAGCAGAGGTGGCTGGTGTCCTATGCAGCCTCCACCCCTGTATCTTTTTCCCTGGTCAGATTTCTGCAGAGGACAGAGATCTGTGGAGCAGAAGGGCAGCAGAAGGCAAGGGCGTATCACGTCCTGAAATACCAGGCATGGTGTTCAGCAGAGGGTTCGGGCTAATGCGCTAGCAGAGGTCGAGAGCTATCTGACCTAGCTCCAGTCCAACGGTCTGATGTATCCTAAAAACAAGAGTTTGCATAATTAAAGTGAAGAGATAAGTGGAGGTTGTACAAGGTCTGAAGTGGGCAGGGGTCCAGCTAGGGTCAGGTGGTTTGCTGCCTCCCTGCAGTAATATATCATTTGTGATACCAAAACTCACACACAGCAAGAAACATTACAGCATTGTCTGGAGGGAAAGGGAACTGCTGTACTGCCAGAGGCAAGCATTTTGGCGGGACACAGTTTAAGGTATCAAGGCTGGCTGTACATTAAGTCAGGCTTGGGACTGCCCTTCTCATATCAAAGCTACTGTGTTTTTCCACAGTAGCAGTGGTCTCTCAGAAAGCATTTCTAGGTGATTTACAGGGCTGCTGCGGTCATCAAAAATACATAAGCAAGCAGTGTGAGGAAAGTAGATGTAGTATGCCAGAACTCTGGTTACCTGACAGCAGAGGGGTTCTTGCTCATACCGTGGCAGCTAGGTGACACCAGACACCAGGGAAGGGGCAGCTTATTCTGGCTCCACCAGAAGCAGCTACGGGACCCAAAAGAGAATTTTAGCTGAATGAACCTGTCATGTCATTGCACAGGGACAAGTGAACAATGCTCACTTTTCTTGTAGTGCTTGATTAAAATAAGAATTCAGTTGCTCTGAGTTACTGGAGATGAATCTTCACTGCACAGTAGCTGTAAGTGAACTGTAAATTATACCAGGCACAGGCAGTTTCCACTCACTGCCTGAAAATACCATTTCTGGAGTAGCACAGCTCTGCAGCTAACCTAATAAATACTGGTGCTGAGCAGGGCTAATTACCTCCAATGCAGCACTACTCTGGCATGGCTGTGCGGCTTCCCATCCAGAATTAGCTTAGCTGGGACTTGTTTGGGTGTTTGCACTGTCCTTCATGGTATGGTGGAAACAGGAAGCAGTGCTTGGTGGAGTGTCGCTTGCATGCACCAGACTGCAGTATTGCTTTGCTCCAAGTGTACCAGGGAAGTGATGGACTCCAGAGCAATGAAGTCACTTAACAGCTCCTCTTGAAAATTTGTCTTGGGTGGGTGAAGTTATGGTCACCTTGGACTTAATTTTGGAGCAGCAAGCCATTGTCCTTTGTGAAAACAGTACTTGACAGTATATGGTGCCTCTGAGCAAAATGTTGACTAGTATGCTCAGAGCTTCTTTTTTTTTTTTTTTTTTTCCTATAAAGCAGTTACCAGTGTCATATAGATGATTACTAAATGGTGCTCCTCTGACCTACAGGAGGAATGGATCTCCTTCTATAAGATGTCATTGCCTAAAACCAGCTTAATAAAAAGTAGATATTGGGAGGTGATGTAAAACGATGGGTGGAAAATATTTGGGGAGTCTTTAACTCAAGATTTTGAAGATCAGGTAAGACAACTAAATTGGTAACACTGTTCCAGTGTGAGCTATTTAAATGAGAAGACAGATAATCACACATCCTGTAGCAACTGGGTTTATGCAAGTTCAGGTCCAGTTATATCTTGATACAGGGAAACTCCTGATGTGGAAAGGATTAGATGAGCATTTTTTTTTTGGAGCCCCGATCCCAGCCAGCTGTTTAAACACAGTGCCCACTTCTGTTAGTCTGTAAGGAGTCTCAAATTGTTTGTCTCGGGATAACTTCAAAATGACTCTTGTCCTTAAGGGAAGCTGCCCTGAGGATGGGAGACAGGGGATATATCCTAGGCAAAGATCATGTGTTTCTTTTCCACTAATGCCTCCAAATGTGGCTTTTCTCTTACTGTAGTACTGGATAAATGAATACACTTCCACCTTGGGGATTGGTGTCTTCCACTCTGGCATCGAGATCTACGGCAGAGGTATGAAGTATTTCCTTTTCACTACCTGCACAATACAGGGACAACTGTATGGCTAGTCTGACATGGAGAAGAACACGTAACTTAAAACTTCTGGCAAGGGATGTTTTCAGGAGTGAAAAACTCAGCCAGTTTTCTGTTGGAGTCCATTGTGGAGTCTAGTGGGAACTTGTGCAGTTCTGTCATGAATCATGTTGCCCTTCTTATTTTCAGCATGTAACAGCAGCTTCTATAGCTTGTGCAGGTGTCTAGCAGGATGGCAGATAGGAGGGACGAAGCAATGTTGGAAAGCTGTTCTGCAGTGAAGAAGGGGAGAAATGGGGGAGGGGGAAGAAAGGTGGATCAGTTGTTGTCTTGAGACTTGCAAAAGTGTGTGTTTGTGCTAATTCCCTGTCAGGGTAAATCCATTTTGCAGTAATTATTTCTGAGTGTCTATGGTCTAGTAATCTTAGAATCTGGATTTCCAGATCCTGGAAGCTCTTCTTTTGAAATAGCAGAGTTGCAAGGAAAAGAAAATGTCTTGCAAGACTTTTGAAATGGTCTGGATGGGGGTTGAAGTCGATTAGAGCACCCATTGCAAAAGGCACAGTCAAGGGATCTGGAAAAAGCTGTAGGGCAGTGAAGGACAAACTAGCATCGCAAACTTTCTGTTTCCCTCTTCAGCATTAAATGGGAATGAATTGGGATATCTCACTCATGGCATTTTTAGCCAGTGCCATGCAGTAGACAAAACCCCTGGGGTGCTGTGTTCCATCTCAAGCACAGAAGCTTTCACAGGCTGTGCAAGATGGCCTGTTATGACATGGAGGGACCTCCTGGCTTGACCTGTGTGCTGAGGCAGTGGAGTGTAATCAGCTTGGCTTTCTGCAAAGAATTCTCACTTGCTGCCTGTAAATCCCTCTGGAAGAAGATTTGATTTCTCCCTACTCTAGAAAAGACTTCTTCCAGCTCAGTACCACCACTGACAGCCTCTCATAGTTTATCTAAATGCCTCCACCACAGAACTTTCCACTGAGAGGAAGCCACCTGGACAGGCAGAGACTTGGATGGTTTTCCTGATGCTGTGGGAAAGCAGTAGGGTTAGCATGGAGGGCATCCTCAGGCTGAGAGGTAACTGGACAGACAGGATGGCTTTCAGAATCTGGCTAGAACGGATTTTGGCAATAGCCCAGCCCCCAGTGCTGATGCTGAGCAGTGCAGACAGCTGCCATGGACTTTTTCCTGACATTGTGTTCATTCAATTACTCACAGTCTGTTTCTTTCCTTGTCAGAGTTTGCCTATGGAGGGCATCCCTACCCTTTCAGTGGGATTTTCGAGATCACACCTGGCAGCGCGGTAGAACTTGGCGAGACCTTTAAATTCAAGTAAGGCCCCTTTTCTACATCTTCTCCTCTGTCTCTGGTAGTCATCAACATAGAGGGAGCAGGGGAGTCCTCTCCTCTGGGTCCCCCTTTCCTTCTCATAAGCACTGTTACTGCATCCTTTACATGATCCTGGTTCAAAGGCCGCCCAGCAGGGATTTTGAAGATGGATAAAAGGGTGTACACCAAACAGGGAACAGTGCTGAACTGTGTTTGGTAGGGTTCAAAGGCATGCTTGCGGGTGAATGCAGTTCTCTTCTCATTTTCTTCGTTTTCTGTGCTCCCAGTTTCACATGGCAGCAAGGATGGGAGTAACTGTGTTACACAGAGCCAGCACACATGGGAAAGAACAAAACCTAGTCTTTGTATGAACACCACCTATTTGTGGATACTGCACAGAGTACCTGAAGTCATCTCCTGTGTTTATTGTTACTCTGTCACAAGGGACAGGCCAGCTGCTAGAGGAGTCTGAGAGGGTTCAGGGTGCTCAGACTGTGGGGCTGCAGGTCAAGGAACTACCCATGGCACGTGGGGCTTGACCTTCCCAGACAGCCAATTTATGTTGGGGGTCACTGGAGACTTTCAGAAGAATGAGTGCTATTGAGTGACTATTGGGAGAAGCAATAGGTTTCTGCATGAAGTTTTCAGTCTGCTCCTTCCTGGCCCACCCTCTCAATGATCAAAAAAACCATCTCCTCTGTCCTACTAGAGATTTCTGTTGTGGGGACGGTGGGCAGAGTGGGAGCAGGCCCTCAGAGCTGAGACTTTCCCGGTGGTGAGCAGGAAGCTCTTGGGGCTGCTACCTGTGCTGTAACCTGCTTTGTAGATAAGCTGGGGACAGTACTGTGCCATTTCATTAGTGAGAGTCTCTGACAGCCCCAGATATGCATGCCCATGTTTTCATCCTGTCCTTGCCAATATCTGACCATTTCCTTTTCCCTGGATCTATGTCACTCTCTTCAGTGTACCTTTCCACATTTCCTGTTGTGTGTTCTCTTTTTAACTAGAGAATCCATTGCCTTGGGCACCACAGACTTCACAGAAGAGGATGTGGATAAGATTATGGAAGAGCTGGGGAAGGAGTACAAAGGAAATGCATACCACCTGATGCACAAGAACTGTAATCACTTCTCTGCTGCTCTGGCTGAGGTGGGCACAATTGTCTCTCTTTTTTTTTTTTTTTTCCTTTGCTGCTTCTGTAGTAATGGTCACAGAAAGGGAACTGGAGTCAGCAGAACCTGCCAGGCCAGAGCTCATAGCTGAATCTCATGTCTCTACCCTTAACGTTTTTGGAAGCCCTTTGATGTCAAAAGGGATGAGATGAGGAGGTAGAGATGCAGCAGGTTTATCACATATTTGGTCTAAACTGAATAGGCACTGAGCAGTAACTGGAAGGACAGACCTGGCTAGAATGCAAATGTACATCATTTTAATAACAAACACAAATAATCCTATATGATCTGCAAAGGAATAAAAATGGCTTATCAGTGTTCTACAAACAAAAATTTGCAGTATTCAGTAGGTGTCCCTTTTCCTTATTTTATGTGCGCCATCCAAAACCCATTAAAAAAAGTATTGATTTTCTCATAGACATATTTCTTTGGTGCTTACTCATTTCAGTGTTCACAAAAATACTGTGAATTATAATAGAGCAGTTATTTCTCTTCAGAAAGAATTGAAGCACAGGGAAGCACAAATTTATCTTGAGTATCTGCTAATTTGGGATATTTGATTTTCAGTTCTCGAAGACTTGATTATTTTGGGGGCAAGCCGCCTTCCCCCTCACCCTGTAGATGACACATTTAAAATGTGTTTCAATTAAGGTGTGAGTATTCAGCACTTGTGTAAATCTGAATTCAGGATCTTGACTCGGTGTCTGGAAAAGGCATGAAAAGCATAAAATGGAAGTGACCTTCCATAAAAACTGTTTCTGTATTTTCCAGGGGTGTTTTATGGCAAACATGAGGTGAGAATCTCACCCTTCACAATAGAGTTCAGCTGCTTTAACAGTTCATTTCTCATTCTGGAGGCCCCATCCTCATTCATTACACAGCTCTCGCCTTTCTTCATCATATGTGGCAAGAGTCCTACGCCAGTAACCTCTTTTGCCACAAGTGTCCATCCATTCCTCAAACAGGCCTATCGGGGGTCTTGAGGTGAGATTCTCAAGAAATAATACTGTATGATTTTGTAAGAAAATCTCTAGTGAATCCATGAACCAGCAATTAATTTACAAGGGACCTGCTCAGGCTCTTAGGATAACCAGTTCTCTATTGGTTTCATCTTTGCTAATTATAGAAAGAGAAAATGACTGAGTTGAGTCCTTTCTGTAAATGTTATCAAATGAAAATAAACAGGAAGGAATTGTATTGGTACAAACAGAATGAAGTTTCAAGCAGTTTGGTGATCAAATCAATGTTAGCTGCGCTACTGGTTTGGAGTCAAATAATCACATTACTACAACATAAAATGGGAACTTTAAAAATTATGAAGGGAACCTAGGAGAAAGCTGTGTGATTATAACAAAAGCTAAAAAAACCTCCCAAACCCTTTACCTGCAGCAGTGAAATAAGGCCATTGTTTATTACGTACTTTGATATGTAAAATTTGTCTCATGTCCAAGCCATAAGCTCAAAGCCATTCTTCCTTGATTCTGCTGCTACATGTCCATGAACCCCTGACTGCCCCTTCTTGTCTAACCTTCCAAACACAAGTCGGATAAGATAGATCTCAATAAAAACCTGTTAGTGTATTTTAAATTTTAAATCAGTACACCTTCAGTGAACATCTTTACAGGAGTGGAATTTAGGGTTAAATTTTCCTGCAAGAGCTTTCTTAGTGGCTTCTGTGTGCTAGTTCACTGCCCTGTAACCTGTTCAGATAACACAACAAAAGCCTAAATGGCTAGTTCTGACACTTCTGCTCCCAGGAGCAGAATTTACTCAGGATTTAGGTCAGTTTAAATAAACCCTTTAGAGACAAGCAGGGTTCCCTGTTACTGTTGCTCTTCATATATGCCTGTGTTTATTGCCCCTCTCTATAGTATTAAAAATGCAAAATCGGAGGAGGTGCACTTCAGGCTCAGGAGCAGAAGGCCCTGGATGGTCCCTAGCATCAAGATACAGAAAATGGGAGCTGAGATTATTAAGGAAATAGATGGTGTTAAGACATTATGCACAAGTCCTAGCCATTCATCGTGCCTCAGTCAGCAACGTTAGAAATACATGTGGCTGCCTTATGACAGATGTCTCCATCCTTTCTGGTAAACACAGCAATTTGTCAATTGCTGTGTTTCGGAGCTGGGTGGGAAGAAGCACAGCTTATCTTGGGATACTTCTAACCTCTTGGAGGAAAGACTGCTTGAAATCTGTTGAGACGCAACCTGCTTGAACTGAAAGCAATGGAAGTTTCTATTCTTGTTTCCCAACATCTGAATGCTTGCTTATCTTTACAGCCTTAGCATTTTAGGTTTTTTCCTTGCTGTAGTTCCCATTAAAAATAAACAAAACAAAAGTCACCTCATGAGGAGGCTCCAGGACCTACTGAGTAGAGCTATAAGGCGCAGCCTTATAGTGCGCAGAACGTGCTGACTTCATGATGAATGGCTCTCAAGACCATGTAGATATGCCACCATAGTGGGTAGAAAACAGAACTGATACTTGTGCCCTAAACCCAATTCTGAGATGAGTCTGTTTAGTGTTTGCATCACCCTTTCCTTCAGACTCTTCATCTGTGAAGCAGCAATAATAATAATAACTAGCATCTATTTTTGCATAGCCATGTTACGTGGCAGTTAAAGACAGGAAACTGGAAAAAGTATTCAAAGAACTAAAATAAAAGATGTAGAAATCTTGTTTGGCAGAACAGAATTGCTCAGTGGAACTAAGATTTAACTCCAGCCACACAAAAAGCAGCCAAGCATTTTAAGTGAGTCTAAATTCTTGGTCTCTCTGTTGCTGTAGCGCAGCTGAAAGGTGATGCTATCAGTACCGCAATGCCCTTTCACCACAGAGAGGGGTCAGGGCAGAGGCTAATTTTTGGCATGAAAGAGGGAATGACCAGCTCTGCTCCCTACAGCCCTTTAGGCCTTTCTGTTCATGGGCATAAGCAGTTGTGTTGAGTTCAGGAGATGGTTGTTCTGTGCCTCCTGAGTAATCCCAGGCAAGTTGCATCCCTGCCCTGTGCCTAAGTATCTCTCCTTATGTGCTGGATTATTTCCTTCCCTCAGAAAAGAATCTGAAATCTTTTGATGAAAGCTCTCTTATCTGCTAGGGTTATTTAGCTGGTTTATGGCTTGTATTGTTCTGTATCAGCATGCAAAACCAGAGCTAGAGCTTTATAGACGTGTGGTGATGTATGAGTTAACGTGTGTTTACACCAATCTGTCTACCAGGCCTTGAGATTTGGCTGTACGGCTGTGTGCTAGGTAGCTGTGTTTGGCCGACTTAGTTTCCTCATCTGGCTGTGGGCTTGCTAATTAGTATCCATACAGATGTCGCCCCAGTGGGAAGATACCATCTGCTCACATGGACTGAGGGCAGATGCAGCCACGTGTCCTGCTGGCTGCGGTGATGATTCTGCAGAGGGAATGGGAAGGAGGTATATGGTTGGCTCTCCCTCCCAGATCAGCTTTCTCAGGATCGCACTGTGAGTCAACATCCACATGTCCAATTGCCAGGACCTGTAAGCCAGGTTCCCCATCCACAGGACTGCTGAAGCTACAGGAGTCGGTCTTTACTTTCACTTTCTGTTTTCTTGTCTATTACCACTGTTTTCTCAGCAAATAGATCATCCATCCAGAAATGTTCTGTCTACATCTGTTTATGAATGATTTTTTCAGTCAAATTCATGTTTAATACAATGATGCCTCAGGTCCCACCATGATACCTCATGACTGTTATCTTTATCGTTATCTGTTATTGTTATAAAATTTGTGGTCTAAGTAGGTGATGCAGACTGACTGCTAATGGTTAGGGGCATGTCCAGACCTATGCTCATGACTGTGCCCTCTGGCCATCCATCTTGAAAAATCCCTGGACTGCAGCAAGTCCAGCACAGGCAGGTGAGCACTAGTCAACACCTGGGCATGCCTTTGACCTGCTATCTACCACTGCAAAAAACCTCACTTTGTAGTGCTGTTGCAGCCTAATGGTGTGCCGCTGGGGCATTGAGCCTCTCCCCATAATGCCGCACATCTCTTCTGCGTTTTCTGATCTTCCTGCCCACATTCACTTGTAAGCTGCAAGGGGCTTTGTTACTCTTTTATGCTGGCAGTTAGCTCTGAATTTTCCTTACACCCTGCTGCAGACTGCCAAGCATATTCATACTTGCTCAAGACTTAGACCTCTCCCTGCTTTGCCAGTTCCCTATGGACTTCTAACGAGCAGCTGCTGGATCAAAGAGGCATGGCTGGGTCTACTCACGATGCAGCGCCTCCGGAAAGAAAACAGAATGCCCTGGTTCCAGCAGCAGTTCAGACTTCATCTTCTCCAATGCCATTTCATGGCAGTTTTCTCAGCGAGCGATTCAGTGAACATGCTGAATGATCAGGAGTCTCTTCCTGTGGATTTTCTGAGAAATTCTTCATTGGGGAACTCTGGATTATTTAAGAAGCGAAGAACTATCAGAGAGCGTAAGTCTCTGCCTAGTAAGTGCCGCACACCAGCTTCATTGCGGTTTTGAAGGAAGTTCTGATTTAAAGCAGGGCAGATTTAGAGAGAAATCAGGTGCACTCCCTGTGCACGTGTGTGGCTTCAATTTCAGGTGGTTGGTACACATACCACTTAATACCTCTTTGCGGTCGCCCTTCACCCTCACAATCTATATCAGTGTGGGAAGGTGAAGGGAGCTTGATCTAAGCAGTGAAAATCTAGTTAGGGTTGCCTCAGCCACTCTGACTACTGCAACATGGTCTCATGGTACCTATATTTATAAACCACTTAAGCAAATTGTTTGTGGGTTAAAATGAAGAGGTTCATCAAACTGGGATTAGCAATTTGCCTACAAGAAGCTTATTCCTTTCATGTTGCTTATGCTGATTGTCCCCAAAATCAAATTGTATCAGGACCATGCTCTCTGAAGAAACTGTCTAGGAGGATGGGCAATCCTTCTGGGGGACTTAAGCCTGCAATTTTTGCAAAGGAAAATCTTTCAGGCCATCAGCAGCACAGCCCAAACTTTCCTTCTTTTTCTGAGCTTCTGTGCCTTTCTGCGTGTTGGTATTTCAGGCGGGTAATGCTGCTGGCACACAGCAGGGTTTTTGGCATTCTGATAAGGTTATGCATGGGTGGGGAATTTGGTTAGCACCACACCACTTACTGTGTGAAGTCCTTCTGTTTGATTATCTGTTGTTAAGTCACCAAGTTGCTAACAATCCCCATGTATACTTACAACAATATGTTCAAATGGCCCTTCAAGAAATTGCAAAATATTTATGTTCTTTTTGAGTTGTCCTGGCTGATGAAAGAGTCTATTTAATCTCTGCCAGATAGAAAAAATATTGGCTTTAGAACATTAGAAAAACCTTTTAAAACAAAAAAAGCTAAAATAATTAGTTCTTTCCATAATGTGATTTGCTGAATTTCCTGATTTTTCAGAACAAGGAGATGTGAGATAGTAAAAAGACAGTAGTTACGAATTGCTGTAAAGCAGACATAAATGAAGAGGAATACATTTGTGCTTTCAGGAAAAAGGCAAGCTCAAAGTAATTCTTGGGCTGTAAGTTCCCCTGCAAGGGACCCGCAGGTTTGAGGTCCCAACTATGCCACTGCTTTGCAGGAGCACTTGTCACTGCAGCAGTGGGCCACGGAGAAGTATGCCATGAGGTGCCAAGAAAGACATGCAGTTACACACGTCACCAAGACTGGGCATAGATAAAGGTAGGTGCATGCAGATACAGGGAATTGTGAAATTGCTGTCAGAGGGCTCTTTTCAATGGAAGAGCATGGCTCATCATTGTCCTGCAAGCCTACAATACGATTGGGACTTGAGGAAGGCAGATACTAGGCAAGGCAAAAGCATACTTGGCACAGCTTGTACCCCCAAATGTGTGTAACGGTGAAAGGCTGACTGCCAGGGGCTCAAATATGAGCATATAAGAATATAAGCCCTGCTGATGTGTAGGCATATGGTGAGTGTACAGTGCCTGAGGACAGCTTCTTTAGAGCAGATAGCAGTAACTAGAGGATCAGAGGGAGGATGAAGGTTTTCTGCTTCCAGGTTCTTCTCCAGTCTGGCGATATGCCTCAGTATTTGAATGTAAGGATCACGCCATGTCACTGCAGCTTAGAGACTGACAAAGCTTTTGCTGCTTAGCCCATTCACAAACAGAAGATGACTCATTTGACTTCCCACCAGCAATTTTCCATGCTTCTGAAGTCTCCTGTCTAAGATAAGCTGTGGAGATGTGTTCTTACCAGAGTGATGACAGTTGCTACAGCATGTCTCAGAAAAGGGCAAACCACCATGGGAAGGGAGAAAAACACCTTTGAATCAGTACCAGAACTGGAATGTAAGTGGAATGACTCAAGGAAGCTGGTCCTTCTCTCTCCATCAGTGTGATTACTGCCAAGCAACTGGAATGATCCCTATTTAAGGAAACTTTTTAGCACCTTGCTATAGGACACGACACATAATTATCAAAGTGTGGCTTCTGAGCACCAGGGAAGATAGCCCTTTTATTCCACAATAACACCAGTGGTGGAATAGCAATAAAGTCAGTGGGTCTTCTGCGCTCTTTTGATGAGATATGAAGTTGATGCTCATCATAACTAGGAAATTAATTGAGAGGCACTGAATTGATCACCTTAAAAATTGTTGATGTTGGAACTTTACCTGAGGACAGCAGTGACAGAAGGTTTTATTCTTTTATCATGTCTTTCCTCCTTCTTGAAACAGGAATGATTTCTTTCTGATTTGCATGTGTAATTTATCTTAAGTACCAGAAAAGGTCAAAACCCTTTGTATTTTGTAGCAGTTTCCCAGCCTGGAGTTATTTATCTGTCTTGCAGCCGTTCCAAAACTATCCTACTGTTTTGTTTTTTTTAAAGGAGAAGGCAGGCAGGAGAAGGGTGAGTCTCTGTTACTAGGACCTGTCTGGATCTCTAAGAGCACAGTCAGAGAATCTGCAGCTGCCCCTGGGACAAACCTGGTTTAGAAACACCTGAGTGATCTGGTATGAATTCCTTTAGAGTCACTGAAAGCACAATTTGGCTGCACAACTGAGGGGTGGTAAAGTACAGTAAAACATCCCTATTTGCTTCCTAAATTATCACTACTTTCTTTTATACGCAGAGAAAGCTATTAAAAAAGACTAGAACGAACTCTGAAGTTAGTGCCCGTGGTTCGCATCCACACGTGATCATTTTTCAGAAGGCCCTTTAATGTCACTTGGATTTGAGGGATTAAAAACCCTTGAGGAAAACAGATTGGTATCTCATTATCCATCTTTCTTTTGTACCCATTGATCCTTTTCACCCCTCTATTCCTTTAAATATTAAAGGGTTGGTTTCCTTATTGCTCAGCATTTCTTGATCCAAAGGATTGGATCCAGGGCACAGTACTCAGTCACCATCTTGGTAAATGGCTAAAATTTGAACTAATTATTAGAGCTGAACTAGGATTTTTGGAGCAAAATAAGTTGTCAAAAGCAGCCTTTTAGAGGGATCTGACAGTTTCATTAAATCTTCTGCTAGAACATTTTGTGAGTTCAAACAGAACACTTAGCTGGTGAGACATACTCATCTGCAAGTAACTGAGAGCTTCCTGGACAGAGAGAAGCTTGCTGAGGTGTGGGACAGCAAGCTAGACTAAAGATTTATTTACCTTTTCTCCTATATTTCAGCAAAAATTCTCCTGAATACCAGCCACAAGATGTTCCTGGAGCAGGAAGTCCCTCAGCCTCTCCTGTGGGAACTGTCCTACTTTA
>NW_009646445.1:633424-648959 GCF_000708025.1 Charadrius vociferus | reverse complement strand
AAATCAGAAGTAGTGTGCTTGTGGCTTTAGAAGCTCATTTTGAAGTTGTAGAATTTGCAGAAGTTTCCAGAGAGAAAAATATTCTGGGAAACGGGGGGTGGTCTTCTTGGGCTGAAGGGCCTTAGAAAATAGACCTGGAGGTTAATGAAGTGAGGTTGGCCCATTCTTCCCCCCAGAGGAGGGGAAGAGAGTCTCTTAAGCATCTGAGGTGGCTCGGGTCAGCCTTGAAAAATTCTTTGGCATCCTAGATGAGGCTGGTTCCTACAGGGCAGGGATTATGAACACTGTCACAATCAAATCCTTTGCAGCGAGAGTCTTAGAGCTGCAGCACTGCAATGCTCAACCTGGGAGGTAAATAGCTCCCAATCCCCCAAAGTCAGTAGGACTCTCTCAAATCAGCCTAAAAGGATGCGGTCCAATAGGAAATACCTTAAAGATTAACAGGTGGAGTCTGCACAGTGAATCCTGCAACCTGATGGTTACAGAGGACTGAAATAGGCATCAGCATACCCACTATTGATGCTGACACCATAGTGATATTATTAAACCTGCATGCCAGATTGGATGGAAATGCTTGGCGAAGCCACACAATCTGAATCTCCTTGGGAGGCAGGGAATGATCTCGGTGCTGTCATGCTTGCTTGCATGTGGATCACATCTAGGCTGGATGCTAGGGCTTCTTTTCCCTTTTCTTTGTATTATTGGTAAAGATCTGTTCTATTGATAGTAGCAGAGAGAGGCTTTGTCATTGTGTATCAGTGTGATAGCAAGAAATACATATCTCTAATAACTGAAGCACAGTTTAAGATATCTTTGTGACTTGCTTTAGAGCTCTGTTTTATGTATATTTCCCTGATGGCTTGGCTGTCTTGGTTGTCCTGTGTCAATGTGATTGGAGGTTTGGTAGAACAGAGGAATCTTACTTTACTGGCTAGAGGGTGTGGAGCTGTGCTGAAGTGACAGGAGATGGTAGCCAGCGCGTATTCTTTTTTCTCTGGCTATTCACCCATTCCTTTTCAGTGAAGGCAAAGGTGACAGGATATACCAAACTTACATGAGAATCCTGCTTTCCTTAGAGGAGCTTGACTTTCAGCAAATGCTCTGAAAAAGGCAGGTTTGCTGAATCAAGGACCAAATGAGGGCATTTTTTTAATCATCAGTGAATAATTCAAGCCAAAAGCTTTTCAGGTCCATCCCCAGGCACACCTGAGTTCTCATCATAATGTTATTAAAAACTAGGAAGCTCTCCTTAGCCTGAAAGCTATTGGAGAGAAAGGATTAAACACCAGAGAAGGGAGCTTCAGGTGGCATTTGAGTCACAGTCAAAAGCGGCAGAAGCTTTTATAAACCAGCCTTCAGCAGATCCTAAGTAGACAAGTAATACCTGTGTTTTCCTTAGTCAACAATTGCTTTTCAGTTGCCTCTGTTGCAGAGGAGGAGATAGGTGTTTTGTTGCATAAAAGCCTACGTGCAATTCTGTTAATGGCGGGGGACACAACACTCCCAACAGACAGAAAGAAGGAAATGAACAAACAAACAAAAAAACAACCACAGGGCATGAAAGAACATTAGGAAAGCTTTATTTCCTGATGCCTGAGCCTGTCCTCACTGAAGCTGATGGAAAGACTTGCTTCATTGCAGCAGCCTTTGAATGTTGTTAGCTCTATGGGGAACAGGCTGTGTTTGTTTTCTGGTTTTTAACTGCCACATACGTTTAGAAGAAGCTTATTAATAAAGACGTCCTGCACCCATAAATTATCCTCATGGTTTCAGATGGATGTCATTTTCTCTCATTTCTGCCTGTAAGTATGCACAATTTTGACTGTGTGTGGTTAATAAACTGCTATATGCATTGCAGTTGTGGCTTCTCTGCTGTGGCAAAATGAGATTTCTAGATGTAATTTCTGTATTAGTTAAAATTTATGAAGTATTTGTGAAGCCCTTGGAATAAAGACTGCTATAAAAATATAAACATCTTTTTTTCATCATTAACCTTTCTAGGCTGGCTATCCTGAATGAGTCTTATAGCCCAACAAAAACTATTAGTGGAGTAACTCTTATATGGATCTTTCAGCGCTCTCAGTCCATCCTATTTTCCCTGTCTACCTATGTGTGCAGGGGAATAGTATGAGGTAGCGATTTTTTCGAAACAGAAATCATGCACACACACACACACCCCACACACACACACCCCCCAGGGCAAGTTTTAGCAGATCATTTCAATTTTTTTTGAAAATGGTGTGATTTTGCTACATGTGCCTCTTTCACTTTAAAGTGATCCATCTAGCAAAAACGATTAAATGTGAAGATATTTTCAGATTGAATTTGAGAGGAAAAAAAAAATAATCTCAACCTCTTTGAGGCTGGTGTAAATGTGTGTTTTGCACCATCTATTTTATCTGCTTTTTGCATCCCTCTTCCTAAACCAAAAGTCCTATGTCCTTATCTGTTACAAATAAGCATAATACCTTGGAGCTAAGTTAGTGTACACTATCTGGGGAATTCATCTCTAGTCAGACCATCATGGAGCCTTTGATCCTTTGTGTGTACAAATGCCTGAGAACAGATGCCTCCTTTCCACAAATGAAGACAGTAAAGAAAAACCTTGTCCTTTTCACCAGCTGCCTGTTGATAAATGAAAAGTGTTAGAAGCTTAAATGGACTCTAAGTGTGTTGATAGGTTTTTGAGACTGGCACCTTTTGCTCAGGAGTCCTGCCAACACTGCCAGATAGAAGGTCTTTCCCTCTTCCTATGAGTTCGTGTGTTCCCTCTGCTCATTATATCTCCATCCACAGTAACCTGCTGTTCACTTATGTTAGGAAATAAGGCTTGAGACTGAAATGCAGGATTTTCTTAGTTAGCTGTTCAGGAATAAAGAGATGCTCTTGCTGTCCGTCCCTCTCTGCATATGGGTTGCCCTGGTCATGTTCAGCATGTCCGTAGCATGTGAAAGGATGACCCTATTAGGCAACAGCTGTTCTCAGCCACTGGTCTCAAAACAGCACCTGTTAGGAGAAGGCAGTTCCTCTTCACGCTGCCATGATAATATGAATGAATTGCAGTTGCTCATTCATTTGGAGGGAGAGTCATTATTTTAAATGTTGCTAACAAGACCAGACTTAATTATACTTAGTATTCCCCAAATGGTCATCTGTTATTAGGCCACTTGCTGCCTACCTTGTTATTCTGCAGCTGCTGGCTGTAGGTATAAGTGCTGGTTACAAGGAACTTTGTGCTTAAAGAGGGTATTGCCATGCTCTGGTGTCGGTATGTCTAATCAGTGATGCCACTCAGAATTTGGCTCTGAATATGGTTTGTTAAGACGTCAGATTTGCAGCCAGCCTCTCCACTGGTGACCTGGCCAGTGAAGCTGACACAGTGCTGTGAGTGCTGAGGTGCCGTAAGCCAGCTGTCTCATTTGACCCAGAGCTATCTACTCCATTGTCTCTGTTCTTGGCATCTCTCTGCATGCAGACTCCCACATAGAGGCAACTCTGTTCCTCTACCACAGGACCACAGTGGTGACTGATACATTCTGACTAGTGTCATAAGGAGAGCAAGACCATGGGTATTAGTCCCTCCTTTCAACGCTTTCACTTTTCCCCACTTATGGCTAGTCTGATGCAGACAGTGCAGATGCTGCTTCTGCTTTGCCTGGGAGAAGCGGCTGCAGTCCTGGAGAGGACCCATAAGAGTGGGAGTGCCCTGCCTGCTGTGGAACAAAAAGGGATTGCATAGGAGAATGGGGGAATTTTAGACAGTTGCTTAAATGCATTTAAAAGGTTTTTCCCTTCCTCCCTTTGACTCAGGGTGCTACCTCCCAGAATGTAGCCTCATTACTGAGCTCATTCAGCCTCATCTAGTTTCTCAGCTGTACCCTTTCCTCTGCAAGGCGCAGGCCACTCCTGGCTCTGGTGAACATGTGCTACATGCAGCTTCACAGCCTGGTGCCACCTCCTCTACTCTGTTGATCCCCACAGGCTGGTTATATTCCCTAGAGTAGAAATCATTGTTTTTACACGGTAACTATACAATAAATCTGTTTCAAGCAATTAATCCTAGCATGCCAGCTCCACCAAGGTGAGACTATGTTTTCAGGTGCATTGTGAAGGCTGTGTGTCTGTTCTCTTTCAGGAATGTTATTTTCAGTGTATATACCATGTGCATCGGCCAATCAGGAGTGCAGAGCTAGAGGTGTGTTCCTCTCTGACAGTCTCGGACTCCGTTATCTCTGCCAGCACTGGGCAGTTTAGTTTTTGCAAGGTGGTAAAAAAGATGTCCTTGTGCATTTGGGTTAATGGGTTATTCCAGATGTGTCCAAGTACTAATTTCATTAGGTTGCCATGCTTCTCTTTCTACCTATGTTTTTTGGCTGCCCCAGCAGAGCCTTCAAGCTTTGACTGGGCAGATGTGCTGGTGTGTATCTAATGGCCTTATTCTGAAATTCTGATAAGCTTCATCTATGCTATATTGTCTAGGCCTCATAGGAGTCAACTCATGCAAAGCCTGGAAAGATTCCCCTTGGGCTCTAAAGGCTTTGCTCTAAAAGTGCTATGGGGGTGTGTGTTAGACGCCTCAGGCACCAATAAAAGCCCTTTGCATTCTCTAGGATGCACCATGGGGAATACTGTACAGTAGCTTAAGTGGATACCTTCCCCATGTGGACGCCACCTCATTTTTAGTAAGGCTGCTAAGTGGAAGTGGCAGTGGGTGTTTCAGCAGATGTTCAGTGCTGAACGCTCCGAGCCTCAGTTTGAAGACAAGAATTGAAGTAATTAGCATGTATTGTTTGAGGAATGTAACGTTGTCTCTGCTCATCTTGATTTTCATGGATCGGAGCACTACATGGTGCCTTTGGGAGGGCTCACTGAAAAAAAAATCCAAAGTGCCTTGAGTTATACTTCTGTGCATGGCCTGAATTACCCCAATTGCATCATCCAGCACAGCGCAGTACCTATTGCATTTCAGAGTTTTCTCTTAGGATCTACAACTAATCAGTCCTTCACCTTATTTTGAAAGGAGCTCAGCCTTTTAGACTCTAACAGCATATGCCCGTAGACCCAAAGCCCTCCCAAAGTGCCGCAAATAGATAGTGTTGTCCTCTAGAAGGCAGGAGACTCAGCTGCTTCCATTGCTGGATGGCATTTAAACCCATGTTTCCTAGCTGCTAGGCTGCTGCTCTGCCCAGACTAAAGCTTTGCAAGCAGCTTTAAAGCCTTGCTGAGCAACAAAGCCTCGTTCTTAGGGCACTTGGGGGAGCGAAGAGTGATGGGGTGCAGTCCTTATTCCCAGGGCAGTTTGTACATTTTAACCAGTGACTGTTTAGTGCAAAATAATACAGCTTAAGATGCTTAGAGGATCTTTTTGTATCCCAAATTAATTGTTTCTTGAGGAGTTGAAATCCTGGTGTGCATCTGACAGCTGCCCAGATATAGTACCCAAAACTGTCAGATCCCATTTCTCCCTTGCGTTTGGCTTCAGCTACGGATGTCTGAACTGCTCTTTCCACTGGACTCTGCAGATGCCAGCTGGGTCATTCACAGTTCTGACACAGAGTCCCCAGAAGAAGCTGCAGCTAAGGGAGACTTGGCTCTCTATCACGAGGTGCCGCTCAGTGGAAGCTGCAAGTACGTGCAGCCTCTGCTGAAGTTTCTGCCTGAAATGGGGACAGATCTCTTGGTGGGCAACCGCAAGCTGCGCGCGCTCTCCGAAATGCTGGATTTCAGACTGTGGCAGGGGCTGGCTGGCTCTGTGGGGTGAGTATAACTCACACCTTTAGGGACCTGACAGTGACAGAAAGATGAGGAAGAGCTACGCTCGGCAATTACAGCTGGAGACTACTCGCAGGAGGTTTGCAAAGCTTAGGGAAGATCTACACAGGCTGAAGTGTTCCAGGCTTTGCTGCTAGTAGTTCAGCCTCTCATGTACTTCGCAGGGTTTCCCCTCCCAAACACTTTCCTACCTCAGAGAAGCTATAACTAAACCCTGAGCTACCTTTCAGACATATCTTACATAGGCTTAGCCCTTCCCTGACTGTTCATTTCTTTAAAGTTCCTTCTCCAGTCAGCTTAAAAGGCTCAGCTGCTTTCTTGTCAATGTCAAGCTCAGGCTCCACTACAGGCATGTTAACTTCATGAAGGGATGGTAGCAGTACAATCCTCTGTGATGGTCAGGACCAGTGATTTCTATCCCGTAACAGTGTATCTGTTCAGTCTGACAGGACAAGTGCATGACCCATCACAGAGAAGTTTACCCCCTTCAAAAGAGAAAACTCCATTCGTTTGGCAAACAAGAAAAAAAAACCCACTAAAATCCTAAACTCTACAAACCTCTAAAAAAAGAGTTCTGCTGGTGGAAACAATGGATGGTGACAGACTTCTGTGAGTTTATTGCTCCCATGTGAGGTTTGCAGTTGAGAATTGCCCTGAAGAGCTGCAGTAGGTAGATTTTTCTGTCTTCATATGCAATTGGAAAACACCCACTTCATCTTGCTTGTGCTGTTTTGTTTAAACTCAGTTGGCTTAATCCCACTGCAGTCAGGTTTATTTGATGTTTCTCCATTAGCTAAGTACTGCTGGATGCTCCAGCACGATATGCTTTATGGCAAGGAGTGAAAAACACAGGAGCAGGCTGTAGCGTCAGAGGCATTCGCTGCCGTTGCCCTTTTGCTCCTGTTGAGCACCGTGTTTTGCTGTGGAATAGTAACAAGGCTTCACTGACAAGAGGCGAGGACAAGCATGACTGAGGAAAAGGAAGCCGCGTTGATTTCATCATTACCCTTAGCCCCACAAACTGCCCTTTTGTGATTGGTGGCCAGATGCCCACACATCTCCGTTCTTTTTCTGGCTCTTCCTTGCCTCACTGATTCATTCTGGGTGAAGCAGCTCCCATAAACAAAAGGCAAACATCTCAGCATTGCTTCCACATTGGGAAGTGCTATTTCAGTTGCTAGGGGATCTGCTTAGAAAAGAAAGCCAACTCTTAAAAACTGTATTTCCATTTCAGGCAGTCTTACCTTGTGCTGTTCTGTTGTTTCAGCGAATTTTCTGAAGAATCATACCCTGGTTTTGTTCTCCTATTAATATCTGGGGGGAAGTCTTTATTAAAACTTATGACTGCTTGAGAACTAAACTCACATGCACACATACATCACAAAGAGCCTAAATTGAGTCACTTTCTACACTGGCAATATGTTGCCTAAGTTCCTGGAGGGGAAAAAAGAGAAATGCTGCAAAATCCAGAGGCAATTGGGCTGCGTTTTTTGGCTTTGGCTTAGGTTCAGTGTTCGAGTAGAACATATTGAATACAATTTTAAAAATTCAGCAGTATTCTTGTGGAAATGATCAGGTATGTCTGGTGAGAAAATCAAATGGATCAGCAAATTTTCTATGAATGAGTCTTAAACACAGGTGGAGAGGTCATCTGCTTACAGGCTCAGACAATAGCTCTAGCAATGGAAACCAGGGATCTGGATGGAGGTAAAGAATTGCTAATAAGGTAATTGCCCCCAGATTAAAAATTTCAAAAATACGGTTTTATATAGCTGTATCTGAGGTTAAGTAGAATGCAGCACTGGTAAGAACTGAAATAAAAGTCCTTGGGGTGTATTAGGTAAAGAACAGTCTCTGCTTGCAAGTAATTTTAGCAGCTAAATGGCTCTGCTCGTTCTCTGATACCTAATGATAATGTCTTCAATTTCACACATTGATTTTTAAACAATGCATGTCAAAATAAAGTGAGTTCCATAGGCAAATTAGCACAGTCACAGGTTTGCCACCTTCTCCACACCTCATTGGAAACTCCACGCTGTTGGAGCAAGCTAATTCCTTTATCCTCAAGGTGACTGTTGGAGTGGGGCTTAGATTGTTCTGCCCGGGCCATACGCATGAAGGACCAGCTGGTCATCAGCTGTAACAACTATAATGCGGCACAGCCCATCCTCTAGCAACTGCTCCAGTCGTGCTCCCTGAAAATCTCTTGAAACCTATGAGCACTGCATTTCCATTGTCAATAATAGACATCTCGCCAAATAATCTCCTTAGTGGATTACAGATGAACACCCTCTTAGTTTTTGCAGTAATTAGTATTAAATTAAGTGTAGTTTTAGACTGGAAGAGGGTGGGAGGAAGAGCAAAGGAATTTAGTATTGGCAGAAGGTGCCTTATGGACAACCCTGGAACCACTAATCCATGCAAATTGTGGGACGAGGTCTGCAGGGTGGGGTTTCCATGGGAGACAGTGCTGGGAGGGAAGGAAAAGTCAGGTATTAGAACTACTGTACCTGCCACAGACTTCAGGCTCTAGTGTACTGGTGCAGGCAGTATATTTACTAAAGACAGGCTCGTGAGGCACCCCGGATGATCAACTCCGCATGGCTCTTGTGTGTCTGGTAAGGGAAATGGTAAAATTTAAAGGGAAACTTCCCTTATGTGGCCTAAGCCAGACACAGCTACTAAAATCTGGCACCTGTATGTGTGTGTGGTCAAATGCTGCAGAAGAAAGGAGCTGCGGTGTGCAGCAAGTTGTTTCATTGTGCTGAGTATGAGATGACCTTGGAAAACAACATCTGTGCTAGCAGAGTGTAACCCAAATCTGCGCCAGGAGCATCTATGATGAAACACAGGCCTAGTGAGAAGCTATTTTTGTTTTTTTGCTTGCTTTCCCACATTTAGGAAATACCATATGAGGAGAAATTAAAGGGTGATGTGCTAGGATAGGAAAAGGACCCCGAGATACTGTAACTTGACTGACCCGGTGTGTCAGCCCGAGGAAGAAAAGTAAGTAGCAAGAACATCTTCTCAGGCATCTCCATCCACCTTGTCAGGCTCAGCTTCTGTACCCCTCAAGGTTTGGCCAGCAACAGCCTAAATATTTTTCCAAAATTTTTGAGCTACTGGGAAGATGAGTGTCATTGTCTTGGTTGAGAAGCACCAGCAGGCCCGTCTTTTTACCCACAGACTGCCTGGAAAGCAGAGTGGCCAAAGCTGTTCAGGGCCATGAACTGCTTTCCCCGGTCTCTGCTATGATGCTGACAAGGGCTATGGCTGGCAGCCTCTCTGCGTGTCTCAAGCAGTTGTGTAGCATTTGCATTTATAGCTGTTTCTGACTGCAGAAGATGCTGCCTGCATTTCAAACTGCTCTCTTCTGAGCAACAGGGAATTCACCCTGCTGAGGCGGTGCCACAGATGGAGATGACATTGCCACCATGCATGTGTTTTGGTACTATTAACCATGGTCCTTTTCGGTTTGCTCCACAGATACTATGTGGGAAAGAGATCCCCCGCTGGGTGAACCGCCTGGCCTACTTCAGCTCGTGCATCCCCTTCCTCCAGAGCTGCCTCCCCAAGGAGTGGCTAACCCCAGCAGCCCTGCAGAGCCACATCAGCCTCGGCCTCCACAAGGAGGAGCAGGGGGACACAACGGATGAGGAGTCCCCCTCCACCTCCGCAGTCCCCTCAGCCTCAGGCACATCGCGAACCTGTAGACATACCCGGGTCTAAACTGTGCCCAGCGTACCCTCAAATAACATCTCCCTCTCTCTTGTACTATTTCTTTCTCACACCCTTTCGCACACCGTGGTTTCTCTCCTCTTCTTCAATGGACAGCACAGGGGAGGGAAGACCCTTTCCACTAAGGAGGTGAAGTTTCAGTCCCTTTTCCAAGGGCTGCCACTACAGTTGCTCAGCAAAATGTCTGTGAACCCCAACGCTGAACTGAGGAGTGTGGCAACTAAACTGGATTATCCTCCCAGGCCCCCCACGCTCCTGGATCCATGGAGAACTGCTGGCTTTCTTGGGCATGAGAGCATGCATACGGGCAGGGGGGCACCATACTGTGATGTTCCTTCTCTGGAACTGTTTTATCTTTTTATCTCTTCCCCCACCCATGTGAGCCCAGCAGCCTCCTCTCTATTTTGGCTGGGTTTGCCATTCCCCTATGACAAATCTCCTGCCCACACCCAGTGAAGGAAGCAGAGCCAGAACTGAACCTTCTCATCTCTTAGACCAGCAAGAAGCTCCACTCAGCCCCATCCCTTTTGTAATTATCAGGTTTCTAACTCATGTGAAGGACAAATGAAAGGTGCTGCTGTTCTATGACCACTGGTTTTCAGTACTGAAATTTAAGAGCTTGAATGATTGTCCTGCTCTTGAAAATAATAACAAAGAACCTAGAAAATGAATGTGTTACCGTGGCTTTTCTTTGGGGTCAGAAAGAGGACGGGGCTAGTACTTAGAGGCAGCTACCACGTACGTGCAGAGATGACTGTTGACCATATTGGTGCTTTTTGGCACAGACCCCTCTCAGTTTCCGTAACTGTAGGCAGCATTCCTGGTTTCCTTTTTTTCCCTGGATTCACTGGGGAATCCCTCTCCTAGCTGACGTTTGCTGGCTGTCTTTGGGGGAACGGCCCTCCTGAGCACAAGGAGGAAGAGTTAATCTGTTGGGAAGGTCAGTATTCCCTTCAGCTTTTCCTTCTGCACTCATAAACCTAAAACATGGCTCCAGAGCCACCCTTCCCCAGCCTATTTTCGAGCCAACCCGAGAAGGTAAAAATAAGTGGAGAACCCAAAGAATGTCAACCTGTTTCCTTCTCCTCCCTTTTTGGAGGCGGAGGGGGAAACTTAGGGCCACATCTGGAAAGCATGGATGACCCTTCCAATGCATGGGCCACCACAGTGCCTTCCATTGTGTGCACTATTTCAGTGGCATGAAAAATGGGCACAGCTGGCTCACTGACCTCTCCAGGCTGGCTCTTGACAAGAATCTGGTCCTTGGATGTATTTATGCTCATTCTGACAGCTGATGAGAAAGCAGAGGAGGAAGAAAGGACAAGTACACCAACTCTTCCACTCAGTTACCTCACTAGGAGTTCTAGTCAGAAGATGTAGGAGAGAATCAAAGGGTAAATCCAGGCCCCCTCTCTCCCTTGCAACTCCTCTTGGCTACACAAAGGATGAAAAAGGAACAGGCTAGGAGAGAAGTAGGGCTTCAGGGGGACATTTCACACAGAAATCTCTCTCACAGTATTTCACAAAGTAAGAAGTGCTTAACCGGCTGTATGGTAACCCGGACAAGAAAGCTGTTGAGAGGGGGTTGCCATTTTAGAAATGCTGTTCTCAACAGCTACTACAAAGTCAGGACTTCCACCCTCCACCCAGAAAGAACTACAAGCCCTTAAGATGGGTGGTTGTTTCCTTTTATTGGTCGCAATAGCATGCTAAGTCCAACCAGCTGTTTCTTTAGCTCAGGTATACAGAAGTGTGTGCTTTCAGGGCTGAAGGTCTTGGCTATGATGTACATCACGTCTGCATAGACAGCGCTTAATGGTTTGTTACATGTGCACGCTCTTACAGAAGCAGGAGGCCTTGGAGAGGTCTATTGGATGGAAATGGAACTCACAGGATGGCCTCACTCCACCGCCTCCTGAGGTGATGCATGTTTGGGCAACAAAACCTTTACAACACACCTCTCATTTTCATCCTCTGAACAAATTGCTGCAAGTTCTGTACTGAACTGAAGTCATGTTCCTTATTAACCTTGGCTGCTCTCAGCCAATACTGCATTGTGAGCAATTCTGCAGCTCCTGGTATCCAGTTCAGCACCAATCTTGATTACCCTGGCTTGTCCAGGCATGTTTGATAAAATTTCCATCCTGTTCTCCATCCTGCTGCCCAGAAACCTTGTTACACAATGTACTGTTGCACTCTCTATTCCCCTGCAGTCATGGTCATTGCAGCCTAAACCAGCAGTGCGAGCTCCATTTGTCTGAAGCTCCCAGTGTGCCTGCCAATAGCCAGCAGCACGTTATGTGCAGTGAATTTTAAAATCTCTTTTTAGGTCCTTCTCTGGAGGAAAGTGAGAAGAGGCTTTCCCAGAGCTTTTGTCTAGGCCAGGGAAACTGCAGTGAGAAACACCTGGTTCCTGATGTGACAAAGGCCAGCCAGCCATCGCCCTCGTGTTTCCGCTCTGCACCTGAGCTCCAGATACAGCACCACGTATACATCTAGGAGAGAAGTAGGGCTTCAGGGGGACATTTCACACAGAAAACTCTCTCACAGTATTTCACAAAGTAAGAAGTGCTTAACCGGCTGTATGGTAACCCGGACAAGAAAGCTACATTCAGCCTCCTTGGGGACATGAATATGTGCTTTGAAGTATTGGGAACAACACTTGGGGTGAGCTGTCAATATCATAAAAAACAGATGTTTGTTTATCTACTTTTATGTTTGTCTGTTTATGGCAGTAGGGGTGACATCAAGGAGGCATCAAACCTGTTGTAAATCAAAACCAGAATATATTCCAATCTTTAAAAGTGTTTCTCCCCACCCCTCTCTGTTCAAGGTGACTGACCAACAGTGACAAGAACAAAAGGACACTGTGGAAATAAAATATATATTGATGATAGCTTTACTTCTGTAATTTAACAGCATTTTAGATTATTAAACATGAAGACATTTTAAAAGTCTAATTTACTGTTCATCTCTGGTACAGTATGTTTGGTTTAGTTACTTTTCTTATCTTTCCAGTTATTGCACTATTATTGTTGTTATTATAGAATTATATCATATTTAGTTACACATTTGATTTCTCTTGCTGTTTTAGAGCATAACACCATGGGAAAATTTTAGATACCAACCGTTACCAATGAAAACAAAAGAGCAGCTTAAAAATCTTAACAAGAGCACCCCAGGGCACTGACACAAACTCTTAATCCTTCTTCTTACTGCTAGGACTTTTGGGGCCCTTTTAAAAGTTGGAATGAGAGGGCACCAACTCTGCACATGGGCATCAGCTGCTGTGGGTTCTGTCTCCAGCAGAGAGCTAATAGCACTCAGGTGGGACAGGAAGGCTGAAGGTGAGGTCAGCTTAGTGCTGGAATATTAGAGTTACAATACAAATTACTTCCAGGGAGTTACGGTAAGAAGAAAGAGGTTAAGTAATAACCTCTCTTCTCAGCACACCTGTATCTGTAATAGCAACTCTCTTAATTTCAGAAGATTATTCTTACTGATTTTTTTTTTGTCAGTTGGCTTCTTCTTCCTGAGTCTGTGATTTGATGCCTCAATCTCTCAAAGTTTTAAAAGGGACCGTTGTGCTTTCAGAGGCCCTGGGTGAGCCGATCCCCCAGCACTGAGCCTGTGCTCTGTGATGAGTTCATCCCAGTCTCAGCACAGTGGAGGGATGGACCTGTTCTCTTGCTCTCGTCACTGCTGAGAGTTCACATGTCTGGAATTCAGACCCGTGTTGCCTTCATGGTATTGAGGTACTCAAGAAGCAGACGTTTCCTGATATGTTATTTTTTTATTCTTCAGTTGTGTTTATTTGTCTCTAGGCTGGAGGGGCTCTCGGAACAAGTTAGTGACCACTGGACTGCGGTAACATTAGCTTAATTTCTTACATGTTTGATTGTCTTTTCATTTTAGTTGTACATATGTGGTGGCTTATTGACGTGTTCAGAAAACTTAAGTAAAGTACCTCCACCAATTCCTTGATGTGATTAATGGAGAAGACCAAAGGAAGTAATCATCAGTGTTTCATTTTTCAAATGGTTTTAAATTACTCTTTGAGTTGAGGCAGCAGGTGTCCTGTGCTACTTTGCCCCTACTGTGCTCACCATCAGGCAATGATTTGGGTTGTGGAAAGGCTGTGCGATGACTCAGGAAGTATTTAAAAGAAGAACTTCCATCATGCCAGCTCCACTCTGCTATTGCCACAAGCTACCAGAACACAGCAGAGCCTTTGGCAGCAGTAATATGTGAAAACATCACAACCTGTGCCTGGAGAATATGTGCTCTTGCCTCCAACGTGTCAGCGCTCCACCATTGTGCACTTGGCTGTAGCTGAGAGGTGTTTGAGTGGATGGTGGGGCACATTTATTTACTACCAGCAACAAATTACTAATGGCTCTAAATCTCAGAGTAAGACTGTCTGTTAGTGCTGTTGTAGCCAGCTTTGTTTTGAAAAGGCTGTAAAAGTTTCTGGGCATCCAATGTAATTGGGATAAGGGATAACAAGTTGGGAAAACAGACAGTATGATCATGGCAATCTTCTTTCCTTAGGAAACCAGGCTACAGAATGAAGGCTTCTCCTGAGGGGCTTCCTGTGGCAAACCACCTGGCCACATGGTAGCACTGAGCTCATCATCAGCCTTAAAGTTATCTTGAGAGTCTTCTTCTCTGTAGTCTTTTGTTGTTTTCTCATGCTGTGATGAGGTGACCTTACTGAAAGTGAACTCCTCTTCCCCATATACAACCACACAGAGTTTTATCTTAATAGGATAATTCAGGGTTACTGCAGTTTTGTGGACGTAGCTTTAATCTCCCCATTATTGACTATGCTGCAGTGAGTAACTGAATTTTCAGTCCTGCCATACACACAGACTGAACTGCCCACTCATGGATGTAATTACCTTAATATAATAGCACACTATACTCATACAATGTTCTGTGGATGGGCATTACCAAAAGTAATCAACAGTAAGAATAAGGGCATAATGTTTAGCAGCCCTAATCCAAAAATGAGAATGCTACTGTGCTAGGTGTGCTACAAACACCTAACAAAAATAGCATGGTTGCACAAAAAATTTTCCAGGAGAGGTGATTCTGCCCCTCTACTCTGCTCTTGTTAGACACCACCTGGAGTACTGCGTCCAGCTCTGGAGCCCCCAACATAAGAAGGACATCGACCTGCTGAAGCGGGTCCAGAGGAGGGCCATGAAGATGATTAGAGGGCTGGAGCACCTCTCCTCTGAAGACAGGCTGAGAGAGTTGGGGCTGTTCAGCCTGGAGAAGAGAAGGCTCCAGAGAGACCTCATAGCAGCCTTCCAGTACCTGAAGGGGGCCTACAGGAAAGGTGGGGAGGGACTCTTTATCAGGGAGTGTAGTGATAGGATGAGGGGTAACAGTTTTAATCTGAAAGAGGTAGATTTAGATTAGATAATAGGAAGAAATTCTTTACTGTGAGGGTGGTAAGGCACTGGAAGAGGTTGCCCAGGGAAGTTGTGGATGCCCCATCCCTGGAGGTGTTCAAGGCCAGGCTGGATAGGACTTTGAGCGACCTGGGCTAGTGGGAGGTGCCCCTGCCCATGGCAGGGGGGGTGGAACTGGGTGATCTTCAAGGTCCCTTCCAACCTAAACCATTCTATGATTCTGTGATTCTATGAATAATGGGCAGGGAGATTTCATTCCACATGCCATAGGTGTCAGATGAAAAGAAACGGGGTAGAAACCTCAGGGGGGTTCAGGACAGCTCATGTCTGGCAGCCATGGAGCCAGATCTTTTTAAGCTTCAGTTCCCCTCTCAGCACACACATACAGTTAATGGCACCCGCTGGCCTTAAATCCTAGCTGCACACCTGTGCAGGTGACAGCGTGGCTCCAGCCCCGTCCTTTCCTTCCCATAGACACAGCGGGAGCGATACAAGACCCCTTAGCTGCCGCTGGTGTAGCAGGCTGGGGGGGGAGGGGGGCGTGCTCCCCAACCAACATTTCTCCTCAGGAAAGGCAGTGTGGGTGGATGACACCACTCACAGGC
>NW_009646445.1:590736-633119 GCF_000708025.1 Charadrius vociferus | reverse complement strand
AGGGTGCTTCTGCCTCTGTGGGGGAGGAGGGACGGGAGCTGGCCCCAGGTTTAGCGGCGGCCTCAGGAGGACAGGGAGATGGTTGTGAAGCATGTTCTTAAAGGTAGTTGTAACTAAGAGGCAAGGAAAATGCGTATTGGTGTTTTGGTTGGTTTTTTTTTGTTTTGTTTTGTTTGTTTTTTTTGTTTTTTTTTTGCTTTAGAACACTGATTGTGGGTTTGTCTGACTTTAAACTGCACCGGCGGTGTTGGTCTGAGAATTTGTACATCTAAATAAACGGAAAGAATTTGAATGAAATGAGGTGATAGGTTATAATTACGGTTCTGCTCAAAGTGATAGATGAGGTATAGCTATTTAGTGTAGTCAGAAAAGATCAATAAAGTCAAAGGAATAAAATATTATTATGGAACGGACAGCATAATAGATTGCACTTGTCTATGCAAAGTAGCTGTGTGCATTAGAGGAAAAATTAAACAACTCAGATGGACTTGTGGATAAAAAACTCAAGAAAGAAGGCAAAAGCCAGGACAGTGTGTTTTCTGTTTATGCAATTTACGTCTCATTTTTCAATTGGTTCAGAAAAAGTAAGCAAATTTTTAGGTGGATAAAGAGTAGGGCAAAGGATAATTCCAAGATTTTTGTAATACTACTACAGAAATTAGTGTCATCCTCCTCATATCTACAGCAGCATGCCTCAGAAAAATGGAATGGTCCAAAGAAGGACAGGGACACTTGTTAGAGTTAAAAAAGTTTAAGGCCGTTTATTTTAAAGTGTCAATACAGAGGACTTTAGGTGCAAATACTTATGCATTTGAATACACTGAAGTATCTTTTCTCAAAACATTGATGAAGACATTTGTAAGAAATGAAAACAGATTTAAAAAAAAACCCCAACAAACTAGTGTGATAATGCCACAACTGTGTCTATCCCTCACATCAGCAACTCCACTCCCTGATGTTGCAGGCAATCTTCTCATGTAACGCTTTTCATTAAGTAATCAAGCATACTGCTACAGCTCTTTAGATATCCTGCTGCATGCATATACACCTGAAAGGCTGTCCAGAACTTTGATGCTTTCATGCTTAGACTGAATTTGTTTTGCTTTCTAATGTCTCATGTCATTTTTTTGAGTACTCTGACATTACTATTTAGTTTAATAACACTTTTCATAGATGATTAAGGTTGGATATAGTTTTAGGTCACAGTCCTATTCTTTATGTAATTATTTGAGGTTTGCAACTTCTCTTTCAAAATGAGGGGGACCCAGGAAGTTTAGGACTCTCCAGCTCAATTTTAACTCCATAAAAGGTTTGGGGAAAATGTTACATGATTAAATTATAGATACTTGTGGTGGGTTGAACCTGGCTGGGTGCCAGGTGTCCACCAAAGCTGCTCTATCACTCCCTTCCTCAGCTGGACAGGGGAAAGAGAATATAATAAAAGGCTCGTGAGTTGAGATAAGGACAAGGAGAAGTCATTCGCCAATTACTGTCATGGGTAAAGCAGACTTGGTTTGGGGAAAAATTAATTTAATTTATTGCCAATCATATCAGAGGAGGATAATGAGAAATAAAACCCAAATCTTAAAACACCTTCCCTACATCCCTCCGTTCTTCCCAGGCTCAGTTTCACTCCCAGTTTTCTCTACCTCCTCCCCCTGAGTGGTGCAGGGGGATGGGAAATGGGGGTTGCAGTCAGTTCATCACACGTTGTCTCTGCTGCTCCTTTCTCTTCAGGGGGAAGACTCCTCACGCTTTTCCCCTGCTCCAGCATGGGGTCCCTCCTATGGGAGACAATTCTCCACAAACTTCTCCAACGTGAGTCCCTCCCACAGGCTACAGTTCTTCATGAACTGCTCCAGCACGCGTCCCTTCCATGGGACGCAGTCCTTCAGGAACAGACTGCTCCAGCGTGGGCCCCTTCCAGGGGGTGACAAGTCCTGCCAGCAAACCTGCTCCAGCGTGGGCTCCTCTCTCCACAGGGCCACAGGTCCTGCCAGGAGCCTGCTCCAGCACAGGCTTCCCATGGGGTCACAGCCTCCTTTGGGCATCCACCTGCTCTGGCATGGGGTCCTCCACAGGCTGTGGGTGGATATCTGCTCCACTGTGGACCTCCATGGGCTGCAGGGGGTCAGCCTGCCTCACCATGGTCTTTGCCACAGCCTGCGGGGGAATCTCCGCTCCAGCGCCGTGTACGTAGAGAGGTGCTACCCCAGTCTCGGTTGGGCTCAGCCTTGGCCAGTGGCGGGTCCCTCTTGGAGCCAGCTGGCATTGGCTCTGTTGGACGTGGGGGAAGCTTCTAGCAGCTTCTCACAGAAGCCATCCGTGTAGCTTTTTCGCTACCAAAACCTGGCCATGCAAACCCAATACGGTACTTGCAGGTGGTGACTTGGTGGAGAAAAAAGTCACCATAGCTTTTCAAGAATAAATATATCAGATTTCATATTTCATAGGTTAACTGGTATAGTAGGTGATGATATGCAACTGATACCCAAGGTCTTGACTTTGATGAAGCTTTCTACATTGCCTTCCCTGTGAGAATTGCACATTAGAGAAAGTATGGCAAAGATTTGCTTCTTAACATTTGTGTTCTCAAAGGATTGAAAAAATACTATAAAATGCAGTTATTAGATGCCTTCTGTATTGAAAGGTATCATGGGCAGGGTAGGTCCTGCAGAAATAACGTGGCTGTAATACTGCGAAAAAACATAAATGTCATTATAAGACAGAGAAACTTGTCAAAAGTAAAGT
Organism: Charadrius vociferus; assembly: GCF_000708025.1. Taxonomy (NCBI): domain Eukaryota; kingdom Metazoa; phylum Chordata; class Aves; order Charadriiformes; family Charadriidae; genus Charadrius; species Charadrius vociferus. Next base: position 630,368 of record NW_009646445.1, on the reverse strand, counting down.
AAAACATGGAAAAGGACTCTTCCAGTCTACTCAAAGTCCTCAGCTGGAGTAATTTTCCAGCTTTGTGGTGCCATTGTAGAGATGATGAAGACAAAGCGTAAAGTCTAGAGGAGAGCAATGCAAAAGATACAGCAGACATTCCACCATTAGGGAATGCTTAAAGGAAATTGACTTAGTTTATTTTAGGAAATTCTGAGAAGTTCTGTACATCATATATGGAGAGTGGTGATTGCTTTTCATAGCTTGGGAAATAAGTACCAAAATAAATGAGCTTTAGATCAGATGTTAGGAAAATAGTACTCTTTGTTAGGATAGGGCACTCATGATACATATTTAAAGCTTTTAAGGAGAGGTTAAACAACCATCTGGGAGCAATGGTGTAGATTTTCGTGGTTCTGCTTCAGTGCTGGAGGTGGGACTTCAGCTTCCCAGGCAAAGGTAGAGTTGTGATTGTCGTTTTGGCCCTTCTAGTGTTTTTGCGTGATTTGCCATAGGTCACAGCAGAAATTTCTGAGACTGGTTTCTTTGGCTTTGTACTGCCTAATTTCATTCCATTTCTGTTAACTGCAGAGCTCTTTCCTGCAGTGGCAATATTATGTAGAGAAATATTCTATTATATTTCTTTCCAGGGTTTCATGTCTCCCTGCCTTAAAATTATTCTCCCCTGTGAATACTTCAGAGTGTTTCTGTGTTGCTGCCCAAAGGCTTCCCAAAGAGTAGGAAAAAGGAAAATTCATGCAATTCTTGTCAGTTCCCCAGCTGTCTATTGAACTCTTAAAGCATCTCTGAAGCTGAACAGAATTGTGCTAAAAGATCAATTACAGCAAAAAAGACACTGAATCTATGCACAGAATCAGAAGGAGCATGCGTCTGTAACCCTTTAAATTCTGCTGAATTTGTTGATAATACTGAAACCAAAGGTTTCTGTTACATTCTTGCATCCTGTACGTTGTTTTTTCACTAGACAAGTACAGAACTTTATTCTCCAATACTGCTGGACTTTTCATTTGTATCATATTTTCTTTTTTTATTAAAAAAAAAAATCAAATGCCTTTCATCTCTTCCCTTCTTACACTGCAATTTGAATGAAAAACCCCTGTGCCCCTTTTTTTAAAGGCTCCAATGTTAAAGAGATCATAATTCAAAGACAGGTGAGTGTTTCATTATACACCTGCACGTGCACACACATATTTAATATTTCTTACTTTTCAGTGTAAATTATTTTGATCTTTTTTTCTTTGTTCTTTTGGGCTTGAGGCTGTTAGAAGATTTCAGTGCAGAAGGAATTTTCTTGGTTGATCTTTAAACCTCAAACTGGCAACAGCTTTCAGAGTAAGATGTGTAAATCACAGTTTTCAGTCATACTTTCTCAGAAGATAAGAGTGTTTCTTTTTGAGCACCAACAAGAGTGTAGGGGGTAGGAATGAAACATGCAGGAAACCTTGATTTGTTGAATGTTTCCTTTAACTCTGTAAACTTTGCAGATAACATACTTCTGCATGGCATAAAACAGTAAGCATGCAGAAGAGAGTGATGTAACCTGGCATGGAATGTCTTAACAGCTTGAGCGCTACAGGGTAAGTAGTCCTAAAGCACTGGTAAAGATGGTAACATCTGTGTAGATGGTGGGATGAATTCCAGTGAGTTTACAAATATATCTGTAAAATCTGCTGTTACGATAGAGGGCAGTGCCACCTCTGTGGTAACTTAAACATCTTTGCCAGCTACATTGACATCTCCACTTCCTATCGTGATAATGGGAACTCTTTCCTTATCACACAAAGCTTAACTTCCAAATCTTTAGGATACTTGGTTCTGTTACAGAAGAAGAGCTTCAGTCGCTGATGCTTTATCTTCCACAGTCAACTCTAACTGACCACAGTCAACTCTAACTGACCAAAAGCGATGTGGCTGTCGATGTTCTGTTGCTGCTGGGATGCTTCTGTAAGATCTTGAGAGAACAAGACTCTTTGGTATTACAGCTAGTGGATCCAGTGTCATACCTTTCTTGTCAGACACTGAACATGTAAGGCTACTTCTGTAGTGTAGTAAGAATGTTTGAAGGTTGCTGGAAGTCGTTTTTTCAGACAAGTGTAAATGGTGATTCTAGATCATTGAGGAAATGTGTTTGGATTTCAAAATTGCAAAGCAATAACAGTTTTAAAACACATGTTAGAAAAACATTATTTTATATGCTCACACCACTTTCCCAAACTTGTGTTTGTGGTTTTGTCTCTGTTGAATTCTAGATAAGGATCCTACTCTCTAAGCTGCAAAATGGATGTATAGATGCAGTTCCAGTTCTGCTATCAGCATGTTACAAGGGAAAAATGAAATTCTGGGGATCTGAAGTGGCATCTTAGCAGGCAGAAAATGTGGTCTGAGTCTCATGTGGTGATTTTTATTGCATACTTAAAATAAGTATGTTGCGCTATATATTTAGTGCTGCAAGTTTCAAATTTGCAGTATGTTGCAACAATCTCCATATCTATAGCTGTAGATTTTAATTTCATTTTTCTGTTTGTGGTTTTTTTTTTCTTCATCCTGTAATGACTGTACTTTTACAAGTACTTTGCTTCTCCTGGATCTTGTTGGTGTTTTATGTGCTGTGCCTAGTGTTGACAAAAGAGACGATGGGGTTACGTGGGACAGCGAAAGGTTTTTCTGTGAATTAACACGTTTCAAAAATCTACCTCCATCAGTGGTTATGCATACAGACTGTACTACAGTGCCATCTCCATTGCTGCCTTGAACAGTGCAAGTTTACTTTGATGATAAACACTAAGTCAAGAGATGCCAAGAATGCATGTCATGTACAGGACAAGAAAAAAGGTCAGATTAGAGAGTGTCCCTAACAATGCTGTAGCAATGTGGTCAGTGCACACCATTAGAGAGGAGCTCAGTGGCATCTCAGGCCCTTGTTAATGACCCAGTTGTCTCTCAAGCTTTTTGACAAACAAAGCAAAACAAATGTCCCAGACATGAGGACATGAAATTAGATGTCTGTGCATTAGTTTTGTTCACTGGTGAAGTCAGAGTCCTCTGGAGGCCCTGACTGATGTTCAGAAATGTGCAAATACTGGGAAATGGTATTTTATTGTGCTGTGAGTCACTGGAAGCAAAAGTTTTACAGGGTTAACGAGTAGGGAAACTATGTTTTTATCATTTAAATGTATTAATTAAGTTTCCAAAGTTTTATGTAAATGCAACACGCCTAATTCATTTCATAAAAAGCTGCTGAATTCTGAGTCCCGGGGTATGCTGAATACAAGGCATACATTTTCCCACAGATTCTGGAGGGTCTGCCCATAAAAGATGATATGAACGCTGAGAAATATGTAAAATTCTTCTCAGGAGTAATCACGTTTCTGAGATCTATTGTTGCCATCAGCGTCTGTGTAGAAAGTTATTATATTATCTTCTGATATTTGAAAAAGGATTACTACAATCAGCATTTTTCACTTTTAGATATGTCAGTGTTATTGTTAACATAATTCACGTTATCGCCTTGAACAATTTATAATACTGAATTGCAGGACTTTTATTAGTATCTATTACTTCATTTAACTTTACAGTAAAATTTGACATATGCAGAACAGTTGATTTAAATGTTAATATGCTTTTGAGAGATGAATAAAAGTTAACGTTTACCCATGAGAAGAGAATTCTGACTTCTAATATTTGTAGATGAATTGTGATTGCCTCTAAAAGTCACAAGTATTACATTTGTAGCCTAGAAAAGCAATAAATACAAAACTGTTTTTTAAATTTTAAAATGATTGCTCCCAATCAGCAAATCATAGAGTGTTGCTTTTATGCTTGTGACTTGTATTATAAATATTGTGTCTCTAAGCTTATGATGAGATATGTCTTTGACTTCTGCTGCGCTGCTGCTTTGCATCTCCTGTTCATCTATCTGTGTTTGAATCCATAGCAGAGTGTGGAGCTGTTCCAGGCAAAACTACCCTGGAACTGTTTGTGTCAGAGTGGAAGCCAGCATGTTCGAGCTGAATGGGCTTTTGTGGACTCCAGTTTGTGCGGTCTGAATTAGCTGACTTTCACCTTTCAGTTGTCTGTCAGGCCTTAGAATTTCTGATCTCATGTATTGAATCAACAACTTAAACTTTTCTTTGGATTCTTAATCTTTGAGTACTCTTTTCCAGTTAAAAGTTAGACAAACAAATAGGCACTCTTTAGTACTCTGGATTTCCCTTCTGTTTCATTTTAAATCATAAAGAATGTATTTGCATTGTTTAATGCTGCTAGAAGGGACGAATTTGGCACTCGGGGAACTAAGATTCTGTGTTGAGCCTCAGAACAGGAACCTAAGTACAGACTTGCCTGTTTTCGCTTTGTGTATTTAGTCCTGCTCTAAGTCTCTATCTTCTTCAAGGGGAGGTGAAGGTAAAGATGTAAAATTTAATATTTACTTTATAGTACATTTCATCTTTGTCCCCTGTCCAGTGTTGTCAATAGAGAAGTATTACTTGACTAGTAGTGGGGGTTTTTATGTTCTTTACTGTAGGTTTCAGTTTATTGCTGGTTTGAGCTGGGCCTAACGCATCACAAGAACACCGGGTTGCCGTGAGATATTAACGGTTTCTCATTGTAGTGTACCTTGGCTAGATTTGAACCATTGAGTAATGGGAATGATAGTTTTGATAAGGAATCAAAATTTTGGCTTTTAGAAGCTTCTGAAGAAAGAGAAGGTGGTGTTCAGAAAGTACAGCTTGACCACCCTGGGAGACTTGCTTTTCAAACCAATGCAGCTGCTGAGTGAAATTCCCTTGTCATCTGAGCAGCCCAAGCAATGTATGTAATGCAAAATGACAATGCTGTGGCTGAAAATGCCCTTTTTTGATAATGCTCGTATGGGAACATATGGGTTTCTGTCTCTTTTGCATTGTTCTTAGATTGGTTTCTATTAAATGCATTTTCTGTGCTTTCCAGTCTGTTATGAAACAGTCATTTTATAAGCAAAGGTTTTGTTTTCTTCTTAAGACATAGAATAGTAGTATTGAAAGGGTACGAACGGTTTTTGTTGTACTTTGTCCTGTAGCCATTCATTCAGTCCTCAGAATCACTGCTTTGAACATACTCTGTATTGAGCCAGTTAGCCTGATACCTTGGGTCAAGTTTAATACTCTGCATAGAGTTCTACATGCTGTGAAAACTGCGCTCTTTCTGCTTTCTCAGTCAGTTACAATTGGCTCCAGTTTATACCAGCTGCTGTCCCGGGTTGCCAGCATGGTGTCCATGCGGTCATCTACTGGCATATTTAATCCATTTTTGAATGTAATGCAGTTCAGTGTTTCTGCAATTTGTGGATTCTAGTATAAGTATCAAGTCAGTGCATTCTCTTACTTTGTTGTGCTTTTGAATGAAATAACCGCTAAAGGATATATAGTTTTGGTTTTTGTTTTCCCCCAGGGGAGGCCTCTGATCTGACAAGAAGAAGAGGTAGATCCTCTTCTTCTCCCATCGAGGGTGAGGAGGAGATTTAGGAAGTTTCTGAGAAGACTTTGCACTGTTTTTCTCTCTTCTCAGCCGTTTTAGCGCTAGAGCAAAGTGCTGGAATGGCTGTGGGAAATAACTATTGAGAGTTAGAGCTGGCAGAGGGGGGCGCTTCAGGTTAAGATGACTTGCCTGGGTCTTTTTTGGGACTGGCAGTTTGCCCTGCTACTTTATTTAGGGAACAAAAAAGAGACTTCAGTCTTCGAGGCTGTCAAATTGCCATCTTTCACCAGTCTTGCACTGCACATACGACAGTTCTTTAAAAAGGAAACCCCAAGCCCCTTTTTACCGTGATCACTGCAAAGTAAAATAAAATCATTCACATGGCACTTCTAGTTTTAAAGCTCCTGATGAACAGCTGGAGGGTTTTGCAGCAGCAGTCTTGAAGAAGAAGTTAGAAAATTGTCATGTTCCTTCTCTAGTGATAGGTATCGTAACATTTTCCACCACTGCATGATCTGTGTTGCCAGCACCAAATATTGTGATTTGGTTAATTTAGGGGTTTATGACGAATGTAATTTTGTAATCTGGCTTTCGCAATTGGTATTATAGCATTAATGGCTTTCTCTAACAACAGGGGTGCCTGTAATATGGCAAATTGCTGGTGCTGCCGGAGAGATAGTTTCTTGTTATTTTGTTAACCCAAGGAACTGAAGATAGCTCCTTTAGATTATGTGTCAAACTAAAAAAGTATGGATCTGCTGTGAGTCCCAAATTCTTCTGCTGTTATGAGTCCTCAGTGACCATCTCACTGTAGTTGGTGACAAATGCGAGGATTTCCTATCCGAAGATGCAGTTCAAGGGATCAGTCCAATGCCGTCCGTAACTGATTGCATAACATACTTCCCAGTGGAGAAGGGAACAAATAGAATTTTTAAAAGAATGTTATTAAAGAGAATTTTATGTCATTTTTTTACATAAAACATTTATTGAGGTTGCTGAGTGTATGTGACAGATGGTGCTCTTATGTCACATCCTATCTTTCATTTTGTTTTGGAACATGCAAGTCTTCCATGCATGCATAATTGCATTACAACATTGTAGGGTGGGTTGGTTGGTTTGTTGGTTTTTTTTTGTATACCCAGTGAAACATAAAGGAATAATCCCATATGAGATCTTTAATGGGGGCTTGTGCTAGCTGTGTTGTTAAGTTGTTTGCTTTGGTGTTAAGTGCTGGCTAACTAGTATGTTTTATGATTTTTGCCTTCTTAAGGTAAACTTTAGGTGTAAAGGAGGAAGTGAGAAGTTATTATTTCATCAGTTTGCTCAATGCATTCAAGTAACTAGACAGATGATGTTCACTCCATAAAAACATTTTTTTGCTCTACATTCTGAAGCATATAAAATGAATAATTCCCTCACAATGAAAGAATGCAGGTATATTTGAACTTTCCAGCTTGAGTACTCTTCAGATGCCAATGCCTTAACATTTTATGGTGTAAGTTAAGTATCTGTATGATTCTAAAATTGGAATGAAGAAAAATATATCTTAATTTTCATTGTATGTGGTATTACTTTACCTCTTTCAGTTAACTGGAGAGTGAACTTGAGCCTGACTTCATTAGAATGTTGCCAACCTAACTTTTATTTATATGACATCCTGAATAGCTCTTACTGTCTCTTTTATGTCTGGACTAGTGGATGGAACATGCTGGACTTAGCCATTGCCCTTGGCTTCAATTGAGTAAATTTGTCCATCGTACTGCTTTTTTAATGGAAGACGATTTTGCAAAGGATGTAGAGATTAGTTTCCTAATTTGTCAAATAGAGGTAGAAATTTATGTGAGACATGCAGAATATGGAAAACCAACAAGCTGATAATGTTGCTGAAGTTTTTAGCTTGAATCTTATCCCACTTTTAATTATTTGACTTGATGCTTCATTGTTTGTATGTATGCATTCTTCTCTTTAAATACAGTGAACGTAAATGAAAGTAGTGAGGACAGCTTCCCTCATAATGCAAAAAAGAGAAAGGAAGCACTTAAACCAAAACTAATATTTCTACTCAATGCATTGTCAGCCACTGAGTCTTTTGCTACCTTTAATGCTATTAGGGTTGGATAAATTCATTTATACCTTCTTTTATTGGTTTTGGAACACAGTTTTCAAAATCTGATTGCCTGAATAGCTGTCCGTTGCTGCTGTGGCTTGTGTAGATGAAGGCAATTCATGCTCAGGGCTGTCAGTTAACTATTGACATGCTGTTGGTTGGTTAAATAAGTGCTGAACATGACTGATTCTGGTCTGGTTTGGCAATGAAGTCTTCGATATCATGTTCTTTAGAACATTGGTCAAGTAAACTTGTAAACATATTATTTATATTTTTGTGTGTATTCTGTGCTTTTGAAAATTATTTAATCTTAGTCCTAACCGTCCAGCATTACACTGTGTAATATTTCAGTGGCATTTGTAATTTCTTACAGCATCAATGTGCTTTGCCTCTGACGCAGCCGAACTGATGTTTCATTGTAAGGTAAATCAACCATTGCAGTATTGGAAGCATAAAGGCAACTATAGTGGTAGTGCCTGATAAACAAAATGTGCCCGTTTGCCAGGCTGGTTACGCTGCTTATGCTGGATGAAGAGCAAAAGTACGTCAGAAACCAAGTGATTTTTTTTCCCTTTTGTAGTATAAAGGCAATGTGAGTAAAATTACAGACTCGGGCCAAAACCTGTCTAAAGGAACTGAGAAGTGTGTTTATCAACTTCTTTATCACGTGTATAACTGCAAATGTAAAATGCCCTATATAATACATGGTTGCTGTCAAAGAAGTGGTAGGATGCGATGAGACAAAATGAGTAGCACATGACTTATATCTTGCAACAACTTTCTACTTGATTTCCTGTAGTTACAGTGTACATAACATGGTTTTACATGATCAAAGCTAAAGAATGTAATATTTCTTTTTTTGGCTTGGAGCATGGCTTTGTAAGCCATGGTGTACCTATTCATTATGTTAAATAATAGTTGGGTGATGAGGAAGAGGCCAGTTAAAGGTCTTCTACTTGTTCATATTGCGTGTCGTAACAGTATATACTTCACGCTAGTTTGTTGTTGGCCAAACTCAATTTTAATTGATGTCACAAGTAATTGCTACTTTCTGCCTGGTTTAACAGCTGTGTACTGAACTGCTTCTAGTACAGTTGCTTTTGCCCCGCCATAGTCACTTTTTGACAACATACTAATATGCACATGGGGCAATAAGATGTGGTTTGTAACAGCCATAAACTTGTCTATAGCACTTCTGATTTCTGTTCATTAGGACAGGAAGTTTGTTAAGTTAACTCATTGGCTGTTAATTAACATAATACTTGGTAGGAGTTAAAGAAGATCGGCTGATGAAAATTTGTGCTGAGGTGTCAACCGTAGTAAAATTCAATTACAGTCTGATCCTTCAGACTTTCAGCATTATGTGTTACCATAATGACAAATCTTCTGCTTTGATTAAATAAATTTTGAATAATGTTCAGGTTCTTTTTAACCGTTTTGAATACTTTATTTTCTGTGTCTTATTATTCTTTCTTACCAAAATACACAAGGAAAACTTTTTTTTCCCCTTTATATGAATACCTTTTTTTCTATTGTATATTTTGATGACTCAGTGTTTGCAAGAGCATCATTAATTCCTTGAACAGTTATGATACAAGTATGGTGCCATCCAGTTTCTTGGTAGGTGAAATTTCTAGTCACTGAAAGTTAACCTGCTACCGCATGATGATTTTCTGATTGGCTTTCTGGAATCAGAGTTCTGTGACTTAGCAGCTGGATGTTCGCATCACAAAATTTTGGTCTATTTGTTTATAATTATCAGCTAGATTCTTAGGCTTAGCTAAAGGGCCAGGCCAGAAAGAGACTGTGGAGCCTTTCAACTCCTGGCTATAGGTGAAGGGTTCCCTGTTCAGAGAACAGAGCGTAGTAGTTCCTGAGTACCAGTCTGTAACCTGCCTGCATCTAAGTGTGCACGGGGAGTGCATTCACATCGTTGTGAGTAGTTTTACCTGCTTGATGGGAAGTCACATAGTCCTGCAACTTATAGAACTCCTCGAAATTGAATGAATGTGGCTTTGTGGCCTCAGTGACCTGAACTTTGGATAGCGTACTTTTGGAAGGAACATATGTTTTGACTACCTGTGCAGCATAATTATAAGAATTCTTGGAGACAGGCCATTGCTGCAAACCTGGTATGTCACAAGAAATCAGCCAGCATCCTGTAGAAAACCAATGTTTTTCCTGTAGAAAACCAGTTACCACTGCAGCAGCGGCCTGTAATGAAGGACTGTAACAGCAATGCGGCGTGATAAGATTTGGTGGGGTTTGGTTTGATTGTTTTTGGGTTTTTTTCACTCAGGTCCTAAGAGTTTCCTCATGCTTCCACCTTCCTTAGATGTGCATCTCTAGATGTGAAGCCTTTTGGCCTCCTGTGCATCTGCCTTAACAGAGAACAGCAGATGGAGTCTGTCAGGTCAGAGCAGGAGCAATAGGCCTGATTCTTCCAGAGAGTAGCTAGATTTCTAAGCTAATTTTCAAATCCTTAGTGGTGTTTGTTAACAATACTTGATCTTTTGGATACTCTGTCCAATTTTAATAGTAAAAATGCATAGGCAGTTTTATGATATCCCTCTGTCATAAGAAAGAATAATTTAGCGATTTCTTTATGTGGATATGAAGTATTTTCTCCCCCATTTCTCCTGTTATTATTCTTATTCATAAGCTTCGTGGGTGTGCAGGGAGTTGCAAGGCAACTAAGGAGGCAATAATAAAAGTGCAGATGTGCTGGATATGATTCCTTAGCCTTTGTGTCATTGAACCACAGCTCCAACTGGCTGCTCTGTTGGGAAGCTTAATTAGATCTCTTGCCCACAGACATCAGAGTAAGTCAACGTGGCATTGTTACTTCCCCATAAAGTTTGAAAATGATGCGAATAAATCCTGTGGCAGGGAGGTAAAGGTTCCTTTGCTGCAGTTACGTCAGGAAGTCATATGAGGAGGGAGAAGAAGGGGTAAGAGGAGAGGAAGTCCCTAGAAAATGTGACTTATTAAGCAGCTGTCTTTGTATGAAGGAAGAAATTTGTGAAATCCAGGCCCAGAGCGTGGAAGAAAGTTCTGACTTTACATACGCTCCCTCTTCTCCTATACGTGTCTTCCAGTTGATTATTTTCTTTAGTTCCTGGTGTTTCTATTAGAAGAACAATAGGGTCCTTTGGTAAATGAATTGGGTCAGTATGCAAAGTGTCCTTTTTTTTTGTTTGTTTTTAATAGTCCTAACACATCTGTTTTCATTTTGTTGTTTTTCAGCTATATCTTGTTGGAGGATCTTTTGGACTCCGTGAATTTGCTCAAATAAGATACGATGTCCACAAACTACATGGCAAGGTAGTTGGAGTGGTTTTCTTTTAATTTCGTTTTGTGTATGTACCGACTTCCTAAAAGATTGCTAGGACAAGAAAACTATTGGTATCGGGGATTTGCCTTTCACCAGTGGGCCCTGGGCTACAGCTGAGGCTCTTAAGCAGTGACTAGTATAGGTAACAATAAAAGGACTGCCATGATAATGAATTCTTTTCATCATCTGTGGAACAGATCAACATAAATAATAGAAAAATTTTGTTCCTTTGGTTGATTGTAAGTGGCAATTCTGAATCCTGAGAAAGAAGCACATCTAGAAGGAGATTATTACAAAGAAATTGTGTCCGATTTAGACTAAGAAAACTGATATTTTAAAAGGTTCTGTTTTCAAACAATACTTGGCATTGAGTATATAATGTTAGATGTTTTTTGGGGCTTCGCTTTGTGTTGAGATAAGCAGATACTGTTAACATTGTGCTGCATCCTGTTCTTTAAGCTTTGTGAAAGAAACAGGAGTTAGTCTTTACTCAGTACATCAGAATGTACTATATGGAAGAAGACTTTCTTTAAACAAACTGGAAACCTTGTGAATGAGGGAAATAGCTTGCTTACTAGTGCTACTTACACCTCCAAGTGTAACACTAGTTCCAAATTGTACATGAAGCAATCTGAAAGGAGCATGTCAGTTCAGCAGAAAGTAATGTTGGATTGCTTTCCCTAACTTTGTGATGTGCAGGTCTGCCATTGCAATGCAGACTTTCTGGTCTCAGTGCTGCTGATTTGCAGGTGTCATGAAGCTTTTTTTAAAGACTATTTGGCATTTTATATAAAAAATCTTTATGTAAGACTGGACACTGTGGTTTTCTACTGTGGTCTTTTACTTGTTTTGTCTTAGACTCTTCTTGTGGGCCATCTAAATTACTTTAATCCTTCCTCATTGTTCCTTATGTTGCATTTCTAGCTGCAGCTGTTGAAGCACCATGTGGTCCACTCCTGCTCAGTCCCGTATTTGACATAGCCCAGAAACAGAGGAGAGTAATCTTACAAATCTTTTTCCAGTGGTGTCTTCTGGGTAGTTATTTTCTATCAGTCCTGGGCTTTTAGGACCAGTTGGAGCCTTTAAGGTTTTCTCCAACCAGATAGGGATCACAACAGGGGCAAAAATTTGCCTGTTGTGTTTCTGTCAGTTTTTTGGTCAGATTCATACTCGGTGAATTACATTTGACCTCCATGATCTGCACTGTGACCGCAGCCCAGGAAAAAAAGCTGATAATAGTTGTGTTCATTCAGATCCATGAGGCTCCTTGTCCCAGCATTTGTAATCAAGGGAAGCATCATTAAATTAGACAGTAGTACATGAAAGCTCTGAGAGGATGCTACTACATCCTGGAGTTCTTAAGCTCTGAAAAGCTAAAAGAGAACATCTGAATTCTGCTCTAACCGGTATTACTTAAGGCTCCAGCATCTCTTTGGTGTTTTCTTTTTCTTTTCATTATGATTTTATTTAGGAATAGACAAAATTTAAAGAAAGAACAATGCAGTATCGGCTGAGAACTGGCACACCAACTTTGGGCTCACTTGTAGACAGAGAAATCAAAGCAATGTTTTCCATTAATTTCTGGGTTTATGTCCATAAAAATAGTTAAGAACCATTCTAATTCATTAAATAACTCAGTAAAAGAGATTAGAATGCATTTGAACTGATAAAGAGAAACGAACCTAGTTTAAAATGTACATGAAACTCAGGAAAAGAACATTAATCTGAGTAACTTAAAAACACTATTAAAAATCCTGATGGTCATAATATCAGTTTAATTTGTCACTGGTTAAAATGTTTTTGTGTTGGAGTAGAATATGCTTTTCTCATATAATACACTTTGACTAGCATAAGTCCTTATCAGAACAGGGATGAGCTCTCCTTTTGGGGGGTTGGGCAGTTATGCAAATTACAATAGGCAAATAAAATAAATAGGATTATTTTGTTACAGTTGCTCCTTTGAAATAATAACAATGTTTAATTAAATAACGCTTTTCATACACGGACCTCAAAAGACTTTCACAGAATTTAAATTAATTAAGCTTCACAGCCTTACTGTCAGAAAAGGCAGGATTATTATTTCCATTTTACTGCTGAAAAAATGGAGGTTGCAAAAAGTTAAGCAGCCCCTCCAAAAGTAGGCTAAGATTTGTAATACCAGAGTGCCTGTCTTTTTTGATCATATTTTAAGGATGTGCAAGCTATAGTACGCCCCCTTTTGTAAGCATGACTCCTAAACTTGTTTTCTTACTAATTCAACTGCTAGATAGCCAGAATTTAGACAATCCTTTTGTGGTATATCTCTACTACATTTCAAATACTAAACTATGATCCCTTCCCTTCAAAAGTATTTGTCCTTTTCCCTTTTCGATCTAACCATTCGCATTGTGCTGAGAGGGAAACCACATTAGTAGGCAAGTTCTCAGTTGATAGTGGTATTTCTAAAGAAGTGTAATAGTTGAACTAGTGTCTGTGTTTCAGTGACTAGGGTGTTAACTGCCACTTTCTCTTTGTGTTCTTGTGGCTTAATGAGCCAAAGCTATTAGTGATAATGCCTATGTTATTGCTGTCAAACTGGTTTTTGAAGAATGTTCCTTGGTAGAGGAAATAAAATTCAAGAAAAAATGGTGGTTTGGGCTTTTGAGGGAGTACGGTTTGGTGGTGATGCATTAGGCTGGGGCTAGGATTAGGGTTGGGAAAGAGACAGAGCGTAGAGCTGTAGCTGGCATGGGGCTGGGAAGGGGCTGCAAAAGGAATTCTGTACTCTTGTTCATTTGGGCCATGGCTTGGGATCTCGGGCTGAAGCTCAGCCGATGTGTGGGACAGAGAGACAGAGCCTAGCGCTGCAGCTGAAGAGGGGCTATTAGCATCTCAACAATGGATATTTTATCCATTCAGTAATCTTTGGAAATCAGGGCTTTGTATATGCCCATCTCTTGCAAAAGTGAAAAAACATTTTGGGTACACCTTAATTTACTCAGGATACCTAGATCATTCATATTCCCTCATCACACTGAATGTTCTGCGTTTAAAGTGAGCTTACGCTGAGACTCTTATTGATGTAAATGCCTGTTTATGCTAGTTGGAATTCTCCTGAAACTAATCAAGGATTTCTCCATTATCTATTGTTGCCAAAATGTCCATTAATGGAGAAATCATTAGGTTAGGTAATTGTTTCTTTTCTGGGAAGAATTTATGCAAATCAAAATTGGTTCTAGAAAACCAGGTATGCTTACGGGAAAATCATGTGGAATTAATGGAGAAGAAATGAGTAGGTTTGTATAGGCATCGTTCCAAACACCTTTATTCTCAAATGAAAAACTAGGCCCTTTCTTTGTCTTGCTTCTCATTGTGTGTGTAATTGAACAGAGATGCTTATTTAAGGAGGCTTTTCACAGGAAAATGTGACTTCTGTTAAATATACAGAAAATATTTCCTTCAACTACATAATAATAAATTATTTTTATTTACTATATGCCCATTGTTGTCATTCAAGGCATGGGAGAGACTTGCTGATTCAGATCTAATTTTGGATATTAGAATCTCAGACATGTGGAATGGTCTCTACTGTTGGCTGATAGTTACTGTAGAGGGTTGAAGAGAAGCAACATATTAACTACCTGGGAAAATCTAGGCTTTGAGCCCACCAGCAAACCATTTAGACTAATAAAGTAGCTTGTAAACTCCAAAACAACTTTGCTGAAGAAGTATTATTGTGGGGCGGTTTCTCAGAGTATGGGGAGGGGATAAGACTGAGCATGTTCCTCCAGGGTAACATGCAACAGAGGCACTTGTAGGAAAGCTAGAATCTCTATGTCATTTTGTCAGGAAACAAAACATCAGTTAGCCTTTGAAGTCTGCAAATAGTTTCTGCTGTGGATTATGCAGACGGTGTTATTATACTGACCTCCTTAGTGTTTACAAACTATGTAGATCCTGTTCACTTTTCCTTTGTCCTATGCAAAGTGAGTGCACCCTAAAAGTAGAATGCTAAGAAATGAGAATAATAGTGTTTTCTGCCTTACTGAGGCAGAAAGTAGAGGCAGTGAAAAGTCAAAATGACGGAAGTTCAATCTTTTCTCCTACATGAGTTTCACTCTAGAATCAGCTATTGTCCATTAAAATATGTATGACCATTGCGTGGCACCCCAGGAGTTAAAATCCAAGTGAAAATGGAAATACCTGACCTGTTCTTTCAGAATGCCATCCTCTATAAGCAATAAAACTGTAAACCCAGAAAGAGTATCAAAGGAGTGATGGTGGTGGTGTGAAGCATACTCATTAGTAAGTGTGCTAGGAGCATAAAGCTTGCTTGATGCAGACTGAGTAAATTGCCTTTAAAATTTCTGTAAAGGGAATGGCAGTGTTTTGAGCTCCTTAGCTAATCTTTTTGGCCAATTGACCGACATGTAATCATGTCTCAGCCACAAGACGTTGCTTATAGACACCTGCAAGGTGTTAGTATTGCCATTGTCAATTCTCATTTATTGCATTTGCTTGGCGTCTTGAAGTCCTGACTCATGAAATGAAAGCTGATATCCTCACAGTTATATCATTTTATAATCTTAGACCTTGGAGTTGGTAAGAAGAGCCCAAATGGTACGTAGAGGATTATCCTGGAAGCCTTGCTGTCCTTTGGCGGGGGGGAGGAAGAAAAAAAAAAGAAGAATGAGGGGTGGAAGAGGAAAGAAGGCTAATATGATCACTTATGACGTTGACATTTTACTGGTTTATGGCTGTTCTCATAATTTGGCTTGATAGTGATTTTAAGTGTGTTGACTGACTCGTTGGTTATACTCAGTATTACAGCTTTAGAATGTTGTTGTTGTGCCCCTGGTGTTGTCCTTTAACATCGCATCTTGAAGCTCATGGATGGGTGTCAGGGGACCCACAGCAGCATGCGATTTAAAGAACTTCCACTGATCTCATTGGAATTTTTATTTCTGTCTTGTTCGGGTTCTTGCTTCGGTTCCCTCCTCTACCACAAAGCTCCTCTCTGCCTATGAGCAAGACACTGAATTTTAGTGAGTCTCACTTTCTCAGTCTGTAAAAGGGGGATAATTAATGCTGCTCTACTTTACATAGGGAACAGGAAAGTTAATTAATTCAAACAGAAGGAATTATTTAAATTCAAATGAGTATTAAAAAAATATTTCCTCAGGTGAGATCTGTTAATTCAAGTGTTTTGGGTCAGGGTGAAATAGTTTAGGAGGAAATAGGAGCAGAGAACCAACCAGTTTCCATGAGGCCCTTATGTCAGGGGAGAACATAACTGGCATTTGCCTCAGGAAGGTCCAGGAAATCAGTCCAGCATTTTCTCATTATTACAAGTGTATAGTTGACAAGTAAGTGGTATCTGTCTATGCTTTTGTGTTGCTGTTGAAACATCATTCCAGTTCACAGAGATTCTGCAGTTTGTTTCAAGCCGTTGAGTTGAGATGGTGTTTAAATGAGGTCGCAACATCCCCCCAAAAAGGGGAATAAATTTGTGAGTGACTGGACAAGACTATGCTGTGTTGCTGGCTGGCATGGTCATGTTGTTGTCATTATGTAAACTAGCTCAGATACGTCTACAGGAGTCGCACACATAGGCATGCCCTGAAGTATTACAACTAAAATTGTCTGTTGGTTATTGCTTCTATTTTACCTGCCGATGAACTCCACCTGGATAGGATTTCTGAAAAAAGAAGCATTACAGAATTAAATGCCATTTAAAAGGTTGTTGTAAAATTAGTATGGTTTCTGAACAGTCTGTCATGTTTCTATATGTCACATCATTTTCTTCTTTTAAATAAGAGTAAATAAACTTTCACCTTTCATATGAGGTAAAGATTTAAAACCAAAATAACCTAAACCTCTGAATATGTCTGTAGCATTTAAAAATACACAAATAATGCTATTTTTTACTTATAGTTCTGAAATGTCAGCAGATTGTCCCCATCATTAAACATATTGTGAGCTACTAGTGCTAGATAGAGCTGCTTTACTGCAAGCTGTCTTGTTTATCTTGTTTGAGGACCTGCATCTGTGTTAGAAAACAGAATTTGCTCTATTTGCAAAGTTATCAAAGATACTAAGGATTTTACTGAGATAGCAGACAGTATTGTAGCAGAATGTAAAGGTGTGTTTTTCACTTTCTTCCCCCAAATTGTTCAATTGACAGAAAATGGCAAGGTGTTTTTATTCCAGTTCTTAATGGATCAGCATCCATGCTTGAAATCCTATTGCACCTTGGTGTTGCCAGAGATCATAAGACTTACCCAAACTTGACTGACTTCACCATTTCGAGGAGTAATCTGGATAGGCCGTGCCATTGTGATTGGTGTGGACTGGCAAAGCCCACGGTGGTGTAGCGTGCTCTAATGACAACTAATGACTGACTTAATGCTACTGCTGCCAGCCCAGGTCGTTCCAGGCACTCAGTTATCTTCTGTGTTCTCTGTTCTTGATTTCGTTCCAAATGGATTTAGACTCATCCTCTAGGCTTCTTGCTGTGCGAACACCCCCTACCGATGCTAAGGTCAATTTAAATTAACTCTGTTAGTACTCAAAATACTCTAAATGTTTTATTTGTATTATTAGAGTTAGGGAAGTGAAATTTAAACACTCGGTATCTGCTCGGCTAAATCTAGATATGTGCTTGTGGTGCTGTGCATCAAGTCAGGGGTTCATCTTGGTCATGTTTCCATTTTGTTAAATGAAATGCCTAGTTTGAGATAGCTATCCAGGCAGTCCATATAGATGATTTGAGAGAGAAATGCCCCGATAATATGTTTCATTCAATTTTAAAATAGATGCTTGAGAAATATGTTGTTCTCTTTTAACTGAAAAGCGGAGAGATTGAGCTCAGCACTTTGTTATTACCACATTTCAGTGAGCTGAGTACCATCCTTAAGTAAGTACATCCTTAAATATATTTAATTTGACTCGTGAATGGACGGTGAGAGAACCCTCTGCCTAACTGCAGGTGCAGACGAGTTAGGTTTTGTGTCTGAGGTATTCTGTGATTCTGGAGAGTTTCCTCCCTGATTTCATAGGAGATTGTGTTAAAAACATTCTGGTTTGATTTGAGTGTGAACAAAATCAGAATATCTTTAATTAGTGTCTGGTGGAATTTTTTGGATGGAAAAGATAACCTTTCTAAACTTGTCAGCAAGGGAATGTGGAATCATTTTCGTGTCTGTCACTGAACGTGGAAGAATAATGAAGTCTTCTCATCTAGCGGTTTAGGATTTATTTATTTATAAATGCATCTTCATGCGTTTAATTGGTTTCAGTAAGCTAATTACACAAGCACAGTGTGGCAAGGGATTGATGTTGGTGATTATTGTTTTCTTTTTTTTTCCTTAAGCAGGTCAGGTTGGCCTGAGTCTCAAGCCTAATGAAGACAAACTTTGGCTAATTTCCTTGTATAAATAGATTTAGTTGATTTTCAAAGACTAAGTTCATTAATGAGCTTGGCCTTAGGTCCTCCAAAAATTAAGGAAATAATACACTGAAATGTTGTTTGGTGCTTTAGAGAATGCGAGAGGCATACGTTTATGATTGCTTATAGAAGGAAAAAAGAAGATCTTTGTCAGTCATTTATCTTTCTGTAATGAAGCACATTTTACTAAATTAAAGCAGACCTTGCTTTCAAGCATGGCCTGCTTAGTGGAGGTTTCAGAATTGGATGTTAAGTGAGGCAGCCTGGCTCCTGATTGATGGCTAAGCAGGTGCCCTTATAGTGCCTTTGTTTCTGTTGGCAGGGGGAATTTGGAACGTGGTACTTCTTTTGACCGTGGTTCAGAATCATCCAAGGTAGTAATTTCAGTCCTGCAATATGGCACAGAAATGAAAGGGTAGCAGAGCTTTTCATACTCTGTATTGTGGTGGTACCAGATGTTCAGATGTCAGTTTTCTTTCTTGTTTCAGTTCAGTCCAGAGGGCTTATATGGAAATGAGCTCTTTATCCATGCTATTCTTGAAGATTTTGAGGTTCAGCTGCTAGTGTTGGGTTCATGTTTTTGCATTGATTTCAGCAAAAGCTAATCCATTTTGCCTGAGCTCAGATGACTTCCCTGCTTTGTCTCTAAACAGCTGCTTACTGAATTTGCTATGATACCAGACAGAGGTGTATGTTTTTATTTTTCAGACATCATTTTCAGACATCATCGTATATTAAATGCCATTTTTCTGTAAAAGGCAAATACGGAGTCAGTCAGGGATTCAGTAAGATTTTTGTTGCCTCATTCTGAGGCTGACACTGTGTATATGGTTTTCAGTGGTTTCCAGTGATTGAATCCACCTAGACCTACTGCTTCTTGTCACCACAAACAGCTTAAAGCACTGTAGGACAACCTGGAGATAAGGTATTGCCCATACCTGCCTTTTTGTACCATCTTGTATCAAGTTGAAAAAAAAACCAAAAGAGACCAAGGCCATCTAGCCTGTTCTGATAAAACCAGTAAACCTGTCAATGCCAGAAGACTTCTATTAATAACCTGAAACAGGTATGGGCTCTCAAAATCACAATATGGTTGTTAAAAGTTGTGACAGTCTCATTAAATCTGGATGTGATGATGTTAAAAATAGTAATACGGAGATTATTTTGGTAATATGTGGGTTCACTGATGAAGAACTAAAGCTCTACTAATTTTTAACTTTGAAATACCTGTTTTATAAGTGAATATTTAGTTTCAATCTTGTAATATTGTGCCAGCATAGGTTTTTTGGCAATGAATATGAAAATGTACTGTTAATGATACTGCATTTGGCCAGAGACCATAAATAAATATTCAGGGTTTCCGTGGTAAAGGGTTTCACTCAATCCTTGTCAAACTTTCTTCATAACGTGGGTTGTTTTTTTTTTTGTGAAGAAAAGCCCTTACCTATCAGTTTCCATTTATGCAGTGGTTGCAACTACTGTAGAAATCGCAGGGGTTTTCTGCCATTCACGCTAGGATGTTGTGCTATATCCTGTGTGTAAGGATACATTAATAAACATCAGTGAATCAAAAATTGCATGTCTCTGAGAGGCAGAGAGGTCTTGTGCCTTTTATAAAGGTTGGAAAAATTGACTTAAAGTTTCAGGGGCTTAATATCTGTGTAGATCTAAAGTTTTGATTCTTAAAACTTCCATTCTGTGGCTACCTGGATGCATATTGCTTTTGGAGTAAAGATCCTTTAGGTACCTAAAATTCTGCTTTTGGGCAAGCTCTCTAGTACCATAGTTTTCATGGTGCTGCATATCTTGGCATCTATTAAATATGTAGAAAATCTTCTAGGATCCATTAAATAGATGTTCCTCAATCTGTGTTAGCTGAGATGTGAGCGCCGCTAAGTGAGCTGTTGAGTACAACTTGTGAGCCGTCACACAAAATGGCTGTAGAATTTGTAGGTTGCTTGGAGCTGCAGGCATTATCAGCTTTCCTTTTTAAAACAAATCTCCGTATGGAACAGTTAAGAAATCGAAAGAATGAGGGAGAAAATAGGGTTGTGGCCTAGGGTTTAGATTATATATGTGAAGTAGGGGAAACCTGGTTTTAAATTCTTATGTCATTTAGAATTTCTATATTTTCATCAAATGAGTATTCCATATTAAACATCTTGAATCTGCTCCCCCTTCTGTCAGGGCATTGTTCTTTCTCTGAAATGAGGGATTTGTTCTTTTTCTTTAAAATAAGCAAACAAAACCTGGGCCTCCTCACTCTGAGATGGCTAAAGACTTCTGGGTTAGTTAGGCTAAATCCTAACTGGAAGGAGGTATCTCCTCGAATCTCAGCATAAATTGTCTAGTACTTACAAACTCTTCAGCCTTTCCTCTTGTCTGTAGTTACTACTGCTCTAATTGCTGCCCAGTGTGTATCACCTTTCTAAGCTTGTAAGTCTTCTCTTGCCTTTTTTCTTTTTTTTTTTTTTTATTCCAGAAGTCTAATTCAGTCTATGGATTTTTCTACACAAGCAGGTGCTGGGTCCCTGTAAATGTAGTTCTGAGTCTTCAGATGCGTGTAGTAGTGAATCACCGTGGTGGCCCTATGTATTGTTCCAACCTTCTCATAAGCATATGCAAGTTGTGGATGCACGTAGAAGATTGCCTTAGAGTGAGTGCTTTATGTGAGGGCTCTCATATTTATGTCTAGGAAATTCAGGACAGAATTTGGATCCTGTCTAGCATGTCTTACTCGAGAGTACTCAGTAAAGGGAGCATGCTAGGTATGTTCTGCACACAAAGTAGCTCTTTGTTTGGATGCGGAAAAGTCCTGGGGTATACATTGTCCTGGATTTCCAAGCATCAAGCGGCCACATTAGAACTACCACCTGACTATGCTGCCCAAATTTGTCTTTTTTTTTTTTTTTTTTTTTTTTTTTTTTGCCAGGACAGGATTTCTGTGTGGAGAAAAAAAGGGCTGTGTCTGGAGAAAGCTGGACATCTGGCAGCTTTACTTCAGATTATTGAGCTTCTCTGTGACGAAATACAAAATAGAGTGGAAATATTAAGAGTTCCTTGTTTTAAACAGCAGCCATTTTTCCATTTCATAATTCTTGATGGTGTTTCTGTTGTCAAGATTAGATTCAGATGAAGAGAAGGTTATTAACAGGAGAAACTCATTTTGATGCCATTGCAAGTGGAACTAATTTCAGTACATAAAGTGGTGATAGCTTTCAGATTTTTACATTTTATATACTACCAAGAATTCTGTTTGGTTGCTTTAAATCCTGTCACATTGCCACAATTAATTACTAGTATTTTTGCCTTGCAATTGAAGTGATTACAAGTGTATAATTTAGCTTCAGGCAGCTTTTAGCCAAAACATAATTTAATATCCAGCTGTTTTTCCCTTCACCTCCCTCAAGTGCCAGAAAACATCTAGCTTTCCAGACTCATCTTGTGATGCCAATAGCCATGGTGTCAGCAGATTGAAGCTCGAACAGAAGTACTGTGGTCCCAGTCCCTACATCAGGATGTTCTGCACTGCTGGACTTGTAGATCACTACGTTTTTTACCAAGAAAGTGTTGAAAACCCTTTGCCCAGGAATGTTTCCATTTTAAGTGTGATCTCTAAGTGGACCTTCCTTTCTTCTCCTTTGTGTTTTGAGGCTGGAAAGACCCAAGTCAATCGGTTCTGTTGCAAACTACAGCTATGCGGCAGTCTGAAAAAGCAGAGCCCAAACTCGTATCTGCAATACAACTGATGAGAGGGGAAAACACATAATCTGTCTCTCTTTAAATAACTGTCACTGCAGAAAGCATTTATAGGTTTGCTTGGAATTCAATAGGTGACACATTTTCCCCAGAGTCAGCACTGAACCTCCTGTATGTTGTGTCAGGCCGTGCTTAACTGCCTTTTTTTGATGAGGCATAAAAATGAGACTTTGCCTTTAGAACCTTAATGAATGCTGAAATTAATGTTGTAGCTCATACAACATCATGTCTTGCCTCCCCGGAGCGCAGCTCAAGGAGGGTAGAAGGTATCTGAGATTGTATGTTGTCCCTGTGCGAGTAGACAGGCAGCTATGGGGTCAAGAATTCACAAGCTCTCCCTAACAGCCCCTCCACCTCCGCACCCTCAAAGACTATGGGTGCTGTTCATAAAGCCTACCAAGCGTAAGGCCTGGGATGATTCAGAGCAGGAGACTAATTTAGGTATTCCCAGAGGAACGTCTCTTTCTTCATTGGTTACAGAGAGAATGTAGGAATACAGGCTTTCGGGGTACTGCATAGAGAAGAGAGATGAATTGTCTTATTAGTATCTAAAATGTATGAATTAAAATATTTTGCATTCATAATTCCCACTGAATTTAGTGGAATTGCTTTGTTAATGTTGGATGTTTAGCCCTTGTAAAGACATCTGGCATAATAGGAAAACAGTAACCTTGCTACTCATGTTTTAAATTAAATTACACCAGATTGTATTGTTATAACTTTCTCTAATGTACCCATCAGAATGTCCTAGCCTTTGGCAGGTAAACATGTTATTTATTAAAAACAGTGGCAAAATATCTTTCAAAAGAAAACAGTGCATCATGTACAAATGTGTTGCAAATTCTAGTACTCTAAAATATAGGTAATTTGGAAAACGGAAAGTTTTCTGTAAGTGCAAAGTTTTAGAATAGGTTTTACTTCTTACTGTAAAACTTCACTAGATGTCAGTGTGGAAAGTATTTTTACTTAAATGCTATGTGAACTGTAGAACGAGAAGTGTTAATTCCTTTAACACATGTGGATTTAGCATGACAGTTATGAGAATTTGGTAGTTGGGAGGTTGCTCAATATGTAATTTATTTGTAGAAATGCAGTTTCAGAACAGTAAAGCAATTTTGATAGGTTCCCACTGAATTCTGAAAATTCAGTTCACATAGACATAAAGTCAAGATTTGTTTCAGTACTTACAGAAAGTTTTGAGATTTGTCTTATAAATCAAAATGACATTTTAAAACATAACTAAAACCAATTTTTAGGGTTAAAAAAGCAGACTTTTTGGTTTCATTTTGTTTTGTTGATCATTTTGAGCTAGCAAAAATTTTAATATATGTTTTCTTGGTTTGTGAAAACTGGACCTGTTTGGATGAGGGTAGCATGTATATTTTCACATGGCTCAAGACAGGGCCCTAGGCATTAACTTATGCATTTAGAAAAGAAAAAAAATGCATATATATTTATATATGTTTAAGTTTGATTAAGGAAAGCATTCCTAATCTGTAAGTGTGCTTTTGCGTTCTTTTAACTGTATTATGTTTTTATATGACATTTGAAGAAGCAAATGTTACATGAGAAGGTTGGTTGGTTGGGGTGTTCTGGGTTTGTGGGTTTTGGGCGTTTTTGGTTGGGTTTTTTAAGCTTCAGTGCTTTTATTGAAGCTTTAAGGTTTGGTCTCCTATGAGATAGTTAGACTTTTCCCTTTATATGAATTCTTTTGTGTTTCTGAAATGATAGACAAGCAAAAGATAGTCCTTTAGATATTACATGGTGGTTTTTTGCCTAAATACTGCAATAAATAAATGTGTGAGTCCTTACATATACCTTAGGTGTCCTTTCAGTAGCACATCTGTTACTCTCAGAAATTTGGTGCATATGAACCAATTAACCTTATAATTTGGATACAGCAAATCATTCTTTAGTGAATATTCAAGAACTCTTATTAGAGTTCTTTTTGTATTGGCCCAACTTTATTAAAGTAAAAGCTTTTGCTTTTGCCGATAAAGATCACATGATTCTGAATGCAGAGTTCGACATTTTTCATATTAGAACTGGACTTTCCTTTTGCATACATTGGTTAATGCTGTACTAATAGTAACTAAATAACATGGTGATGGGTTAACTGAAATATGCAGAAAGCATGCTTGAAAATGTAACTGTCAAATATATATATTAACAGCAGACACATTGTAAGGAATTTTGAGAGGTTTCTTAAAACATTGCAAAGACCTTGCATGTAAGGTAAGGTATGATGAAACTGATATTTAAGAACTTAAAATCTTTTAGTAGATTTCATTAATTTTTCATAAATTATTCCCACACATTGACAAGAAGAAAAGGACATTTTTAAGTACTGATTTAGGTAACATTTCCTTTTTCTGAACTGATACCTTAAGGGTATCTAGTTTATGTCCTGTACTTCACGATGTTTAACTGGCTGTAGCAGGAAAGGTGTAGCATACTAAGGAGGCTTTACAAAGGCACCTTGAGAAATTGTTTTTAATGTTTTTAAAATAGGCGACTTACTCCTCTTGCTGTTTTCTCTGTCAATGTTTTATGATGGCTGACTCAGCAAATTCTGCAACTCTTGTTCCAGGCTAAGAATCTATTTCTGTGACCAGTGGTCCACGTTTTGGCCCACAGGAAAGAACGTGCTATTGCCTCACTTTTCACCCTTTTCTGTGATGCATTAAATCCTCTGATAGTAAATCACGCTGAACCACTCTTGGCTTTCTTGTGTGGTTTACACCATGAATCTTCAGCATGGTCTATCCATTTCACCTGGGAGGTCTTGCACTTTTGATTTTTGATTGGAAGAAAGTAAAAGGGAACTTTGGGAAAAACTGCACGGAATACTTAGCAAGTCCCTCCCTTTGCACTATTGGATTGCAGGGAAACCAAGATGTAGCAAAGCCCAGGAATGCCAGCTTTGAGATACTGTTTTGGAGCACTCTGCTGTTCTGACTTTAAGGTGAGAGGTGTGATTGGATCTGTACTTAGAACTGGTTCATCTTTATGTGTGCGGCAAAATTGGCTTTTCCTTGCAGGGACCTTTCCAAAACACCATGGGTCTTGCCGTTATTTCTGGACTTGTGGTGGTTTTTTCGCTATTGGAATATTTTATTTTATGCTGGAACAGTTTTTGCACTGAATTTTACTGTGAAATGAGATTTATGCTAGCATACTCAGAGCCAAGGTTTAAAACACTAATTTATATTTTATAAATCAAATAAATACATGTGCACCTGCAGTCAAGCTGGATGCGAAAGCATACAAATCATTGATTAAATACTTGAGTACTTTCTTCTCGGAACTGAAAGCTATAGAACCCTTGTTAGTTTTGATGACCTTATATATGAGAAATCTAGATATGCTTAAGTGCTTGCTGAAGTATGGGATGGTTTGGTCATCATATTAGCCTTTAACTTAATTACATTTCCCATGGCGTTATCATGTGAAAATGTATGGTCCAGAGTTTGGGATTGTAGGTCTTTTTCTGACCCATCTGGAAGCAAGTTGGATTGGATTTTGAGAGATCGCTGGTGCACTCTGTACTCTGGGAACTGCTGCTGTAATAAGATTTTATATTGCTCCTTTGGAAATGTCTGCATTCATTTCTGTCAGAGGCTGGATGAAATATTTTTTTTGTTTAACTGTCTGTATTCTATGCAGATCTTAGGAAAGAGTCAAAGGACACAAAGCCAGGTTTTGCATCTAGTCTGGGCTGTCTCCCTAGTGCTCAGAAGTATTCCTATCCAAGCGCATGCAGTAGCCTTACCTAAGTGTTTTTCATGTATTAGATATTATAAATAATGTAGTTAAAGCATGTTGTGAATGAAGTTGCACAAAATGGTATGTTTTGCCTTGCCCTTCTCTGTTACCAAAGACTGTAAGCCAAAGAGTTTGGCATAAGTACAACCTTTATTGTACTTTACAACCTTTGCGCGCTTTGTTCCTTTAATTCCTTAAGTAGAACGGCACTCAGCTTGGCTGTAGTTTACACCGCACTTCCTGAGTCCTGGGATTTATCCTCTCTTGTCTACAGCTTCGCACTCTGCTCATAAACCACAATTTGGGATATTTATGACACAGACTTTTGTAACAATTTATGGGAGTCTTTTATTCTCAAGGAAGATTAAAGTTGACTGATCCATGCAAGATTGCTGATTTTCCGTTTAGAAGAGTTAAGCGTATAATAAGTGTTTTCAAAGAAGATATTCAGTTGGAAGAGCCAGAACTGGCGGTTCTGGTTTACTCTAAGTTTAAAAAATGGGTGGGAAGAACAAAGTGAAAAATTTCGTATGAACAGTCATTTTGTGGACTCTCCATGTTGTGGATACTGTGCCCCATGTATTTATGCTGGTGTGAGCAGATTAAAAAAAAAAAACATTCAAGCCATCATCCTTCGCCATTTCCAAAGCAAAAGCTGAAATCTTTCTCAGTGGGATATTATTTTGTGGAGGATAGGGTAGGAAAGGATATTCATGTTTTAGTAAAAATAACTAACTAGTTTTAGGGTAGGAACATCTTTTACCACCTTCTGGAAATGCTTGCTAGAGGGAAATTTTTGTAAGACTTTGGCATACAAATATTTGGTCAGTACATGCCAATCTCTGAACACAAGTATACAACTTACTGCACTGACTTATGTGAGAGGAGGCTGTTAAAAGCACAGTGCTCTTCTCATGCCATGGTTGTCTCCTGGCAGTTTCCTTGTGTAGTAATTGAACCCTTAATTTTAGAAGGTGTAATATATTCGAGACTTGGTTTGCGCTAAAACCCATGGCCACAAATAGTAAGTGGACAAATAAATAATAATGGGTATAGCTGAGAGAGAGACTGCTTGTAAACGTGGGCTATTTAAATTACAGATCCAGGCATACGTGTATCATAGAAAACTGGGATGCTACCCTGAAAATTAGAACGGGAATCAACTTGCTCCTCCTCTCTGAATGCTGGATCAGGAGTGACACTGTTAATCTGCTTTGTATGCCTGTGTTTAGTAGAATCATAGGATGGTTTGGGTTGGAGGGGACCTTTAAAGGTCATCTAGTCCAACGCCCCTGCAATGAGCAGGAACATCTTCAACTAGATCAGGTTGCTCAGAGCCCCGTCCAACCTCACCTTGGATGTTTCCAGGGATGGGACATCTACCACCTCTCCGGGGCAACCTGTTCCGTTGTTTCACCACACTCATTGTAAAAAATTTTCTTCCTTATATCTAGTCTAAATCTTCCCTCTTTTAGTTTAAAGACATTACCCCTCATCCTGTTGCAGCAGGCCCTGCTAAAAAGTTTGTCCCCATCTTTCCTGTAGGCCCCCTTTAAGTACTGGAAGGCTGCAATAAGGTCTCCCCGGAGTCTTCTCTGCTCCAGGCTCAACAACCCCAACTCTCTCAGCCTGTCCTCATAGGAGAGGTGCTCCAGCACTCTGAACATCAAAAGAGGGTAGTGATGGTATTCTTTGGGTTCCTTTGTGGAAGACCTGTCCTTTCCCTATCCTGGAGGTAACCTTAGTGGCGTTGACAAATTTCACAATTGCTTTCTGTCTTTGTTATTTGCTTCTGAACTGTGGTCACTGAAGATCAGCATGAAATTGTTAGCTAGAGAATTTTTTTAGTAGCAGGACATTTGGGTTTAGAACTGTGCCAGAAATATTTGTGTCACAAACAAAAATTTCCTTTTACTGAAAAGAGTGTAGAGAGGCCAACAGTTTATCACAGCGCACTGTAGGAGTCCCTGGTTTGGTAGAGGCTGCAAGCACCAGGTGTTCTTGTTTTGCTCTGAAGTGATGCCCCTTGTCTGCACCCTAAGGTGCACCTTTTTTTCCAGCCAGAAATTCTGTCCAGGTCCTAATTGAAAAACTGAAATGTCAGCCTTAAAAAGAGAAGTGGCAGCCTGGTTTTGAAAGGATTTTAGGTACTTACAGCCTCAAATAGCTACCTGTGAAGATT
This sequence comes from Charadrius vociferus, assembly GCF_000708025.1. Lineage (NCBI taxonomy): Eukaryota > Metazoa > Chordata > Aves > Charadriiformes > Charadriidae > Charadrius > Charadrius vociferus. The sequence continues at coordinate 602,338 of NW_009646445.1, read as the reverse complement.
TCTAAGAATAATTTTCTGCTTAACCCCTATTACTTTTAGGACCTAAGAATAGTTTTTAAGTCTGTATCTTTGGGAACCTTTTGAAGTTTAGTAAGGGTAAATCTGAAGGAACAGTGGAGTGTGAAATGGGACAAAATTCTAATTTGAAAACTTTGTTCTTAAACCTTTTTTGAAGTTTGTCTACATACCTGCCTTTGCACTTTGAATTGATGTACTATGAAATAAGCATTTTGTGTAGTGCAAAATACTCTGCAAATGTTTCGTTAATTTGTGCTGCAGGTGCTACATAGGGAAAAAAAAACAAACTGATGCCCCAGAATAAAAAAAAAAGTAAAGCCTTGAAAAATTGTATTTACAATATTGGTTTTGAAGCCTTGCAGACAGGTTCTTATGAAAGCTGCCTGAATACTCGCATCAAATATTTCAATAGTTTTTCAGTAGGAATTTAATGTGAAGTTATGCTGTAATTAGAAGTCCACATATCTTTGAATTCCATGTTTAGAGACAAAGCTTGAATTTAAATGGATCTTAAATCTGAGATTTAGCCTGACAAGAAGGAGTGCTCTAGTGTAAAAGGATATTGTCTTCTGTTCCTTCCTGTCTTCTAAATAATGGTGCAGAGGACACTGCCAGGCCGTTATGGCATTTGGGCTTTGTCTGCTTTCCCCATCATATTTACTAATAGGGATTTGTATTCATAATTTAGCTGCTGATTCATTTGCCAGTACATAGCTCAATACATTTAGCTGATTTGGCAGTATGTGTGTTGCTGTAGCAGTCATCATGGACGCGAAATGTATGTGTTTGTATTTGGATCTTGTGGCAGATGTATAATATAAAGGAGCTACCGCTTTGGCAAGGCCACTTTCCTGACTCTGCCCACATTTTAAGTGTTCCCTGGTTATGATCTGTGATTGTGGCTCACATTGATGTTTATCTGCCCTTTCAGAGTGAAAATAGCATGTTCGGTTCTCCTTTTTTTTTTTGTTCTTGTGATGTTGCAAAGATACTGCAGCATGGTACCCACACTGTGGAAACAGAACTTTATAATATACTTTTCCCCGCTGCCATATTTCTTCTGAAAACAATTTGTAACCTGCCTGTTTCCATTTGGCAACTGAAAAGCAACGGTTTGCAACGAAGGCTTTAGAAAGTGCAGATGACTCAGTTTCCGTGCAGAGTCAAGTATGTTTAAATTACTCTATGTGGGTAAGCGTGTAGGGACCAAAAAAAGGGAAGAGATCATGAAATGTGTACTTGCTCCTTTTTTTTTTTTTGGTGTAACTTTGAGCAAAATAACATGTTCTGCAGAATGGACTTAAGTCTTTTATAGGCCTATATGTTAAATATTAAGAGCTTGCTAAGATGTGTGTATAGTTTGCTCTCAAAACAGGGTTTAAATAGTCTTTTTTGGTAAGTTAATTTGCTGAATAAAACTCGTGCTTCTGAAGAAGAAGGAGTATGTATTTGGTTTGCATGGAAAGGTTTTGGTAGCAGAGAAGCTACAGGGGTGGCTTCTGTGAGAAGCTGCTAGAAGCTTCCCCTTTATCTGACATAGCCAATGCCAGCCGGCTCCAAGAGGGACTCGCCACTGGCCAAGGCTGAGCCCATCAGCGACAGTGGTAGTGCCTTTGTGAGAAAGTATTTAAGAAGGAGAAGTTACTGCGCAACAGCAGTTGCAGCCAGAGAGAGGAGTGAGAATATGTGAGAGAAACAACTCTGCAGACACCAAGGTCAGTGAAGAGGGAGGGGAGGAGGTGCTCCAGGCGCTGGAGCGGAGATTCCCCTGCAGCCCACGGTGAAGACCACGGTGAGGCAGGCTGTCCCCCTGCAGCCCATGGAGGTTGGAGTGGAGCAGATATCCACCCACAGCCTGTGGAGGACTCCATGCCAGAGCAGGTGGATGCCCAAAGGAGGCTGTGACCCCATGGGAAGCCTGTGCTGGAGCAGGCTCCTGGCAGGACCTGTGGCCCTGTGGAGAGAGAAGCCCACGCTGGAGCAGGTTTGCTGGCAGGACTTGTCACCCCCTGGAAGGGGCCCACGCTGGAGCAGTCTGTTCCTGAAGGACTGCGTCCCATGGAAGGGACGCGTGCTGGAGCAGTTCATGAAGAACTGTAGCCTGTGGGAGGGACTCACGTTGGAGAAGTTTGTGGAGAACTGTGTCCCATGAGAGGAACCCCGTGCTGGAGCAGGAGAAGAGTGTGAAGAGTCCTCGCCCTGAGGAGGAAGGAGCAGTAGAGACAATGTATGATGAACTGACTGCAGCCCCTATTCCCCATCCCCCTGCGCCACTCGGGGGGAGGAGGTTGAGAATTCAGGAGTAGAGTTGAGCCTGGGAAGAACGGAGGGGTGTGGGGAAGGTGTTTTAAGATTTGGGTTTTATTTTCTCATCCTCCTCTGATATGATTGGCAATAAATTAAATTAATCTTTCCCCAAGTCATGTCTGGTTTTGCCCACAACAGTAATTGGTGAGTGATCTTCCTTTCCTTAACTCAACCCATGAGGCTTTTATTATATTCTCTCTCCCCTGCCCAGCTGAGGAAGGGAGTGATAGAGCGGCTTTGGTGGGCACCTGGTGTCCAGCCAGGGTCAACCCACCACAGAACTTCTCTTCATTTCTCATCTACAGGATAACTTTTTTCCTGAGAAATTTCAGCTAGCCTCCTTCATTTTGGCATTTTTGTCAATATTAAATCTATAGCATCAAACAGTTATGAGTATTGGGATGCTGTGTCTCATTTTTAGCTAGTCCCTTTGTGCTGACAGAGGAGAATGAATACACAAGGAAGTCTGAGGACAGAAGGGCCTGAAGAGGAGGAGAAGCAACAGTAACTTCACTGCTTGTTTCGCTTTGCCTTGCACAAGTGTGGTCATGCAAACACCACATATTAAAAAAAAAAAAAAAACGCACTAAAAATTGCTAAAATAAAACTTGATAATGGGGATATTGATCTGTCTTTGTAAGTTAAATTCTGGCTGTGGTTATAAGTAAAAATGCTGCTCCAACCATGTTATCTTGAGTGCCTTATTATTAAATGAAGGGAAGACATAGGAGGAAATAAAACTCTCTTGTTTCTTTACTTGCTGGAGCATTTGTTTCCCCTTGTCCATATGTGTATTGCGAGAACACGAAGTATAACAAATAGTGTTTGCATTTAGTTCTGAATACAGTGAGGTCCATGATCACTCTTATCTCTGCGAAAGTAAGCTCCAAAGCCTGTGTGGCTGCCCAGAGAGTTCGCATTTCTGCATGTGTGATGGATGGGTTCGTTGTTCTAATGAAGCATGGCAGTTGCTGGAGGTCGTGGTCACAGAAGGAGAGAGGCAATCCATCTTTAACGAGGGGCAGTTCTACGGAGGCCTTGAATGCCAAGGCACAGATGTAGGTTTTCATTTATTATTTGACGTAAAAGGCCAGTGCAGAGACAGTACCTTGTTTTATGAGGTGGGTGGGGTTTTTTTTCTTACAAAGAAGGTGGGAGCTGTATCCTGTACAAACTTTAACCGTGTTAGATGTTTTGGCTTAGTTCCCAATATAATGGGTCTGGAGGCTGCAAATGCATATATTTCTGTGGCCAGATCTCTGATCAGATAGGGAAATCTGGCCATGCAGAGATGGTGTTAGACTTGCCTGTCTGAGCATCCTTAGGAACTGAGGCCTCGCAGGCTTCATACTGACTAGCAGGCAGTGTCTGTAGTCAAGGGGAACATTGTGGCCTGGGAAAATTCTTCAGAGCAACTGAGGGGAGACCTTATTATTGCTTACAAATATCTAAAGGGTGGGTTGAAGGAGGATGGAGCCACACTCTTCTCGGTGGTTCCCAGTGACAGGACGAGGGGCAATGGGTGCAAGCTGGAACATAGGAAGTTCCGTTCCAACACACGGAAAAACCTCTTTACAGTGAGGGTGACAGAGCACTGGCACAGGCTGCCCAGGGAGGGGGTGGAGTCTCCTTCTCTGGAGGTTTTCAAAACCCACCTGGATGCAGTCCTGAGTAATGTGCTCCAGGCAATCCTGCTTTAGCAAGGGAGTTGGACTAGATGATCTCTAGAGGTCCCTTCCGACTCTGAAAATTCTGTGATTCTGTGAATTCCCATCAATACAGGTGTGTATTTTAAGTACCTCTGAGAATTTGGAGCTTGTGTTGGGGCAGACTCTGAAGGTGGATCTTCTCATCGACCAGGCAAACTCTGTAACTTGTGTTCCCTTGTTTTTCTTTTCTAGACTGCTTATAGATATTCAAGATTGGTTGTGATGAGGGTAACTGAGCCCTTTTCATTCAGATCAAGAAGAAGCAAATTAAGAATAACAACTTTTCTTCACTGAACTAGTCATAGTTGGACTAGTGTACCATGTATGTAGAACTAAACACATTACCAGTCTCCTGTTTGTTTAACACTGGTTGTATTTAAGGTCGAGAAATGAGAATGTTTTCTCATGGTAGATTTATTTGATGTTTTAATTGATTAGCCTAAAGACTGTGTCTGAATACTGCATATGTGGCTGATGTCCGTTTGAAGAGAACATAAAACACTTTCTCTAAGCATGAAGAATGCTAATTATCTTTTTCCCCTTTGCTTCTACTCTTAGGCCTGTGGGAGGCAGATGCAAAGGGAGGGATGAACATAACTTCTTCTGGGCTCAGAAGTTAAAATGTGGAACACATCTGCTGTGGTTCACTGACATTTCTGTTCTTAGATTTGATCTTTGAACAAAATTCTCTGAAAGGTGTCAGGACTTACCAGCATTGTCAGTACAGAATCAAAACTAGTAAAGAGCTGTGTTCACCAGAAAATTGGAAGTTTGACTCATCCTTAGACTTTGAAAACCAGAATATACCTATTCACTGAACATAACAGCAGTAAAATACGTAACGTGATCACAATTTTCTCTTTCTTGGTCTTTCTTGTTTCGTATGTTTAAGGCTTTGTTTAGTTTGACAGTTTCAAACTAAACAGTTACAGATTTAAGTATCTAAGGTAATGCAAGTGCAGGGCTAGTTACAAACGTGCTTCTTTTTTGATTTGAAAAGTTTGGCTGTTGACCTGTCTCTTTTCAGCCCAATTCTTGTACTGTGTTCATCATCCTGGTATCTGAACAAACAGCACATAAACTTATTTAGAGGAGAGGAGGGTTTGCATGTACCAATATTTAGTTTATTTGGGGTTAAGATTTCTTTAAAAAAATAATTCTTAAAAGCAAAGATTTTTGCTGTATTTTTGTTTGTCTTGCAGGTTGATCCAGCTTTGAAAGAAAAATTAAAACAGAACACTGTGACACTGGAATCTGAATATGAGGTAAAATAAATTTTGTTGCTTGGGGCTTATAACCTTGACTACCCTTGATTACCCTGGCCGCTGGTGGGTTGTATCTGTCCCTAACTAAAATTAGATCAGCCATCTGCCTTTGACTCGTTCATGTCCAATAAAAACAAGGTTTTATGTAAAGAAAGGTTTTTGAAAATAGAGTGCTTCTTTCTGAACACAGGTTTACTTTGATGTCCAGGTGCCAAGTACAGTGATACAAATAAATTCCACTATTTCTGTGGTTAACCTAGTCTATAAATGTAGAGCTGATGTTGGTCTTAAATAGAATGTGTATATGTCAACGCTTCTACTGCATGAGTTTTGATGATCTTTAGACCAAATTACAGAAGAATGTGCTTGTCGAGCTTTCTGTTATTTCTTGCTTCTGAAACTTATGTGTGTCTTTCAAACAACTGCTGTTCCTTTTTCGCTATTTCAGAGAATTTTATAGAGAAATATTTTCTCAACAATGCATTTTCTTCAAATATTACTGAACTCCACAATGGCTGTTTTGGCTAATTTAATATCTAGAGTTTCATAAAACTTCAGGCTGGCAAAAAGCCATGTTAGGAAAACTGGAAAAATCCTCCCTGTATCCAGAATAAAGGGTAAAGCTATTTAAGATAATTTTTAGTGTTTTAAAATGACTTGGATCAAAGGTCCAGCTAACACTTCATCTTTCTCTATGGTCTTTATGCTGAACACAGGTTTTCTTTTTCTTCCCATACCACACTCCTGTCACAACAAGCCTTTGAAGAGCTTGATTGTACCCGTAGCTCTCATACTTAGGTGTCCAAATGGCAGTACATGGTCTTGCTAGTAAAGCCTTACTATTATATTACTCTTTTGTGATTTGTCTGAAATAAAAATAAAACTTACCTTTTGTATTTTTACGTGCCTAAATTCACAGAACACCTGCCTACATGCCAGGTTTGTGATAATTACCATTATTGCAAGCAGTTTTGGGCTGTCCTCCTCCTACAAAGAACTGTATTTTATGTTTTTTTTGTAGGGAATAAAAAGATTTGATCCCTGAGTACATACAAATCCATTAAGTTCTGGTTGCCTCTGGGATTATTGTGTCTTTCACTTTCCAGAGAATATACTGTAAGGCTGCTCTGATTTGTTTATGTGGAAGAACCACAAGCAGTACAAGAAACCACATCTCTCTGTTTAACTTACTACCTAACCTCAAAATCAACAGATCTGTATTCAGATATGCCTTGCTTTCTCTCCAGAAGATAAGTAAATAGTTCCAGGATAATATTTAAATGGCCATATTTGCATTAGCTTTATGGATAAATCAATTGTAATAAAATACAACTGGCATAAAAACATCTTACAAGTCTACTTGGGTAATGAGGCTTCTTCCTGATGGACAGAAATGACAGAAGCAATCTTACTTTTTCTGAATCTAAACTGCAGAGAGTTCCCAGGCCAAAAGTCTTCCAAAGTAGTGTTTGGGTGTTATAGAGGGCAGACCAGTTCAACAGAACAAATGGATTTGCATTTTCACATAATGAAAATAGATTCAGATTGTTGTTTTGAACTCTGATCTCAATGTATGCTTTACTGTGGGCACTGGCTTGCAAGCACTAGGTATATTCATTTCTTGCTTCAGTGAAACTTGTGGAACTACCATCAGTCATGCATGTACTTCGCAAGCTCCACACTGAGTGTGTGATGATTTTAGTCAGTGCTACCGCTATATTCTGGTAGACAAAACCTAACCAATCAGTGATTTACAGCTAACATTTAGGACAGTAGTTTTCTGTGGACCCTATGTGTTCCAGGCTAGAGGGTTTGGGGTGGTTTTGTTTTTTTTTTCCCCTTTCTTTATTTTTTTACTTGTCCAAAATACAGCTCTTAAGAACATCTTCTAATTTTATATATAGGTCACATTGGAGGAATACACTGGTGGCTGTTACTAAATATGGTATGATAAGAGATCAAGGGCAGTAAAAAAAAAAAAAGTTGCTGTTTTGATATGTAAAGCCTTATTTTACAATATTATTAGCATTATATCTGCAGCTGTTACTGAGGATACCAAGCCAGCTCTTTTGAAGCATGGTTGCCTGATGCATGCAAATGTCCATTGGCCCTCCCTAACACTTTTAAAAATATCTTATTGTCCTTACAGAAATGTACATATTGAATACATGGTGAACTCTTTTAGAATGTTGTAATTCTGCTATAAGCATACATCTTTATAGGCGTATTGCAAAAGATAAAGACATTTTCAATACTTCAAACATGTTGAAGTCTGCATTTTGTCTCCAGTGTGGTGGTGGTGATGATAAAAGTTGTAATCATGTATTTAATCAAGTTACGGTGAGGAAATGAACATAAAGACATTTTCTCACCTTCTAATTTTCTAAATTACATCTTCTCGAACTATACAAAATCTACTTTATTTCATATAAGAGTATTTCTGGCCAGGATAGTATTTTGAGGAAGAAAGAATTTGCATGTGTAATTCGTACTCACTTCTTATATCTCAGCCATTTATCTTGTGCCTTGGGCTGTGCCAGAGGACCAAGCTACCTTTGCATGCGTTCTCCGTTGTTTATACATTCCTCTCACACACTTATGTGTCCTCATATGGCCAATGAGTCCTTCGTGCTTCCCTTTGCCTAATACATCATTGCTCTGTCCACTAGTGACACTGGTACTAATGTGAATGGAATTCTGCTGCTGAGCTGGGCCTTGTAGAACACACTGTAAAAAATGTCAAGTGTTTGACCTGTGACAAAAGCCTAGAGTATTTTATTTGAAAGCACAAAAATATTGTTTGAAACAGGGGGATAAAAAACTCATTAATGTGATGAGTGAAGAGCATTCTCGTGGATGTTTAACAAGCACAGTACATTCCTTTTCGTTGTTTTAAATGCAATCTGAAAATAACATTCCTTATTCTAGCACTTGGTTTGTGTACTTCTGTGAAATTAATGGTCTAGTACACACTAAAAAATCTGGCCTCAGTCAGTTACATCAGACTCCAAAATAAAGAATTGTTGTTTAGGGTTTTTCAAGCAAATAAAAATGCCTTTAAGAAAAAGTTATTAACATTTTATAATAGAAAAATCAGTTAAGTTTGAGTCACATAAATTATATCCTATGGGAGCCATTGGCAATTGAAGGCAGAAGAAAAACATATCACAATAAATAAAAAATGTGAAGGATTGCTATGGAAACAGTAAATGAGAAGTTATAAAGCAGAGAAGATTGATAAAAGATGCTAAGGACATCAGAGAGTTGTCTGGTAAGTAAGCTGACAAAGATAAGGGTAAGAGGATGGTGTTGCAGCAAACTAAGAATAAAATAATGAGGATGTAAACTCATGAGTAACCGCGTTGGCAAAGTAGCAACATTCAAAAAATATATTTGTATTTCTTTTAGAGAAAAAAGTTCTTTATATTCAAATCAGAAGAGACAAGGGATATACTTCCAAACTTCTTAATAACCAAACAAGATGTTATTTAATATCTATTAGACTTTGAGGGTTTATAGCCAAGTTCCAAGAAAATGCTTGGAAGACTTCAGTGGCTGCTGAAAATCTCAATCTGGGAATGATGGTTCTCTGGGAGTCACCACTGGCCAGGAACGTGTTCTGTGAGACTTGGGACATACCTGGGCAATACTGGGTACTTGTTTCAGTGATGTGGAAGAAATTGTAAAGTCATTACCGATGTGCAAGTGACACAAAAGTATTGAAGTAGTAAAAGTATGGCAAGACAGGAACAGAGAGCTGTTTGTATTACTTGGTAATCTGAGCCTGTTAAATCAGCAAAGTACCTTTTAGAATCATAGAATGGTTTGGGTTGGAGGGGACCTTTAAAGGTTATATAGCCCAATGCCCCTGCAATGAGCAGGAACATCTTCAACTAGACCAGGTTGCTTAGAACCCTGTCCAACCTCACCTTGGATGTTTCCAGGGATGGGGCATCTACCACCTCTCTGGGGCAACCTGTTCCATTGTTTCACCACACTCATTGTAAAAAATTTTCTTCCTTATATCTAGTCTAAATCTTCCCTCTTTTAGTTTAAAGACATTACCCCTCATCCTATTGCAGCAGGCCCTGCTAAAAAGTTTGTCCCCATCTTTCCTGTAGGCCCCCTTTAAGTACTGGAAGGCTGCAATAAGGTCTCCCCGGAGTCTTCTCTTCTCCAGGCTCAACAACCCCAACTCTCTCAGCCTGTCCTCATAGGCGAGGTGTTCCAGACCTCTGATCATTTTTGTGGCCCTCCTGGACCTGCTCCAACAGGTCCATGTCTTTCCTGTGCTGGGGGCTCCAGAGCTGGACGCAGTACTCCAGGTGGGGTCTCATGATTGTGGAGTGAAGGGGCAGAATCACCTCCTTCAAACTGCTGGCCACGCTTCTTTTGATGCAGCCCAGGATACAGTTGGCTTTCTGGGCTGCGAATGTACATTGCTGGCTCATGTCCAGCTTTTCATCCACTGGTACCCTCAAGTTCTTCTCGGCAGGGCTGCTCTAAATCCCTTCATCCCTCAGCATGCACTGATGCCAGGGCTTGGCCCGACCCAGGTGCAGGGCCCTGCACTTGGCCTTTTTGAACCTCATGAAGTTCATGTGGGCCCACTTCTCAAGCTTCTCCAGGTCCCTCTTTTAAATGCAGGCCAGAGCAGACTGCATTATGGAAAGCAGCAACTCTGGAAAAGATTTAGGAGTCAGTGAATAAATAATTCAGATTGATCTTCTACTGTGATGCTGTGGCACAAAGAGCTAATTTAGTCCTCATGGATATAAACAGGAATGGTAGATGGTGGGAAGAGATTATTTTACTTCTGAGTGTGGCACTGATGAGGCTAGTACTGAAATACTGGATCTACTTCTCGTGTCCACATTTTGAACAGGGTTTTAAAAATGGGATAGGTTGCAGAACAGGTTGAATATATTAACTTAGGGCTCAAGAAAATGCCTTAAATGAAACTTAAAGATTCAAATCTTTTTAAAGGTACCAAAAAAACGTTAGTTATATATAAATACCTTCGTAAGAAGAAAGTACTAGCTATTGAAGATTTTTTTATTGCAGCAAAGATACTAAAATTAGAATTAAGGTCCATTATTAATAGCTGGGAACATCATTTGAACACAACAGCAATAAAAATGGGTTCTCTGTCTTTCAGAGGACTGCTCCAGAAGGAAGGTAATTCCTGGATGCCAGTAGCTGAAATCTGCAAGTATCTTGTTGCTGCCATTATCAGTACCAGAGGATTACTGATTTTGTTGTTGTTTAAGAATTAACAGATTAGTGTATTGAATTGATTTACTTCAGTGTCTGTGAAGATACTAGTGGCTAAATACTTTGAGTTGTTTGAGAGATGACAAAGATATTGGGAAAGTATCCCTCCTTAGTGACTGTTGTGACACTAAATGGGGTTGAGATATTGTTCTTTCCCCCTTTAATCACTCAGTCCCTTCCATGCTCTTTTCTTTGTTGGTGCATAGATTGCGACTGTCCTCCAGGTTGTCTAGGACAGGTAGAGTTTCTTGCATTTAGTTTTATTCACATGAAAAATGGTCTTGAGAGTTTTTATTTCACAGTGAGTCTTCATCACTTAATGTTTTGTAGAGAAGGACAAAGTGCTGTTGGTTTATCTTTAATGGAGACTGCCATGGGAAAAGATTTTAGTTAGAATAGTTTGTGCTAGGCATTTTATTCTGAGTGGATGTACAGTCCAAAGCCAAGCTATAGTTTACTCCTTTTCTTCTTGACGTCTCAAAAGTCTTGTGTGCCATAGTTCAAAAATGTAATCAGAAAAACACAAGAAGGTGGGATTTGGTAATGGGTGTGGCACAGGAGGAGTTCTGGTGGAAAAGCCTTCTTGCAGGAAGAAAGATAGACTCCAGAGGAAAGTTCACAGAGTGTTGCTTTTTGCTGGTCTTATTTCTGGAATTCATCTCTATTAAATAGTCCTGTAAATGCTTTCCTGGTTGTGTTTATAACATACCTCTTTGCAGAAGATCTTCCTTAACTGTGAGGTATTTCTTTCATGTGTGTTGCATTTGCACTTTTCTTATCCCATAAGAAGACACTGATTTCTCATAGATGGAAAAGAAAGTGGGGCAGTTAGCACTGCAATCAGATAGCAAACATGGTCGGGACTTACGAATACCTGTTATAAATAATCTCTTCTCCTCACCCTTTCTCCTCTCCCCAAAATAGAATCCTTTTTACCTGCTTGTGCTCCCTGTATGCTTTTTTTCAATCCTGGAGGAACTGACTAGCTCTTACCATGTTAGTGCCAACACTGTGTGTTGTCTCAGTCAC
>NW_009646445.1:587942-590723 GCF_000708025.1 Charadrius vociferus | reverse complement strand
GAGTAGGGATAGTGGCATCCACACAGCACTGCTGAATTCTTTCATTTATTGTCCTAAGGGATGCTGCTAGCTTCTACCAGGCAGTATTGGGAATATTTTCGTATGCAGCTGACTAGGTAGAAATGTTAAGCACTTCTGTCATACTAATGGGCCCCCAGTGGGGAATTGCTAGATCTTTGGTGTGAAATATCTCTGAAGTAACTTTAGTGTAGTATATGGGAATTTAGCTACACAGCTGAGGCTGTATACATTCCTTTCACTGAGTACCTCTGAAGAGGATATAGCAAAACGGATAGTTTTGATGGAAGCTCTTGTCTCAGCAGCCAGGCAAATTGGCTTTTTGCAAGAATATCCTCCTGTTTGTTTTGCTTAGCTTTTTTTCTTTTTTTTTTTTTTTTTGCCAATTTCATAAACACTGTCTGGAATATTCTGCCAGCGTACTTCCAGATGATGCCCACATAGACACTCAGGCTAAATTTTAAATACTTTCAAAGATTGTTACACAATTCTTGCATGTTCTTTGCTTCTCAAATTGTTGCCTATCTTTAATGCTGAAACTATACTGTACAAAAGTACTCTGCAATAACAGGTTACTGTCAGAGACTGGTCACTGTCTGTAGATTTATTCACAAGTTATTTGTTTACTGTATGTTCAGCAGTATTGCTGAGAAGCAGCTTTACTGTCATTGGCAATATAGTGGGGGGCTAACACCGCTATTACTATTCTCATCAAATAGACAGTGGATGTTAGCTACAGAAGAGAAACAGGGATATTTTTTTTTTCCTATGACAAATTTGCCCAACAGTACAAATCAAACACTAGCCATTGATGTCACTGAAAAAACTATTTATAGCTGAAGGGGTTGAAATTACTCTGCTAACATTTAGCCAAAACTGTAGTTTCTACACGGAGAAAAGCATACTCTGGAAGAGAGATGAGTGGAAAATCAGCAGGTATAAAAACCTGTAGGTAAGAAACCTGTAGGTGAGGAACAGAAGTTCTTAACTATACTGACTCTGTGTGAATGTTACCTGAACTAACTGAGGCAAAGACAGAGGCAGCAGCGTGTGAGAGGCAGAAGATTTAACTCACCAATTCAGAAGGATCGACTACTTAATAAGGTTGACTGCTGATTTGAAGGACGGTGGTTACTTTAAGGTAGTTCTGGGTTGAAGTTTAATTTTACATTATTTTCATAAACCTTCTCTAGTTGTTTCTTTTCTTATGTCTACACGCTTCTGTTAGTAGTTTCATAGTGGCAACTGGTCATTTCTTGTTGTGGTAATCTCTTAGCCCTTCCCTGTAATATTCATCATGACTTTTTTCTCTCACATAAGGAACCTATAAAAGCTTATTTTTCAGATCTCTTCAGAAGAAAAAACACCATGTGTGACTCATAGGTCTATTACATTTTGATCCTCGTACACTTCTTTTTTGATTAGAGTATCTTTTTAGTATTATTAGATGGACATACCGTGCCAAATTTTATATACACAAAGTGAGAAAGTTGTCCACACTTCCAAGTATTTATAGTCCTAGCAAGATGTTTGAAATAAACCTACTCTGTGGTGTCAGCAGGCTTTTGAGGGCTCCAGACAGGGACATGCTGTGGAAATCCATATGCTTTTTCTACCACCTACAGAACTGTCATTTTTTGCTCTTACTTTACTCCTGCATTGTAAGACATCACATATCCCCTTCAGCCGAGCTTGCCTTCATATAGTTGAAAAAGAGCCTGCAAACGTCCCAAAACTTTGTCCCTGGCTGCTCCGTTTTTAGAGGGTTCTGCTGCAGTAACTAGTAACCTTTACAAAGTTGAATATGATATGAAGTTGGCAAGATCAAGCACTCAAAATTGGGAAATTCCTTGGTCGTATTAACTTGGCTAGGTCTCCCAAGCTGTAAATTCAGATAAACCTTAATAAGAAGCACTTCTCTTTCTGGGGCATATTAACCATAGCTTGATAAAATTCAAGGGATACAAGGGAAATGAAAACTAATTAAAAGTGGAATTTGCTGAATTTTGTATGTTTGATCTTGAAGGTGCACTATGGCACTCATGCTATTCTTTATATGCCGGATGTTTTAGAGTTTCATTTTTGCTCAAGAAAAGAAGATAAGCTGAAAGTAGATGACCCATGGATTCTCTTGACTTTACCCATAGAACCTGTGAATCCTTTGGAATGAGAAGTCCGTCTTGGGTGATCTGTAGGAGTAATGCATAAATGGCACTCTGAGATTTAATCCAGTTTTTAAGACAGTCTTCATTTTAAGAAGGGAAACTGCTTGTCTGTTAAAAGGAAATCATGGCAAACCCAAATTCCTAGATGGAAATCTGTCTGCCTCATGTTATTTTCTGTTATTTTAAAAATTCAAGGCTGTGTAACCATGTAGTTTTAACTGAGAGCTATAATTGTTTGGTTTACTGAGTAATTTGTATCGCTATAGCATCTTCACACAAAACTATGAGATCACTCTGTGAACATTAATTGAACTCTGACACCTCTGAGATGGAGGCAAGTCCTGTTCTCGTTCTTCAAATTGGGGAAATGATGCACAGACAAATTGGTGGTGCAGTCCCTTGATACACATCTTTTACAACGTAGCCACCTAAAGATGTTTCTGTTTTCTTTCTGTCCAATGATTCCTTCAGCTATGCCAGTTAAGTGGTTGCATAGTCTTATGCTGAAATAGGGTTCATCCATAAAGAGTATGTATTTGGTTTCCTAATCTATTTCATTTTTCTAATTGGGGCACAGCCCCACATAGTGCCAAAATGT
>NW_009646445.1:575179-587899 GCF_000708025.1 Charadrius vociferus | reverse complement strand
AAACCAGTTCACCATAGGCTAATTAATTGCACCATAGATGAATGGTGTTGGATCCCACTGAAGTAAGCAACAAAACCTGTGTTGGTTTCTTCATTGCGGTTTTTGCCAGTCTTCAGCAAAGGCCAAAAGAGAAGCAGATCTCTGGATACTTACATGCAAAAAAAACCCCATTTCTTCCCTTAATGAACAAAAAAAAAATATTATGGCCATAGCATGCTTCTTGCTGAGTTGCTTGTAATCTAATAACATAAAAACTGAACATTCTTTAGTTGGAAAAAGTACTTCTTTTTAATCGAAGGATTAAATCACTAATCGGAGACTATTAAATTACAGATTATTACATCATTAAGTGCAGGTATTAAATTATGTCACATCCTAAACAAAGCAAGTAACACTAAGCTTATACTAAGAAAATGAGATGTCAAAAAGGTGGCTCTGGGAAAGATTTTTTTTTAAAAAACCCAGTAAGGCCATATCAGGATGATGATAAAGTTCAGGTTTTCAGTCACGCACAAGACAGTAGATTCAGTGTTAGCCTTAATTCCGTACCTCTGCATCTATATGTTATCATAGAGTCCTTCAATATATCTTTTACAGTCTTCAAACTCTTTTGATGCCCTTGCAAAGCCAGACTGGTTTTATGCATTTCTTTCACTGCATCTTTCAGCCATGAGGATATTCTTGCCTGGGTCATCTTTTATCTGCAGATGGGTTTGCTCACTATAATGATAAGAAATAATTGTCTTTCTGAATTAGACTAATTTCTTTCTGTGGTGCTCATCACAGAAAGAAATTTAAAAAGTAAAGTATATGTAAATAAGTAAAGTAAATAAAAAGTGTTAAGTAAGTAAGTAAATTTACTTTGCATCAAGCTGTAAAGTAAACAGGATTTTCTTATCCCTCCTTTCACATGTGGGAAACAGAGACTAAAGCCAAACACTTTTTGCAAGCGACCACCTTGAATTAACTCAGCCTGAGCACCAATAGCTCTAAGTGAATTTCTGCAGATTTCAGTTTGTTTATTGTGGCATGAAGACTATCCCACAAGAGTAGGCTGACAGAGCATTATGGCTTTTACTTAGTATCAAGCCAGGCATTTGAATCAGCAATTAAGAAGTAAAGGTCTCTTTACATCTTTATTGGTACCTTTGCACCAGGCAAACTGTATAACAAAAGTCTTAAAAGTCAAGTGCCATCGCAAACAGTTGAACTTTTTTTTTTTTTTTTGTTCACTGTGCCTGTCTGCATAGCTGCATTTTTTTCTTGAATTTACAGCTTCTGTCAGTCCCCTACTTTTAAGAGGCAGTTTAGCTGATTTAGGAAGTGAATCAGTAGGTTTAATGGACTACACTGATCTTACTTTAAACAGCTAATTTTCAATATCCTCTGGGCTATTTGAGACAAGCGGGAATAGTGGTGCTGGTCTGATCTGATTACATTTCATTGTAGTCTCCAATGATTGACTATTTAGTACATTTGAATCAGGAGAAAAAGCTTTTTGGTTTTTAGACTGCCAGTTCATATGGATTTCAATCTAGTAAAAGCTGGAAGCAGTTACCATCTTTCTGTGACATCTCCATGAGGTTAGGTGGGCAGAGTCCAGGTAGCCAAATAGAAAAAAGAAATAACATAAGAAATTAAAAAGACGCAGCCGGCTGGAATGAAATAATTTGACTTCGTCTGAGAGCAGAACTAGCTGTTTGCCTGAATTCTCCCTGTACAGCTCAGGCAATCTGAAGGAGCTGTGTAACTTTGCAGCTTGTGCTGCCCCTAATCGGTAGAAGGACTGTCAGTTTGGCCTTATTCTGAGCACTAAGATTAATTTAAAATGTATCTATATACTTGCCTATGGCCTACATCTAATGTAACCATTTATTCTGGGGTGATAGTGTTGTAAAAATTTTCATGTCAGTGACCAAGCAAAATAGTTGGGTTTTGTTTGGTTGTGTGTGAGGTAGCGTGGTGGTTTAACGCGGGCCAGCAACTAAGCACTATGCAGCCACTTGCTCACCCCCCCTGGTGGGGTGGGGGAGAGAATCGGAAGGGTAAAAGTGAGAAAACTGATGGGTTGAGATAAAGACAGTTTAATAAGTAAAGCAAAAGCCGCACACGCGAGCAAAGCAAAAAAGGGAATTCATTCACTGCTCCCCGTCGGCAGGCAGGTGTTCAGCCATCTCCAGGAGAGCAGGGCTCCATCACGTGTAACGGTTACGGGAAGACAAAACATCATAACTCTGCACGTCCCTGCCTGCCTTCTTCTTTCCCCAGCTTTATATTGCTGAGCATGGTGTCACAAGGCATGGAATATCCCTTTGGTCAGTTGGCGGCAGCTGTCCCGGCTGTGCCCCTGCCCAACATTTTGTGTACCCCCATCCTACTTCTTGGTGGTGAGAGAAGCAGAAAAGGCCTTGAATCTGTGTAAGCACTGCTCAGAAATAGCAACCCCCCCCAGTCTCTATGTATTCGTTAGAATCTTTAATTCTTCATATTTTAATTGACAAAAATTAACTCTGTCAATAGATCTTATCTGTTCTGTAGTTTGAGGCAATGCCACTTACTGTGCATAACCCTTGGGTATTTTATTCTGTCAGTGTCTCACAGTGTGCTTTCCACTGCAAAAATACTTCCTTGAACTGGTTTGTTTAGATTGTATAGTTTTGGAAGTATTTCCTGTTTTGGACAAACCTCCTCTCTGAAAAGCCTTTGTGAACTTTCAGGGGCAGATCAGTATGAACTTTCAGTAAAGATCTCCGGTATGCATGTCTCTTTTGATAGACTTCTTTTTGTAGCCTATCTTTAGATACTACAAATTTTGTTGTATATACTTTAAATATTGATTCTTGTTCAGACTTTGGGAGCTGAGACCTTTGGAAATAGTTTAGATCCTCACAGCTGTGTGGTACCTTTGTATTTAATAAAATCAGCATGCTTCCTTTCTCCTAAAGCACAAGGTTATTTTCAGTGTAGTTTCCTTGAAGCTTGCGTTAAAATCAGATGTTAAATTCTGAATTTGCAACCAGAGTGGATAGTCGCTGCTGTGTGGGATGATGGATACCTTCCTTTCTTGTCCTTCCTTCCATGTCAGCTCAGATCCCTTCCAGTTGAAATGAAGTACCAGCTAATCATAAGATATATGAAGTAGTGAAGACAATTCTTTGGAAAGACCTTTGCTAACTCCACTGTATAAAAAATTCAGTTGCTCCTACCTTGTGAAAGTCTGCTGTGTTTGTGCATGTGTTCTCATATATCTTCTGTTGAATGTTGCCTAATTTCTTTTGATGTCTGACTAACCTCATTGCAATTTCCTCAATTGTTGAAGTGGCAGAAAACTTTTACGTAACATGAACTAATAGTAGCAGGTCTGTTCTGTTCTAGCTGTTGAATTATTCTGTGACTATTATTCAAGTCCCTCAGTATTTGCCATTTATTTGGATGATTGATGGCAGGCAAATTAGACCACAGGCTCAGGGCAGGGTTAAGTAATTTCTAGTGTATTTTTACAGCATTTGCTGAGATGAGGCCCTGATCACAAATCAGAGGTTTAAATCCCACTGCAGTATGTATCACTAATGGTATGCAGTATTGCCGTCTTCAGCAGCGTGTAGAATAGCCCTTTTTCTGGCAGTGGTGCAGACCCACTCTTCAGTCTCCCGTTAGTAGACTCCCGTCATGTCTGATGTACCAGTCCAGACTGCAGGCTGGTATGTGAGATGGGAGGTCTGTGTCTGCTGAGAATCCACTTCTACGGCTCTGCCGGTAGGACTGTGAAGATGCAATATATGTTGGTCTTCTTGAACTGCAGCACTGGGTAGATGAGGTCAGGAGGATGCCTGTTCTTCATTTTGTGCGCCTCGAAGGTTAGATAAATACTGCGAGTCACTGGTATTTATTTCTGAGTGGGGATGATAGAAATAGGCAAGGAGGTAATTAAGATCTAGATAGTTTTTAAGTATCTGACAGTTCAGCCCGTTAGCATATCTCATTGACTTAGTGAGAGACCTACCTGTGATGTCTGGGTGCCATCAGAAACTAGGCAGCACAGAGCATCACATACCTCTCTCAAGTTAAAACCACATGGATTGAAGTGGATTGCACTGTTACTGTCTCTCTGTGTGCTAGGTAATTCATCTTTCCCGCATGCTTTGTGTCTGTGCTGACAGGGTACTTCAGGTCACTAATTACTAATCTTCTGTTTGAGCTATACCAATGCTTATCACTCCTACTTCAGTACTTGGCAGACTTGCAGTTGAAGAACAGATTTGGAAATCAAGGTGAGAGAAGAAAGAAAAATTGAATACCAGATATCTTCAGTCATGTTCAGATGCTATAGTGCTTCTTGTCCTTACATATGTGATTTATCTGTTGATAAGCAGATGCAGTAATGCCCACCCTAGTCATTTATGTAACTGTATGGGTAACTCCCAAATTTTTTTTCCTTCTTGAAATTCTCTTGCAGGGTAGATGAAAGTTCATCAACTCAATAGTAACACTGAGTTTCCTGTGACAAAAGAAAGCAACTTAGAGTAATGTGTACTTTAAATCATGGGGCTGTCAAGGTGACACTGTTATTTTTGCTGTTTATCTGCAGAAGCTGGAAAAGTCTGACTTGGATAACTGGGAGAACATCAGAGGACCCAGTCTGTGGGAAGATTCCAGGACTGTTCAGAAGCAAAGGAGGGAGGCTCTCCATCTCAAGACAGAGTGATTGAGCAAGCCTACTTCGGTGCCTCTGCAAGAAAAAAGAAAAAAAAAAAGTCTCAGGCTGGACTGTTTTATCTTTTAATCTGGTATCAGGAACAGACATGGGAGTGAGGGATTGCACTGAGCAATTAATGCCCATGTATATATAAGTAATATGAGATCAATCCACCAGGCACTGTATTATATGAAGTTCTTTTTATCCATTTGCAGAGTTCCACAGGCTGTATATATAAATTCTCGATTAAAAAAATAGCTGATTATTCTGCCAAGAATATCCCATTGTTTTTCAATCCCTATCATTCAAAAATGAGAAGCTTCCGCAAAGAATAACATTTTAGGAGTCGCTTGTCAGTACCAGAAATTGTCATCCTAATGAGAACAACAGTGCTGTCATTTAGATGTGTGTGACCAGATAAACGCTCCTTCAGGGAGCGCCTGCATGACTTCAGGCTTTTAAGCTTGGAAGGGACTCCACAGGCATATGAGCTGTTCAGAACAGTGAGTACATTTTTGGCTAAATAATATTCTTGTGTTTTATTTCCAGGAACTTGACTGTACAGAGGCATGTACAAAGTGTCAGCTGGTAATTGGTCAAATAACATTTGTTTAGCTGTGGTTAGATTTTTGTGATTATTTTATTGATACCTTTGCGCAGGCAAGAACTTTGTGCTGGAGCTTCTCAGTTTAAGTTGAAAGAATTCTTCCCACTAAGAGCTGTGCTGTTTCTCTGTGAGAAAGTATTGTAGCAGAATCTTCTTGAACCACTATATAGTGGCAAAGCTCATCTTACCTGTATTAATGCAGGTATATTTGTGCATGGGCACAGAAATCTTTTATCTTTTGATGAATTCTTCTGAAATGCTTTTCTTTTTTTATGTGCTAAATGTTTGCTGTTGGAGGAAACCATGCAAACATTCAGGACGCTTCAGCTGAGACAGTTCAATGAAGAAGCATCTGGTCAATTTTTCAAATGAAATGAAGCTTTTGATAAGGTGTTACAACAGACTTGTAAAACTCCTCATCAGAGGAATGGAGTAGTAGAGTAGAGATTAACAGTAGATTCTAGTTTCAAAGCATTCGGTGACACCTATGTGTAAATCCTTTTGGAACTGTCTTTAGAAGAGGTGTGGTCTTATTCCTCTCTGCAAGACGTGTCAAATGCAATCTAAATGTCCTTTTGGACACTTTTTTTAGGTTAGCCTCTTTGTCCTCACGCAAATCTTCCCTTAGCGTTTAATTTTCTTCAGTCTCTCAGTGATGAGGTCTAGTCTTTCTTTCAGGAGGAACAATCAACATTGTTTTTTCAAGAGTTGTAAAGCAATTCATGAAGCATTAGATGAAATATCTTAGCCATGTTTTGTGCATGTTTTCTTCTCATAGAGTTGCAAAGACCATCAGAAAGTGTTGCATGTTATCTGGAACAAGGTTGGAGCTGTGGGTTTGTGTGTTTCTGTGTTCAGTATTATACATATCTTGGTTCTAAATAAATGTAATAACAAATTAAACCAACCAGGAGAGGAACAAGAGGAGCAATACAAGAGTGAGGTAATCATAAATGCTATAGGAAAACAACTGAAAAACTGGAATATGGAGGCATTAAGCTGTGCTAGACCTAGACAAGAAGGAAATTGGTTTAATCATTTTGTCATTAGTTCTACCTAGAAGGTAAAACTATTAGGCAAATAAGATATAAAATAGGACAAATAAGGAGTAATTAAAACTGTGTACCTTGCTAAGCACTTTTTTGACCTTTAAATTCAAATTCTGGTGCAGTTCCACTAACAGCAGCAAGACTGATTGGTCAAAGGACATCAATGCATTGACTACGCTGACAGAGTATTCTCCAAGTTAGGGCTTCTGCAGCATCACTGTTACTTTTGTGGTACCATCTGGACTACTGGAAGTGTTTCTTTACATTCCCTGGTATAGATCCATCCTGTGTGGGCCCTGCAAATTCATTATGTCTTTTCCAGAGGATACACATCTTCCTTTTCCCAGCCCTGACTGGAGGAGGGGGGAAGTTGCCATTGCTTTGTATATGGAGTGGTATGATGAGCTCCCAGGCTTGCAACATTGGCTCACACCGTGGACCAGCACTACCCCTGAAATAAACATATGGCGTTCTAGGAAAAACATGTGTAGGAAAAGCTACCCGTTCCCCCAGGGGAAGAAGCAAAGATATTTCTCTTTCATGAAGCCCTCAGGCTTATCGGTTTTCCTGATGAACAAAACACTCACTGAAATACCCTGTGTATTTTTAGTAATTTTATATTTTGGGAATGGTCATCTTATTTCCACAGGTCTGAAATGTAGTTTTAAATAATTGTATGTCGTAAGTAAGGATCCAGTTTTAGTTGGTCGTTTGCTCATTGTGAGGTCCTCCCACCCCACCCTTTTTCACGGGCACTAAATTTCCTGCAGTTTCTGAGGGGGTATTTCTAAGAAGTGGCATCTCTGGAAAGTGATGGATTTATCTTAGCTTCTCTGAGAAACGCTGACATGCAGTTGGAAAACTTTCCAACTTGCCCTTTTCTTCAACTTCCCTTTTAAGAGACGGCCCTTATCTATTGACAGTCCACTAAAAGTATTCCCACTTTTTTTTTAATCCTGCAGAAAAGGTTATGAATTAAAAAAAAACCAAAAAAACAAAAAAAACAAATCAAAAAGAATAACTTTTGGCAGGTACAGATGCTGTACTTTTTATAAAATGGGGAGAGCTATTTCAGCAATTTCTCTTTATTGCCACGCACTTGGACAATGGCTTCATGTTTTATGCTGTGCTTTTCTTAGCCACTGAATTGGAAATAATACTTATGAAAGGTGTGTTGAGAGTCAATGAAAGTCTCTTAAGTTGTCATGCATCCTAAAGTAGAAGGTACTCCAGAAATGTGGAGAATTATAGCTCACAACACTAGCAAGAGAGGCAAACTTCACTTGGTTCAGGACTCGCACTTAGCTTGGCTGCTTCTTGGAACTATCCTTTTGAAAGCCATATTGCAGCACTTCTGGTTCTCTCTCAGGCACCTGGGGACAACCTTGTTCAATTCCTGAGCTGTTATTCTAAACATCTGTGGGTGGGGGGGGCGGGCAGGGGTCAGATGCGATTGTCAGTCTGAGACAGTGATTGACATTTTCGCATCCTCTTTGGTAACTGGCATACACTGCTCTGAGAGGAGTCAAAACAAGGCTTTAGTGAGAAGTGTGAAGTATCAAAGGGGTAAAAGAGAGGACTGAAGCAGCCAGATGTTCTCGTTAGTGTTGCTGAAATTAGAAATAGAAAAAGGAAGTCTGGCTAGGTGTCTGTGTGTATGCAGCCTGAAAAATCAGTTTCAAAATCCCTGTTTTGACAATAAAGGAGGAAATGTTTATCTTTCAAAGAAACTGTGGCAAGGTTGGTCTCCGGTGTCTTCCATTACAAGAAAAGCAGTAGGACATAGAAGCGGAGGGAGTCTGGGGCACCTGTCTCCAGGGGTAGGGAGAGCTCAGTGTAGTGGGTATCCAGCTAGATGGTTCCTGGCAGCAGCTATCTGCAGCCCAAAATGCTAACCACATCTTTGTATGAGATCAGCCCTGTGCATCCTGCTGACTGAGTGTGTTTCTCCTATAGCACTTTGCATTTGCAGACTCGTGGATGACCGGAAAGAGAAAATGCTCGATATCATAGTTCAGCTGTAACACAGATGAAGGAGAGGCGTAGCGAAAGCTGTAGCTGCTGTGATCCAAAAAAGGTTTCAAAACCTGCTCAATAGCATAGCAGTTGAATTTTGAAGCTCCTAAATACATCTGGATGAGCAGCTGGGTCTTAAAAACTTTTAGAATCAAGATGCAGAGAACAATCTTGCCAATGGTGATCCTCCAGGATCTTGGAAATGGCTCCAGCTACCCCCAAAAAGGTAGGTTATGGCATAATAAGAGATGAGTGATGGAAGTTTTAGACCAGAATATAGAACGTAGGAACTTCTGAAAAACAACTTAAACATACTCCATGATCAGCTGGAGACCAGTCCCCAAAAGCAGAGGGAGAAATCCATTTCTTCACAGAGAAGCAGCAACTTGGAGGGATTTAAAGGTCAGTGTTCAGTGGATGTTTTACATGGACGCTGTTTCACTGTATGTGCATGTGTATAGGTGAAACTTAAAACAGTAGCTTTCACCTTCTGAAATAACTACATAGACCCTTGTACTTCTTGATGATCTTGCATTTGCTCTGAGTCACCGTGTTTGAATTTCCAGCACAGGTCCAGGGCAAGTTTCATTTTTATATCTTGTATTTTCCAGAGGCTTTTCTTTCTGCAAGAAATGGGAAAGCCTAATATTATCCTCTGCTAGTAACTACTTTACATCCACTGGAAAAAAAGAAGTAAGAATAAAGAAACAGAGAAAAGAAGGGAATGATCTGTCTTGGGGAAAGCAGAATAACTATTTTTACATGAAGATGGTCAAAGAATTTTCCATAAAGTTTTATGGTTAAAAAGGCTGCTTTTTGTCAGTGTTTTCAGTGGAAAACCTCTTTTCATCCTTCAGTGGAGTAAGGTTCAGCAAAAAAGTTCCGCTCTATTTTAGACTAGCTAACTAGGAGGTTTTGATCAAAGGAAGGTAATTGCTTGCTGTTCGGCCTTCTTTTCTGACAAGGCTCACAGCCAGACTCAGCCAACACACAAACAGTCTCTAGACTTAGAAACAAAAACTCCGTGCAGATGTTTTTCTTAAAGTTGTCCTCACCCCAGGAGCCCAAAACAGCCTTTCATACCACTGGAATCAGACCGACCATATTTTCTTGTTGAACATGTGCTTTAACTGCATGTTTAATTCTCTTGCTTAACACAGACAGGCAATTAAAGTTTCACCCTGACCATCTCTGTGCTGCTTGGGACGTGTGTTAAAATTAAATTCAACCCAAGCAGCAGCTGGTAGTGCTGCAGAAAGGACATGTAAAAGATAGTTAGACATTGCAAATGTGAAAAGTAGTATTGTGTCATAGTCACAGGTCATATGAGAGAGAAAAAAAAATATCAGAAAACCAGAAATAAGGGAGTACTGTGTATTGCCAACACCTCTGTAGAAGAAGTTTATGTACTTTCACCCAGCATAAGTGGAGTCTGGCTTGATGTGCTTCAGTTGATGGAAAAAATGTCCATACTTATTTAGCACGTGTGTTTCAAGGTAGTTGATGAGATCCTTGAGGTTCAATACCAACTCCATTGCGGGTGCTCAGTACCAAATCCATTATGGTATCAACCTCAAGGAGGCTCAGTGGCTCCCAGGAGTATGGCTTCATCCCAGGCAGGGTCAGGGGTAAACCCATCTCTCTGCCCTACAAATCCGTTCTCCCTCTTCTTTCTGTTCTGTCTTCCAGTGTTCCTCCTAAAAAGTAACGGCTCAGTCTCTGAGCTGCTCTTTTCTAATGGAGCTGGCTGTAAAACGTCACCCTCTTTTTTTATAAGCTCATTGTCTACCAAGAATGGAAGAATAGTGGTTTCTAAATTAATTTGAAGATGTCTGTAGAATGTAAGCTCGGAAACACAGACCCAGTATTATATCCCCTTAAGTATGGCACCCAGCATACACTGGATCTCTTTTTATCTTTAGATACACAATGCTGTGCTCTCTATTTTATGTACAAAGGAAATTAAATGTACTTTTTTCTTTAAAAGATGAGATCTTCATCCATCACCAGCTGTCAGTTCCTAATAATGTTGCCCGGAGAAGTGTTATCTGTGATTTAGTGGCTTTAGTGGACTGTCTTTTGTTGAACAGAGGACAGCAGAATAAAATTTCAGCTTAATATAGCTCTTTTCATACTCCTTCTGAATAAACAGAGGAAGAGAGGAAAGCAAGAGCAAAGAATCTTGGGTTCCAGGCTCAAGTTTCTTCTGTTTTGCAATAGATAGCGCATTTTAAGAAAGAGAAGGGAGGAAAATGAAAGTGAGAAAAAGGAAATAAGAGAAAGGAGGAAATGTGGAAAGAAAAAAGCTTAGGGACAAAAATAGTAATAGAAAACAGAGTGTTCTTTCTGACTGGTCCCTCTGGATAGAGTAGGAAGGAAAATTGTTTCTGTCTCAGAAAAAACTTTTGAGCTCAAAAAAATACTCGTCTCAAGTCAGACGGAAAAGTCAAGTATAATATTTTGCAAGCTAGTGGTTTTAGAAGTACTTTTATTTGGGTGAACTGCAATGTTTTCTTTCGCTTTTTATGTTTTTCCATTCTTGATTCTTTTTCCTCAGGTACCTTAACTCTGGAAATGAAAAACCACCTTCTTAAAAGCATTTTTTTCACTTAAAGGACTGTCAGCACAAAATGTTTCAACAGTTTCCAAAACTTTTCACAAAAAGTGTTCCCAATAAGAGTAAAGATCTGTCAAAATAGATCCCTCTCGCTCAACAGGTTGCAAGATTGACGTCAATCAACCAGATTAAAAAGAAAATACTGTAAAAGATCTTCTATCAGCTGTACCAGTCAGTTCCTTTGTTAAATGGTGAACGCTGATCCTGCTGGCTGACGAGTGTGACTGCACGCCTCTGTGGCTGCGTACGCCCGCGTTCTCCCCGCCAGATGCACACACCTGCATTCGGGAAGTCGCACACTTGCAATTTAACAGAGGATTTTGCAATTCAGTACCTTGTAAGAAAAGACCTGCCCCATACTGCATCCAATATTCTGCCATCCCAGGTAATGGCATTGTATACTTTTATCTAAACTGATGAAGTTGCCTGTAAAAACTCGTTCCCCTTCCTCCCTGCTTTCACTAATACTGCAACCTAAATTTATTTCTGTTTAGTTCATCTTAAATAATGCCATTTTTTATGAGATATTCAAACAGAATGCTCATATGTCATAATACAGTAAGAAGAAACCCAACATTTTTCCCAGTCTAAAAAAAAGGCACTGCCCCTATTTAAGTGCTTGGAATAGGTTTTCCATCATTTTAAGTTACCTGTTTAGCAATGAATTGGCAATCAAAGATGGAAAGACTCCAGTCCTACTCACATTTATATGTATTTAAAGTGACTATAGTCCATCCAGTTTTTGGAGTGGAGTCATGTCTTACCATTATTTGGCTGTCCACCCCACTGCAGAGGCTTTTTTGCCTTGCAAACATCCTGACTGGGCTGTAGATGTGATTCAAGTTAAACGCGTATTTTCAGTACAGAAGTCTGAGATTGCACATTTCTTAAAATGGGCCTTTTGGGCTGTGTGCTCCCTGTGAGGTGCAAACATCCTTATCGACTGTGCTGGAGTAGTAGACAGAAAAATCGTATGTTGTATTTTTATCATCCTTTAAATCAAGATGAACTTGAATGCAGTTTGATCAAATTTTTAAAAGTTCACCCTGGCCCTGGTACAGGGTTTTTTTGGAAGGTTTAAAAGAGAATTATGACAGACAGTGTTCTGCAACTTGACTTAGGGAAGTCATTGCAGAGGAACAGCTGGGAATATTCATGGTGTGTTTCAGTTTAGCTAAAAAATCCTATATTTTAAATAATCAGAAAATTAAATTTCTTAAATGCTTGTGTGTATGTCTATTTTAGTGTATCTTCCATGACCAGCATAGAACGTGTCCTTTTTTGTTAAGTGGGCTGAGGTTTCTGACTAGTCCAGGTTATTCAGACATTGCAAGAAAAAGACGGATATGGGAACCCGTGCTTTCTATGGACAGACCCAGTAGGCTGGACAGTGAGTTTGAATACGAATAGGAGGAGGAGACGTTTATCTCTTATCTTTCATCTATTCAAGAAGATTTCTTACCCCTGTAATGAATTATTCACAACAGAAATTAAAAATTGAGCAGTCTTTGTCCCTTGAAGCTACATAGGGTTGTGCAATGTTATCTGACAAGTCCATTTTTCTAACGCATACTGCACGTGATCTTAAAAGTGCAGATATCATTTCCTGGCGAAGCCAGATTTGCACTTTACTACCTTAGGTTAACCTCACTAACTTGATAGTATCCTGTGTATATCATATCATACATGGGTCTCCCAGTTATTTATCCCTGAGGCGTCTATTGTCTGCCCCCCC